>NC_088832.1:600000-1117500 GCF_904066995.2 Poecilia reticulata
ATATATTTTAGTGACCTTTTAATGTATTCTTCAATATTCCTTCATACCATTATGTTTTGAAGAGCTCTTAGAGAAAGTAGAGACATTTTCATATTTGTTTATTTACGTTTGTCGCGTTTTGATCAGGAAACGACAAAGCCACCTAATTTTTTACAAACATCTGCGTTGAGGACCCTGTTTGACTGTCACTAGTTAATCTTAAGGCGGCTCGTTCTGTTTTTAAATTTTATTTCCCTTCGTCAAGAGCTTGCAAACTGTTTCCCAGTAGTTTGACTGATTAAAACTAAGTCTTGCTGCATTTCTTTTTTTTGCGTCTCTCTTTTTTGTTTGCTGCATTTCATTTGTGGTTGTATTCTTTTTTGTTTGCGTCTTTTTTTTTTACTGCATTTTATTTGCTTTTTGTTTGCGTCTATTTTTATGTTTTCTGCGTTTCATTTGTGCGCGTCTTTTTTTTTGTTTGCATGTTTTCTCTGTTGCTGCATATTTGCACTTGTCGGCCACTGTACCTAACAGGGAAGAGTATCGCAGCTAGAAAGATTGCACCTCAGTCAACAATCTATCGCATCATCAAGAAACTTCAAGGAGAGAGGTTCCATTGTTGCCAAAAAGCCTCCAGGGCGCCCAAGAAAGACCAGCAAGCGCCAGGACCGTCTCTTAAGTGTTTCAGCTGCGGGATCGGGCTACCAGCAGTGCAGAGCTTGCTCAGGAATGGCAGCAGGCAGGTGTGAGTGCATCTGCACGCACTGAGAGGCGGAGACTCTTGGAGCAAGGCCTGGTCTCAAGGAGGGCAGCAAAGAAGCCACTTCTCTCCAGGAAACCATCAGGGACAGACTGATATTCTGCAAAAGGTACAGGGAGTGGACTGCTGAGGACTGGGGTAAAGTCATTTTCTCTGATGAATCCCCTTTCTGATTGTTTGGGACATCTGGAAAACAGCTTGTTGGGAGAAGATGAGGTGAGCGCTACCACCAGTCTTGTCTCATGCCAACTGTAAAGCATCATCAAACCATTCATGGTTGCTTCTCAGCCAAGGGAGTCGGCTCTCTCACAGTCTGGCCTAAAAACACAGCCATGAATAAAGAATGGTACCAGAATGTCCTCCGAGAGCAACTTCTCCCAACCGTCCAAGAGCAGTTTGGTGATGAACAAAGCCTTTTCCAGCATGATGGAGCACCTTGCCATAAAGCAAAGGTGATAACTAACTGGCTCAGGGAACAAAACAGAGATTTTGGGTCCATGGCCTGGAAACTCCCCAGATCTTAATCCCATTGAAAACTTGTGGTCAATCATCAAGAGACGAGTGGACAAACAAAAGCCTAGGAATTCTGACAAAATGCAAGCATTGATTGTGCAAGAATGGACGGCTATCAGTCAGGATTTGGTCCAGAAGTTGATTGAGAGCATGCCAGGGAGAATTGCAGAGGTCCTGAAGAAGAGAGGTCAACACTGCAAATATTGACTTGCTGCATTAAGTCATTCTAACTGTCAATAAAAGATTTTGTTACAATTGCAATCATATTGTGAGTATTTCTGTATGTGATGAAAACATCTGACATACACACATGAAAACCAGAGGGCAGCAGATCATGTGAAAATTTCATATTTGTGTCATACTCAAAACTTTTGGCCATGACTGTATTTACAACCACTGTGATTATATGAACAGTGCATACAACAACAGCTTCTTCAATAAAACTATTTTAAAAATCTCTTTGTTTCATTATAACTGCATAAATCAGTGTGCTAAATTTCTGGTTCACACATTTTATTTAGATTGTTTAGCTACATCAGCCTGTAGTGATGCCCCACCCCCCCTGGAGGAGCCTGAGCTCCTCCAATCTTCACTGTGTTTTCATTCAGTAATGTTCCCCATGTGCCACAAAGGTTCTGCATACAAAACATTATTTTGCAGACATATTTTATTTCTTACCAGTGAGAAATACAGACATAGTTTAATTCTAACAGACTCTGAAGAAGAGCATATTGTGCTATAAAGTGTGAAAAAGTAGTTCCGTGGTTTGAATGAGGAGCAGGTCAGCGCCTCCTGCGGCGCTGGGCTCTGGTTGTGGCGCCCGCTGAGCATGTCTCCATCCTGCAGCGGCAGCTTTCCACCTGGCTGTAGCTGTGCTGCAGCGTGGAGCCGTCAGCACAGATCAGCTCCACCTGCTTCATGCTGGTTGTGGCTTCATGGCAACACTCACATTGGTGCGTCATGGAGTTTGTTGCAGGTGAGTACCTGCAGAAATTCACACAGACAATGACAGCGTCAGCCTCTAACCGCATGGTTTCTACCTGTTCTCTATTTAAAATGGCTCCTCTTCCCCCAAACTTGTTCTTTAGACTAAATTTAGCATTTGAATGTGAATAGATGTTTGTTTAGTAAAAACATTTTTCACAAATTTTGACATGATAGGGGTATAGAGTATTTCAGTTTGCTGACAAATGACAAATACATTTAGACATGCAAATAAAATGCAAACTCAACAGTTAAGTCTGGTTATCCAGGTTCTGCAAGATACAATGTAAAATCCTTCCATTCATAGAGTGGAGTCACAAACTAACTGCAGTTATTCTCATTTTACCTTAAGGTATTTACAAAACATTTCTCTGTTTTCATGCCTAACATCTTCTATGCATCAGTGTAAGATTAGGAACTCCAGAAATATTGCCAAACATTCTTACATAGATGAGCTCCTGCAGTGTCCCACACATGATGTAACATTGACCGGCGCAGCACTGACACAGTGGTTCACCTCAACTATGATCTGCTGACTCTCCACCTGGCAGACACTCTGGAGCCGACCTGGAACACACCACAGCTCGTCATACACCGTGTGTTGTGTGTTCTGTGTTGTGTGCCGTGTCTTCTGTGTTGTGTGCTGTGTGTTCTGTGTTGTGTGCCGTGTCTTCTGTGTTGTGTGCTGTGTGTTCTGTGTTGTGTGTCGTGTGTTGTGTGTTGTGTGCTGTGTGTTCTGTGTTGTGTGCCGTGTCTTCTGTGTTGTGTGCTGTGTGTTCTGTGTTGTGTGCTGTGTGTTCTGTGTTGTGTGTCGTGTGTTGTGTGTTGTGTGCTGTGTGTTCTGTGTTGTGTGCCGTGTCTTCTGTGTTGTGTGCTGTGTGTTCTGTGTTGTGTGTCGTGTGTTGTGTGTTGTGTGCTGTGTGTTCTGTGTTGTGTGCCGTGTCTTCTGTGTTGTGTGCTGTGTGTTCTGTGTTGTGTGCTGTGTGTTCTGTGTTGTGTGCTGTGTGTTCTGTGTTGTGTGCCGTGTGTTCTGTGTTGTGTGCTGTGTGTTCTGTGTTGTGTGTTCTGTGTTGTGTGCCGTGTGTTCTGTGTTGTGTGCTGTGTGTTCTGTGTTGTGTGTCGTGTGTTGTGTGTTGTGTGTCGTGTGTTGTGTGCTGTGTGTTCTGTGTTGTGTGCCGTGTGTTCTGTGTTGTGTGTTCTGTGTTGTGTGCTGTATGTTGTGTGTTCTGTGTTGTGTGCTGTATGTTGTGTGTTCTGTGTTGTGTGCTGTATGTTGTGTGTTCTGTGTTGTGTGCTGTATGTTGTGTGTTCTGTGTTGTGTGCTGTATGTTGTGTGTTCTGTGTTGTGTGCTGTATGCTGTGTGTTCTGTGTTGTGTGTTCTGTGTTGTGTGCTGTATGCTGTGTGTTCTGTGTTGTGTGTTCTGTGTTGCAGCTGTGCCTCCATGCAGGATGTGGAAACTTACAGGTTGTGCAGCAGCCAGAGGCATCGGTCGTCTCAGTTCCCTGCAGGACAACAAGGCGGGTTAGCAGAGGGCAGCAGAGCTTTATGGAAGCGGTGGGGAGTTTATGTCCATCTGGATCAGTTTAGCTAATTCACAGTCTCTTGAAAAAGCATTAACACTACTGCATAATACAGCAATCACTGTGCTTTGTGGTGATTCCATGATTCAGGTTTTAAGGGCTCAACAGTAAAAGAAGCTGAACATGAATGCATGCAAGACTTTTATTTTACACATTAAAATCCTTTCACTTCCACTTTACTATTCTGCAGCACACTGAGTTGATTAATGTTAAAATATTTGACCTTGGGATCTGACATTGTGGTGAGAACTGCAGTATTACCACAAAGTGATTGGAAGGTTCTGGAAGTTTAACTCCTCCAATGAGCTGGTCAGTTTGGGTCAGTTATGAAAGGTGTTGCTGGTTTATGATCTTCCTCAGTTTGCTAGAACATGCTGAGCCTACATTACCTACACAGGCTGACGGCCTCCATGTCACGCTGCGTTGAAGCAGTAATTCATGCCAGAGGAACAATCAAGTGCATAGAAATGTATAGACTTGGCATTTGTGCTTAAAACATCTGCTTTTGTTTGGTGTAATGTGATATTTTGATTTTATGAAACAGATTTTTGTTTTACCTGTCATCCATTAAAGTGCAAAAAATAAAAGCTTGAAATTCTTTACTCTATGTATAATAAATTTCTGTAAAATGACTGTTTCATTTTCTGAGATGACTGACTAGAAACATTGAAGAATCACCTAATATTCAATTTGTTTGAGGTTTTAGAATAGAAGGAAAAGTGATGATTCTCTCACACAAACTTTAGTGGCTTCACCCCAAAAAGCAATGCCAACTGCTAACTGAAAGTCATGTAAATAAATACAGCATACACACTCAGTGTCCCAAGCAGTGTGAGATGTTGTGTATGTCTTTTTGTGTCTACAACAAGGAATCCATCAGTCCAAGTTTTCTTTTGTTGAATAAGATTTTTCTCTTTTTCTTCCTTTGCCACCATCTTACCATAGTTTCAAATTAAATCAAACATGAGAGTTTAGTTTAGGGTTTTTGATGTCCACATTTTTGTCTACATTTGAGGAACTCACAGGTTCACAGTCCAGGGGGTTGAAAGGAGGACAACTGGTCCTTGTTTCCTTCATCACACTCTGTCCGCTGATCTCCTCACATGTGTATTGCACACACTTATCACCAGGTGGGACAAACGTGTTGTTGACCTGAGTAGAAATGAAGAGCAGTCAGCTAAAAGCAGCAGGCCTGAACGTGTTTAAAACACACACAGCATGTACAGTAAGGTCAGGAATGAAAGATCTGCTCTGTACCGCTAAAGGCTACATAGCTTCATACTGCTGTGATTAATAGGTCAATTCTTATTTTCACAGCACGTACAGTAAACACAGTATGTTTACTGACCTCAATGATGTGGACTGTGTTGTTCCCAGAAGTGGTGAGAATGCAGCTTTTCTGTACACATGAACCACAGCACTGACCTGCTGCAGGCTGATACTCAAACCCCTGCAGACAGACAGACAGAATGAATACATCCATGGTAACCTGTAGGAGCTTGATTGGTACCAGATCCACTATAATAATGCGTGCAGCAGCATCCTGAGTGATGTTCGGTGAATTCTCTTACTTCAGAGCAGTTTGTGCGGCAGACAACAGGTCTGCATGTGATGACATTGAGTTTGGTGGTGGGGTGTGTGTCGAGGCCGCAGTAACACTCCTGGCAGGCTGCAGGAATGAAAGACGACTCCTGTCCATCTCCTCCTGTCCCTGGTGGCGCTGCAGCTCCTGATGCCTCCAGTGGAGCTTCTGTTACTGTCTGCGGTGTCGGTATCTTGGCACCAGGCTGTAAAGCCACACAGCTTTAGTTACTTTCCTCAGGTGTTAAACTCTAAAGAAGCTCTTCCAGAGATTTGCTTCTTTTTACAGCGACTGAGCTTGAACAGTCTGACAGGTAAAGTCCAAAAAATGTAAAAAGATATTGGATGCTACAGCAAAAACACAAAATTGTACAAAGTGTTTCCATCTAGTTTCTACTGCAAATATGTAAAATACATGACATAAGACACAAATAACTAAGTAGCTTTTTACCAAGATAAATAAACATCAATAATGTTTGAATATAGATAAAATAGTTTCACTGGCTGATTTGTTTTCGCTAATAAGACATTTTTCTGGTTTTAAGTGAAAAAAAATCTAAATACTATTTTATCTATTAATTATTGACTTAAAACAACCTTAGGATCCAAATCATCTCAATTGAAAGTTCAGATTACAACATTTTAGTTGTGACCATGTCACAGGCTGACAAGTGAGGCAGTTTTTTTTGTCTTCCGTGTCTTTTAATCTTGTGTTTATTTAATTCCTAATAATTGTTTTAGTGATGTAATGAAGTGATGGAACCACTGTAAGAAGAGTAGCAGCATTGCTAAGGCTCAATGTGGATCCTAAAGGAACTAACCAAACAGGCCAGCAGGAGTGGATGTGGGCATGACTGAGACACCGTACATCGTTCTTTTGTGGTAAAGATGAAATAAAAGAAAAGGCTTATTATGGTTATGAACAGAACAGAACGTGTCAGGTTTTAATAGAGAAAATAAATCCTTTGATAGCAAACTGAACAGTCTGACCTAATCATTCAATAAGATTAGTTTCCTCACCTTGAACTCAGTCATGTCATAGACACACACACCTTTAGGAACTAGAGACAGAAAGGAGACAAGTTGGGTTTTAATATGATTATGTAAAATAAATGATCCAGTTCTATTTCAAGTGAGCAGAAATCTGTATTTAAAACGACTATATGAACATTGATGTTTAACAAAGTTCTTCATATACATACGTACAGTTTATGAAAAACCATAGATGTTTAATTACTTTCCTCAATATGAATTAGTTGCATCAGTTTTGTGGTTTAACATGTGAAGAATCAGATCGTTAGCAGGTTGTAAACTGATTTAAATCAAACATTGAATACATAGAAGATACACTGCAGATTTCACTGTCATTAATAAGGGAAGTTAAGAAAAGCAGGAGGTAGTTAGACTGTAGGGAGAACGGGGCTGCCTGCTTCGTCACGTCTTTCATCATGTTGGACCTTTTTGTTTGTTACTCAGGAGGTAAATCCTCTCCCGGCATCCAGAACTGATGCAGTAACTGGTCCAGACTGGAGTCACTCACCACACTCGTAGGATGGGCAGCAGCTCCTGTTGGACACATGAAGCTGGAAGCCCAGAGGACAGGCCACAGGACCAGCACACAGGTTCAGGTTGCATTCTATTGGAGGCAATGGCAAGACATGCTGCTGTAAAACTGCATTAAACTTTGTCATCACAAACAACAAGTATCAAAGCAGAAGTTCTGAAGTTTTGATTCGTATTGTTTGCTCTTATTGCTGGACCTTGTCCAGGAAGTCTGAGCTCACAATAACAACCAATCAGCTGCTCACAGCAGCACCTAACTCAAAAACATAAAGAACATCAGGATCATTATCAGAGTTTATCATTGAGGTCACAACGGCTACACAGTGAAAAGAGATTAGGTTATTTAGCATTTTAAACTCCTGATAACAGGACACAGACATGAGTCAGGTCTTCATATCATCCTCATCTCTTCACAGACTCCCTGTTTACGTCTGGACTCTGTTGCAAAATAGTAATATCACATCCAGTCAGAAAAAAAACTTTTCAGTAAAAACAAAATGATTAAATTGAAGCTAAATCTTGAATAATTTTGGAGTTAACTAAGTATTAACTCTGTTTTAGGTGATCATTGATTCTATTATATACAATATTTTTTTATTAATGGAAGTTTAAGCTTACAGCCTTATTTATCGGTTACCAGGTTCAGTTAGCAGTGATGTGTTTACATGATATCATGTAACATAACTGACCACAGCTATGCGTGGTGCAGCAGCCTTGGGTTGAGTTGGTCAGCTGCTGGCCGGGCTCACTGCAGTTGGGCTTCTGGACCTCAGGACAGATGACCGGCTCACAGCGGACACTCATGGAGTCCTGGTCACACTCACAGCTGCTGCATTCACTGGTCCATGTTTCCCCTGGCTGGTGGGTACAGATGAGCTCATTTAGACCCACCGGTTATGATTTAATGGAGTACATGTAGATATGTGATTGGGCGCAGTTTTCACCTGTTTGGGTTTTCCATCTGGTCCAACACAGTCTGCAATCAAACCACAGAAAGGGGAACAGAGAGTATTTATGATTAACAAATAATTTGCTGCTTTATTGGGTGTGAGGGCAGGGCCCAGCTCGGAGGAATCAAGTAAAATAACTGGGGAATATATCTGACTGAGCTCCATTGACTGGCTCATTTCTTCAAAACTCTGAAATAAGTCAGTAACTTGAACAAAATGTGTTCTCAGCTCTATTTTCTACAGCTATTACCAGCTGTTTTATTCAACTAGTAGGGAATCTATCTATCTATCTATCTATCTATCTATCTATCTATCTATCTATCTATCTATCTATCTATCTATCTATCTATCTATCTATCTATCTATCTATCTATCTATCTATCTATCTATCTATCTATCTATCTATCTATCTATCTATCTATCTATCTATCTATCTATCTATCTATCTATCTATCTATCTATCTATCTATCTATCTATCTATCTATCTATCTATCTATCTATCTATCTATCTATCTATCTATCTATCTATCTATCTATCAAGTTTCATCATAGAGCACATTTCAGCAGCAAGGGAGTTCAAAGTGCTTCATAAAAACCTTGTTCATAAAAAAAGCATAAAAACAAAGTCCTTTACAACATCATAAGAAAGTAAGTTGTATAAACAAGTGTTTTAAAAGCTGTTAATTTATGTGTAATTTCCTGAACTTTATGAGAAAAGGATGATAAAAATGGATCTCCCATCAAAACACTAAGACTGTTCAGTCAGTCTGAACCTAAAATTCTCTGAAGACTCACTCCAAGCTTTTTTTCTCAATCATCTTACCGCAGGAGGCAACACATGTGTCATAGACTGTGTTGAACAACATGGTGCCCTGAGGACAGAAGCAGCCTTCCTGTGTGTAGTTGGCAGATGATGTCACATCTGCCTGAAACTTCCTGTTGTATCTGATGGGATTAATGGAAAGGTGGGTCACTGCTGGGGTCTGATTACATTTTTAATCTTCACCCATCACACCCTTTGAACTTTTTCACATTTTGTAGGAAAATAATTACAGACAAATTTTTCTTACAATAGAAAATGTTAAGTACAATACAGAGTGTTAGTATTTTTACAACCAAACATTTCTAAGTAGAACTACATTTATCTAGATACTTTAACCAAAAAGCAAACTTTGCTGCACCCAAATCAACTTTTATCTAATTTATTAAACCAAATGGTGCAAATGATTTGAAAAAAATTGACCCAAGTCCTGTTTTTATACCAGAGAATCAATACATTAAACTGAGATAAAATAATTTGGAAATTAGATGTCTTTCTTTTTATATAGCAAACGTGTAAAACCCTTTTGAAGTTTTGGATCTGTAGAGAATAACATAATTTTCCTACAAAAAAAGACAAAAAAATTACTTTTTAGCTTAGTTCTTTTTTTTTGGCTTGCAAGTACAACAATTTTTGGTCTATGTTACAAAACGTTTGGACACAATGCATCTCGTAAGGCTCTGTTCAATTCATCATTGATTGAAAAGAGACATTGCTAAATGATTAGATCAAAACATGGTCAAATTTTGGGATGGTCCTGTCAAAGTCCAAACTTAAATTCAATTGAGAAATAAAAGCAAGACTTGGACATTTTATTTCACTTCACAGTTATGCACTACTTTCTGATGCAAAATGAAATCCTATATTGGACATGCTGAGATTTGTAGCTGTTGTGCAAGTTTAAGTAAGTGTAAGTGTGGGTTTATTTATCTCTGAATTTTACCATCTACAAAGAACAATAAGGAACCTGCAACAAATAATACAAATGTAGTAGAGTGAGAAAATGTTTACTGGACCTGTCATTGCATGTGGGCTCTACTGACGGGCCACAAGCCATGTACACTTTGTTGTTTGGACATCTGTGCTCTACAAAATATAATCATGTTAACTTTAATATATTCCAGATCTCCAAAAGATGATATATGTGATAATGACTAAATGTCTCACCACACATTCCGTTGGTGTCACTCCTCCAGTCAATACAGACTCCTGCATTGGAACACTCAACAGCATACGCCTCCAGGCTGGAGCACGTGTCATTACCACCATTACAAATTCCATAGGTGCAAGAGCTCACAAACGGTGCAGGGGATATGAATGAGTGGCATGGGGTGAATAAACTAGAAAGACCATAGTTGCATATTAGAACAGCAGAAAATAGCTAAAACAGTTGCAGGCACAAATTTCTTAAAACTGTAATTCAATATAAGCAGGTGAAGACTTCGCGCTGCTCTAGAAAGGAACAAGATCCGATAATCCACAACCCGGGGTTCTGATTCGACATCTGCCTATCAACCCAAGAAACATCTCAACGATGCTGCAGCGGACATGGAGGATAGACAAAGCTCACCTATGGATAAAGAACTGAGCTCATGAAGAACATTCACCAGTTCAACTTTGGATTTATTCTGAAAGAGGACTCTGCTACGGCAAGATGGGTCCCTGACCATGGAACTTAAAGTTTTCTGCTGCCAAGATCAACTCAGCATCTGGGGAAGAATGGAACTGCATCCCAAAGCCTCTCTTAAGGTTTAGTGACACAGTATAGGGACCACATGGAAGTGTGTTTTCTAAAATTCTTTTATATTTTGATTTTTTGACTTTGATTGAAGTAGCTGTACATCATTTTCCCCTGCTAAAGCTTGCAAATAAAATATTAAAGTCTACTTGATGTTCTGGACAGTTAAATGAATTAAGTCATAGGGATAACAATTCTTCTGGTTAATATAAAATCAATGTTCATGATCCTAGTGAAATGGGGGGGCTTCAGACGTTTTTTTAGTTATGATGAATAATGACCTTGGGACTCGTGCCGAGTCTCTAAAATCATCTAGACTGTAACAAGTGCACGTTATTGATAGAGAAAGAGCTACCGTTAACTGGGGTGGTTTCTGGAGTTGGGCTACCAACGGCTATTTGGACGTCTGGTCCATTAACTGTAAAAGGTCATAATCTCAGGATCTGAAGGTAGTTAGAGTCTAAACGCATCTTTCTCACTTCCAGCTTAAACAGAATGCCCTCTATAAACTCATCTGTGATAATACTCAGGAGGTAGAGGCTTCACGGACTCATTAGATGAAGAGTTGGTCAGTAGTCAGTCAGTAGGAGTCTGAGAGGAGGTATTGGTGTGGCTGACTATTGCGTAATAACAACCCCCGTCTTAGAGCAAGTGTTGCATGACCCTTAAAGAGCATTGTGTATTTTCCAGGCACAAGGTTCCATTTTTTATAGCACAATCAAGTAATTATGTTACCTTCAGTTATTATAAAAACACTGTACATATCAAACGTATAAATAAATTTGACTTTGAAATATGACATGTTTGTAATTTGACCAGTCTCTTACCCAAAGGAGGGTAAGAGACTTACCCTGATTCTGATTCTCTGTGTCAGATCAAATTAAGGGATTTCTCAAACATACATGAAAGAATCAAAACAGCTCCACCCTTCCTGTCTGTTAAGACTTAGTTCCATTCATATGAAGCTAGGAGATGCAGAAAAAACGACTGGAATTAATCTCAAGTTTTTGCAAATATCACTTGAAATATAATAAACATAAAGACAGATTTTAACATAACCACTATGTTTCTGTTTTTTTAATAAATACATTAAAGAGTAAATGTATCATCTGGTTTGTATAACAGTTACTGTTATTTCATTGTAAAATTATTCCGAATATCCACTTTTAAAACTGATTTTGGGCAGGGTCATGCTGGTTTTAGGTGTGGCTGAAATTAGTGTATAAAAAGGGGCGTGTGCGTCGGCGCGCAGCGGCGCAACCGGAGAGGAAGACGCTCACCGTCAGATCTGTGCAGCGGGAGACTTGATTTGACTGATAAGTAACAAATGAAAGGAAAGATATAAAACAGCAATCAAAGTTTGCCCCAGCGCCGCAGATCGTGGGCTTTAGAAGCTGGATCGGAGCTTGCACCCAGGAAACGCTGCAAGATGCAAGAGGAAGCCAGTTTGCGAGAGGACGCCACCGGGGGGGGAAAGAAAGACACTCCCGGTGAGATCTGGACTTTTCTTTTTGGGGATTTTTGGTAGTACCACTCTTTTTTTTTCTCATTTTTTGGGGGGAGGGGAGTTAACGCTTTGTATTTTTCATTTTGGATCGGAACTTTGGATTAAATTGAGAAATTCTTCCAGGACTTTTAGTTTTTTGAGGATATGGAACTCTCTTGTGGACATTATTCTCTTTAAAGGAACAGGAATTTTTGGACATTTAACCATTTGGTTTTCTTTACTGAAACTGAGTGATTTAAATCTAACCTAATATTATTTTGCAGGGACTTTTGGTTACTGATCTATTTGTCAGAATAACTTTTTTTTTTTTTTTTAGTTTGTGGTTTTTGTAATAAATCAATGTTGCTAAAAGTCAACAAATTTCATATCGAGTGGTTGGATATTTGTTTTCTTGTCAAATTAAATGGCTTAACATATTTTACCACATTCCTGTGACAGATCCCCCTTGAGAATATTGTGAGTTCTGCTTTAAATCAAGCTGAATTTTACAAGATTTATGAAAAATAAATTGCATGTTTTGCGTTTTTCTGACCTGCTCATAAGTAGCTCACAGATGGCAGGTTTGCAGGTTGGTTGTGTTATTGGATTTGGGTGCTGTGAAGTTGGAGGTTGTGTTGTTGCAGTAACTGAAGGGAGGCTTGGGGAGACACAGCTGGTCCCGGGGAGAGTCCAGAGTCCTGCAGATTCTGAGCAGCTTTCTATCTGGCCATTTGGAGAACGGCAGTCATTGGCCTGCGAGTTGTCACAGGTACCTACCAACAAAGAAAGCAGTTAGTGGCAGAGCTAGAAAACTCAAAGAAGTCATTCTCTGGTCATTCCCTGGAAATTTACAAGCAATTCAGACAACATGTCGGCTTGTTTCTTTCGTCCTGTGGAAGGACATAAATATTCCATCCTTAATATATGGAATAAATATGTTTCATTTTATTTGTCACAATAGAAGGAAAATATCCATTACATCCATTTCAATATTTACAGTAAAATTGCACAATTGTAAGCGTGAAATATTCTTAAACCTCTTAGTGTAAATAAAGACCATCTAACCAGTTGATATTCATTCTAAAACAGAAAATGTACAGAAAAGAAATAGGCAGGGACTGTCTAGTTTACACAAAACAAACAAAGGTTGTTTAAAATTTTTCTACCTACTTGATTTGGGTTGGAATCAAAATGAGGTCATGTCTGATTTGGGTCTTGCTTCATTCACTGACCTTTGGATCATTCTCAGATACTGTCATCCTAAATAAGTGTAAATATAAATGCACCCCTAACTTTCCAAGTGAGATAATTTTCCCATCCAATCCATTATCTTTTGTTTCATATGTCCAAATAATCATCACTAAACATGACTGATAGTAAGCTCTCTGATAACTCACCACATTGTCCCTCAGTGTTTCCCCCAAACAGAGAATAAGGAAGGTCAATACTGAAGGAGGAGCCCCTATAGACAATTTTTGTGTTGATATCCTGTATCACTGCTGTGATCTCCATATCTGTGCCATAAAGTAGCATGACAGAATTTCTATATGCTGGATAGACACGTTTCTGATTCACATACACCTGTAGAACCCCAAAAACAACAAAAATATCAAGTTAAGGAAGGTTGTGAAGTCGTAACAACTGTCAATTACGTCATATTATGCAGAATATTTATTACATCTTATCTATACAAAAAATATCACAAGCTGAAATTGTTCCAGTTAGACTGCTGCTTACCACATTGGTTGGTGTTCCTGAAGTTTTCACTTGAGTCAAAACTGCCTTTACTGATTGATATGTGACACTTAGAGCCAGAGGGCAGAATGTGCTGTCTGAAGGGTCACAGTTATTGCTTCTAGTAATCGTTAAGTTATATTTTGAAATAATCTCCTTAACCAAGTAATAAGAGCAATTCTGTTGAAAATTATACATTTGTCCATCAAATGTCATGTAGTTGGATCCACTCCACACATTACATACACCTTCAGGAAGAGAAAGAAAAATGCTCAAAAATTAAAAAACATGACATTAGCAAGTGCTGCCAATATGATTGTATTTTTGTGAAATGTTATTAATTAATAAGAATATATGAAATGATAATTTAATGCTACAAAGGTATTTCATCTGGTTCAAATGGAACACTAAATGCAAAGATATAAAGATATAAAGCAGACAAAGTATTACATAACAATTCAATTTTAAACTTACATTCACATTCATAGTGGAAACAACATCCATTTTGTTCATAAATCTTGACAGGTTTCCTCCCATTGGTACAGATGGGTAGGGTTACATTTGGACAGACTGTAGCTGTGACCGTTACCTTGCCTTCGATGCAAGTAGATGTGGTACAATTGCTAGTATTCCAGGACTCTCCATTCTAATAGGAAAAAAATAAATCAAAAGTCAAATACAGCAGTGAGTTATCATTTATCACTGAAGGGCTTTGTTCTTACAAATTCCAGTGTTGTCTGGGACTGGAAATACCAATTATTTTGCATAGATCAAGTCAGAACATTTGTCATCGTAATCCAATATGATGAAAAGTATACTGCAGAATTGACTTGTGAAATGTATATATCTTGACGCATAGATTATTTGTAATATTCCCTCAGTTGATCGGGATCTGGATATCTTTGGTCGTACTTTGTGCTCTGACTATTCCAAAAATATCTGTCTGTGTCGGAACCAATTATTGATGAATTGCATACCTTAGCTGATGACATTATAATGCCTTACTTGTCTTGGTGGATACACATCAGAGCACTCTAGAGTAACTGCAGATGCTAATGTTGTTACTGTGGTCAGGTCTCCAGAGCTTGAAGTTGGGGCCTTTGTTGATGAGCTCAGTAATGAAGTAGAAGAATGTGCAGTAGTGCTAGACATTGACGTGGTTGGACATGGGCTAGATTGGGTTTCAACTTCACAGGATGCATTGCAATATGCACTGTAACACCACCCAAGGCCATCAGTAACATTGTATAACAAGTCTCCTGTGAATAAAAGATTATAGAGCAAAGTTTAGAACATTAAATAAAAAATGGATTCATTACATTTTAAATGCAAGGGTAATAATGAAATAAGGATCAAAAATGTGAATACTGAAGATTTATTATATTAAGATAAATATTACAACCTTGAAAGATTTAGCTGTTGTACTCAGAATTTAGAAATGTATTACTTAATTTAAACAAAAATAGTCTTATCAATCTAAAAGCTGTACAGAGTATCATGAAATGTAGATAAGTTTGAGAACATATCTGTACTCTCTATTCCTGTAATAATTACCCATATAATGTAATTTTATAAAACTGTTTTGGCAGCCTTATATAAAGTCTTCAAAAGTCGTCTGTAAATCTGATTCCCTAAAAAAACTACAAGACGACAGGATTCAGTGCCAGATAAATCTGACAAGTTTGTTTTAAATTCTGTAATGAAAAAGTCACTAATGACGAAATTGTTTATGTAGCAGATAAAAAACAAATGATAGATAGGCACACACTATTGCCTTCCAGTAGTGTGTCTACTTGTACAGGGTAGCCCACAAAAAAGTAGCCCGCCTTACTATAGTATTACTGGCGGCCTTCCGTAAAGAAAGAACTTGAAATGCCAAAATCTTTACTCAGTCTTTACAGAAAGTGCTGGAAATGATCCCCTTATGCATCAATGCAGTTTTGGGCACGCCTTAACATATTGTCATATATGCGACGCAACTCTGGGGCACCAATGATCTGAATTGCATTACGAATATTGTCTTTCAACAGCTGTAAAGTTTTCGGGTTATTAGCGTACACTCTGAAAAGTGTACGAAAAAGTTAAAAAAAAGTAGCCTGCCTTTCTGCCAAAGTGGCAGCTACTTTTTCGTGGGCCACCCTGTATTATCTATAAAATTTTGTGATTTTATCAGGGATTTGTAATTTCATGTATGAAACTGTTAATTTATAAAGGATTATTCATATTTTTTATATTAAATAGATCCATCCATCCATTTTCTAAACACCTTTGTCCCTAGTGGGGTCGGGATATATTAATTACACATATCTGAAAATGCTAAATGTTGAAAATATTATAAAAATAAAGAAAAACAACATTAAGATGCAAAAGAACATACCAGGATGATGAGATGTTCCGTTAACATTACACACACAAGAAGCTGTGGTAAATTGTGAAGATGAAGGAAAAGTGGCTCCGGTTGTCTGCGTAGTTGATGTAGGTGGATAAACTGTTGTACTTCCTGGGAGTGTCTGTGTAATGGGTGCAATGACAGTTGTAGCACTCACTGCGTTTTCAGTGGTTAAGGCTGATGTGTTTTTTATGGATGGGTTTGTAAGTATGCTTGTTGTGTGTAACTGTCCGGTTATTACAGAAAAAGTTGTTTCAGAGTGTGTATTAAAGGGTGATATTCTTGTAGACTCTGTCTGAATTGTAACCCTTGTTGTACGGAGGGGAGATTTTTGTGTTGATACTGAAGGAAAAAAATATGTTGTACTTCCATGATGTGTCGGGAAAGACTCAAATATTGAGCTAGTTGTAGGTGTAGGAGTTGAAGTACGAGTGGTTGTGAGTGGAACAGTTACATTGATTGGACCTGTTGTGCCAACTATCGAGGGGTTTGTAGTTCCACTCTTAACTGTTGTTTCTGAGAATGTAGTTTCCAGAGATTCAGATGTGGCTCTCTGGGTGGATGTTATAGGGCCTTCTGTAGTGGTTGTAAGAAGAGATGGCTTTGATGATACGGTTGTAGTTTCACTCCTTCTGCTTGTTGCCTCTTGCACTGAAGTTGTGGTTTCAACAATTGCTGTGGTGGAGAATGTTATTTGGCCAGAGGTTGCTTCAACGGGTTTTCTTGTACCTACATTCGTTGATTGACCATGAGTCGTAGATGCTTCAGAAGATTTTGTTGTAATTGTTCCAGTGGTTCTGGAAGGAGTTGTTGTGGTTTTGGTAACAACAGAGGGCTTTGACGTAACAAGTGTTGTTTCTTGGCTTGTTGACATGATTCCTGGTACTAAAGTTGTGGATTCAGCAACTTCTGTTATGGAGCCAGTCACTGGGCCTGTTGTGCCAACATCCGAGGGGTTTGTTGTTCCAATCTTCACTGTTGTTGTTTCTGAGAATGTAGTTTCCAGAGATTCAGATGTGGCTCTCTGTGTGGATGTTATAGGGCCTTCTGTAGTGGTTGTAAGAAGAGATGGCTTTGATGATACGGTTGTAGTTTCACTCCTTCTGCTTGTTGCCTCTTGCACTGAAGTTGTGGTTTCAACAATTGCTGTGGTGGAGAATGTTATTTGGCCAGAGGTTGCTTCAACCGGTTTTCTTGTACCTATATTTGTTGAGTGACCATGAGTCGTAGATGCTTCAGAAGATTTTGTTGTAATTGTTCCAGTGGTTCTGGAAGGAGTTGTTGTGGTTTTGGTAACAACAGAGGGCTTTGACGTAACAAGTGTTGTTTCTTGGCTTGTTGACATGATTCCTGGTACTAAAGTTGTGGATTCAGCAACTTCTGTTATGGAGCCAGTCACTGGGCCTGTTGTGCCAACGTTTGAGTGGTTTGTTGTTAAAATCTTCACTGTTGTTGTTTCTGAGAATGTAGTTTCCAGAGATTCAGTTGTGGCTCTCTGGGTGGATGTTATAGGGCCTTCTGTAGTGGTTGTAAGAAGAGATGGCTTTGATGATACGGTTGTAGTTTCACTCCTTCTGCTTGTTGCTTCTTGCACTGAAGTTGTGGTTTCAACAATTGCTGTGGTGGAGAATGTTATTTGGCCAGAGGTTGCTTCAACGGGTTTTCTTGTACCTATATTCGTTGAGTGACCATGAGTCGTAGATGCTTCAGAAGATTTTGTTGTAATTGTTCCAGTGGTTCTGGAAGGAGTTGTTGTGGTTTTGGTAACAACAGAGGGCTTTGACGTAACAAGTGTTGTTTCTTGGCTTGTTGACATGATTCCTGGTACTAAAGTTGTGGATTCAGCAACTTCTGTTATGGAGCCAGTCACTGGGCCTGTTGTGCCAACATCCGAGGGGTTTGTTGTTCCAATCTTCACTGTTGTTGTTTCTGAGAATGTAGTTTCAAGAGATTCAGATGTGGCTCTCTGTGTGGATGTTATAGGGCCTTCTGTAGTGGTTGTAAGAAGAGATGGCTTTGATGATACGGTTGTAGTTTCACTCCTTCTGCTTGTTGCCTCTTGCACTGAAGTTGTGGTTTCAACAATTGCTGTGGTGGAGAATGTTATTTGGCCAGAGGTTGCTTCAACCGGTTTTCTTGTACCTATATTCGTTGAGTGACCATGAGTCGTAGATGCTTCAGAAGATTTTGTTGTAATTGTTCCAGTGGTTCTGGAAGGAGTTGTTGTGGTATTGGTAACAACAGAGGGCTTTGACGTAACAAGTGTTGTTTCTTGGCTTGTTGACATGATTCCTGGTACTAAAGTTGTGGATTCAGCAACTTCTGTTATGGAGCCAGTCACTGGGCCTGTTGTGCCAACATCCGAGGGGTTTGTTGTTCCGATCTTCACTGTTGTTGTTTCTGAGAAGGCAGTTTCGAAAGAACCAGGTGTGGCTCTCTTGGTGGATGTTATAGGGCCTTCTGTAGTGGTTGTAAGAAGAGATGGCTTTGATGATACGGTTGTAGTTTCACTCCTTCTGCTTGTTGCCTCTTGCACTGAAGTTGTGGTTTCAACAATTGCTGTGGTGGAGAATGTTATTTGGCCAGAGGTTGCTTCAACTGGTTTTCTTGTACCTATATTCGTTGAGTGACCATGAGTCGTAGATGCTTCAGAAGATTTTGTTGTAATTGTTCCAGTGGTTCTGGAAGGAGTTGTTGTGGTTTTGGTAACAACAGAGGGCTTTGACGTAACAAGTGTTGTTTCTTGGCTTGTTGATATGATTCCTGGTACTAAAGTTGTGGATTCAACAACTTCTGTTATGGAGCCAGTCACTGGGCCTGTTGTGCCAACATCCGAGGGGTTTGTTGTTCCAATCTTCACTGTTGTTGTTTCTGAGAAGGCAGTTTCGACAGAACCAGTTGTGGCTCTCTTGGTGTATGTTGTAGGGCCTTCTGTACTCGTTGTATAAATAGAGGGCTTTGATGATGTGGTTGTAGTTTCACTCCTTCTGCTTGTTGCGTCTGGCACTGAAGTTGTGGTTTCAACAATTGCTGTGGTGGAGAATGTTAATTGGCCAGAGGTTGCTTCAACAGGTTTTCTTGTACCTATATGTGTTGAGTGACCATGAGTTGTAGATGCTTCAGAAGATTGTGTTGTAATTGCTTCAGTGGTTCTGGAATGTGTTGTTGTGGTTTTGGTAACAACAGAGGGCTTTGACGCAACAAGTGTTGTTTCTTGGCTTGTTGACATGATTCCTGGTACTAAAGTTGTGGATTCAGCAACTTCTGTTATGGAGCCAGTCACTGGGCCTGTTGTGCCAACATCCGAGGGGTTTGTTGTTCCAATCTTCACTGTTGTTGTTTCTGAGAATGTAGTTTCCAGAGATTCAGATGTGGCTCTCTGTGTGGATGTTATAGGGCCTTCTGTAGTGGTTGTAAGAAGAGATGGCTTTGATGATGTGGTTGTAGTTTCACTCCTTCTGCTTGTTGCGTCTGGCACTGAAGTTGTGGTTTCAACAATTGCTGTGGTGGAGAATGTTAATTGGCCAGAGGTTGCTTCAACAGGTTTTCTTGTACCTATATTTGTTGAGTGACCATGAGTTGTAGATGCTTCAGAAGATTTTGTTGTAATTGTTCCAGTGGTTCTGGAAGGAGTTGTTGTGGTTTTGGTAACAACAGAGGGCTTTGACGTAACAAGTGTTGTTTCTTGGCTTGTTGACATGATTCCTGGTACTAAAGTTGTGGATTCAGCAACTTCTGTTATGGAGCCAGTCACTGGGCCTGTTGTGCCAACGTTTGAGTGGTTTGTTGTTCCAATCTTCACTGTTGTTGTTTCTGAGAATGTAGTTTCCAGAGATTCAGTTGTGGCTCTCTGGGTGGATGTTATAGGGCCTTCTGTAGTGGTTGTAAGAAGAGATGGCTTTGATGATACGGTTGTAGTTTCACTCCTTCTGCTTGTTGCTTCTTGCACTGAAGTTGTGGTTTCAACAATTGCTGTGGTGGAGAATGTTATTTGGCCAGAGGTTGCTTCAACGGGTTTTCTTGTACCTATATTCGTTGAGTGACCATGAGTCGTAGATGCTTCAGAAGATTTTGTTGTAATTGTTCCAGTGGTTCTGGAAGGAGTTGTTGTGGTTTTGGTAACAACAGAGGGCTTTGACGTAACAAGTGTTGTTTCTTGGCTTGTTGACATGATTCCTGGTACTAAAGTTGTGGATTCAGCAACTTCTGTTATGGAGCCAGTCACTGGGCCTGTTGTGCCAACATCCGAGGGGTTTGTTGTTCCAATCTTCACTGTTGTTGTTTCTGAGAAGGCAGTTTCGACAGAACCAGTTGTGGCTCTCTTGGTGTATGTTGTAGGGCCTTCTGTACTCGTTGTATAAATAGAGGGCTTTGATGATGTGGTTGTAGTTTCACTCCTTCTGCTTGTTGCGTCTGGCACTGAAGTTGTGGTTTCAACAATTGCTGTGGTGGAGAATGTTAATTGGCCAGAGGTTGCTTCAACAGGTTTTCTTGTACCTATATTTGTTGAGTGACCATGAGTTGTAGATGCTTCAGAAGATTTTGTTGTAATTGCTCCAGTGGTTCTGGAAGGTGTTGTTGTGGTTTTGGTAACAACAGAGGGCTTTGACGTAACAAGTGTTGTTTCTTGGCTTGTTGACATGATTCCTGGTACTAAAGTTGTGGATTCAGCAACTTCTGTTATGGAGCCAGTCACTGGGCCTGTTGTGCCAACGTTTGAGGGGTTTGTTGTTAAAATCTTCACTGTTGTTGTTTCTGAGAATGTAGTTTCCAGAGATTCAGTTGTGGCTCTCTGGGTGGATGTTATAGGGCCTTCTGTAGTGGTTGTAAGAAGAGATGGCTTTGATGATACGGTTGTAGTTTCACTCCTTCTGCTTGTTGCCTCTTGCACTGAAGTTGTGGTTTCAACAATTGCTGTGGTGGAGAATGTTATTTGGCCAGAGGTTGCTTCAACGGGTTTTCTTGTACCTATATTTGTTGAGTGACCATGAGTCGTAGATGCTTCAGAAGATTTTGTTGTAATTGTTCCAGTGGTTCTGGAAGGAGTTGTTGTGGTTTTGGTAACAACAGAGGGCTTTGACGTAACAAGTGTTGTTTCTTGGCTTGTTGACATGATTCCTGGTACTAAAGTTGTGGATTCAGCAACTTCTGTTATGGAGCCAGTCACTGGGCCTGTTGTGCCAACAGCCGAGGGGTTTGTTGTTAAAATCTTCACTGTTGTTGTTTCTGAGAATGTAGTTTCCAGAGATTCAGTTGTGGCTCTCTGTGTGGATGTTATAGGGCCTTCTGTAGTGGTTGTAAGAAGAGATGGCTTTGATGATACGGTTGTAGTTTCACTCCTTCTGCTTGTTGCCTCTTGCACTGAAGTTGTGGTTTCAACAATTGCTGTGGTGGAGAATGTTATTTGGCCAGAGGTTGCTTCAACCGGTTTTCTTGTACCTATATTTGTTGAGTGACCATGAGTCGTAGATGCTTCAGAAGATTTTGTTGTAATTGTTCCAGTGGTTCTGGAAGGAGTTGTTGTGGTTTTGGTAACAACAGAGGGCTTTGACATAACAAGGGTTGTTTCTTGGCTTGTTGACATGATTCCTGGTACTAAAGTTGTGGATTCAGCAACTTCTGTTATGGAGCCAGTCACTGGGCCTGTTGTGCCAACGTTTGAGTGGTTTGTTGTTAAAATCTTCACTGTTGTTGTTTCTGAGAATGTAGTTTCAAGAGATTCAGTTGTGGCTCTCTGGGTGGATGTTATAGGGCCTTCTGTAGTGGTTGTAAGAAGAGATGGCTTTGATGATGTGGTTGTAGTTTCACTCCTTCTGCTTGTTGCTTCTTGCACTGAAGTTGTGGTTTCAACAATTGCTGTGGTGGAGAATGTTATTTGGCCAGAGGTTGCTTCAACGGGTTTTCTTGTACGTATATTCGTTGAGTGACCATGAGTCGTAGATGCTTCAGAAGATTTTGTTGTAATTGTTCCAGTGGTTCTGGAAGGAGTTGTTGTGGTTTTGGTAACAACAGAGGGCTTTGACGTAACAAGTGTTGTTTCTTGGCTTGTTGATATGATTCCTGGTACTAAAGTTGTGGATTCAGCAACTTCTGTTATGGAGCCAGTCACTGGGCCTGTTGTGCCAACATCCGAGGGGTTTGTTGTTCCAATCTTCACTGTTGTTGTTTCTGAGAAGGCAGTTTCGACAGAACCAGTTGTGGCTCTCTTGGTGTATGTTGTAGGGCCTTCTGTACTCGTTGTATAAATAGAGGGCTTTGATGATGTGGTTGTAGTTTCACTCCTTCTGCTTGTTGCGTCTGGCACTGAAGTTGTGGTTTCAACAATTGCTGTGGTGGAGAATGTTAATTGGCCAGAGGTTGCTTCAACAGGTTTTCTTGTACCTATATTTGTTGAGTGACCATGAGTTGTAGATGCTTCAGAAGATTGTGTTGTAATTGCTTCAGTGGTTCTGGAATGTGTTGTTGTGGTTTTGGTAACAACAGAGGGCTTTGACGCAACAAGTGTTGTTTCTTGGCTTGTTGACATGATTCCTGGTACTAAAGTTGTGGATTCAGCAACTTCTGTTATGGAGCCAGTCACTGGGCCTGTTGTGCCAACATCCGAGGGGTTTGTTGTTCCAATCTTCACTGTTGTTGTTTCTGAGAATGTAGTTTCCAGAGATTCAGATGTGGCTCTCTGTGTGGATGTTATAGGGCCTTCTGTAGTGGTTGTAAGAAGAGATGGCTTTGATGATGTGGTTGTAGTTTCACTCCTTCTGCTTGTTGCGTCTGGCACTGAAGTTGTGGTTTCAACAATTGCTGTGGTGGAGAATGTTAATTGGCCAGAGGTTGCTTCAACAGGTTTTCTTGTACCTATATTTGTTGAGTGACCATGAGTTGTAGATGCTTCAGAAGATTTTGTTGTAATTGTTCCAGTGGTTCTGGAAGGAGTTGTTGTGGTTTTGGTAACAACAGAGGGCTTTGACGTAACAAGTGTTGTTTCTTGGCTTGTTGACATGATTCCTGGTACTAAAGTTGTGGATTCAGCAACTTCTGTTATGGAGCCAGTCACTGGGCCTGTTGTGCCAACGTTTGAGTGGTTTGTTGTTCCAATCTTCACTGTTGTTGTTTCTGAGAATGTAGTTTCCAGAGATTCAGTTGTGGCTCTCTGGGTGGATGTTATAGGGCCTTCTGTAGTGGTTGTAAGAAGAGATGGCTTTGATGATACGGTTGTAGTTTCACTCCTTCTGCTTGTTGCTTCTTGCACTGAAGTTGTGGTTTCAACAATTGCTGTGGTGGAGAATGTTATTTGGCCAGAGGTTGCTTCAACGGGTTTTCTTGTACCTATATTCGTTGAGTGACCATGAGTCGTAGATGCTTCAGAAGATTTTGTTGTAATTGTTCCAGTGGTTCTGGAAGGAGTTGTTGTGGTTTTGGTAACAACAGA
Organism: Poecilia reticulata; assembly: GCF_904066995.2. Taxonomy (NCBI): domain Eukaryota; kingdom Metazoa; phylum Chordata; class Actinopteri; order Cyprinodontiformes; family Poeciliidae; genus Poecilia; species Poecilia reticulata. Next base: position 623,507 of record NC_088832.1, read on the forward strand.
GGGCTTTGACGTAACAAGTGTTGTTTCTTGGCTTGTTGACATGATTCCTGGTACTAAAGTTGTGGATTCAGCAACTTCTGTTATGGAGCCAGTCACTGGGCCTGTTGTGCCAACATCCGAGGGGTTTGTTGTTCCAATCTTCACTGTTGTTGTTTCTGAGAAGGCAGTTTCGACAGAACCAGTTGTGGCTCTCTTGGTGTATGTTGTAGGGCCTTCTGTACTCGTTGTATAAATAGAGGGCTTTGATGATGTGGTTGTAGTTTCACTCCTTCTGCTTGTTGCGTCTGGCACTGAAGTTGTGGTTTCAACAATTGCTGTGGTGGAGAATGTTAATTGGCCAGAGGTTGCTTCAACAGGTTTTCTTGTACCTATATTTGTTGAGTGACCATGAGTTGTAGATGCTTCAGAAGATTTTGTTGTAATTGCTCCAGTGGTTCTGGAAGGTGTTGTTGTGGTTTTGGTAACAACAGAGGGCTTTGACGTAACAAGTGTTGTTTCTTGGCTTGTTGACATGATTCCTGGTACTAAAGTTGTGGATTCAGCAACTTCTGTTATGGAGCCAGTCACTGGGCCTGTTGTGCCAACGTTTGAGGGGTTTGTTGTTAAAATCTTCACTGTTGTTGTTTCTGAGAATGTAGTTTCCAGAGATTCAGTTGTGGCTCTCTGGGTGGATGTTATAGGGCCTTCTGTAGTGGTTGTAAGAAGAGATGGCTTTGATGATACGGTTGTAGTTTCACTCCTTCTGCTTGTTGCCTCTTGCACTGAAGTTGTGGTTTCAACAATTGCTGTGGTGGAGAATGTTATTTGGCCAGAGGTTGCTTCAACGGGTTTTCTTGTACCTATATTCGTTGAGTGACCATGAGTCGTAGATGCTTCAGAAGATTTTGTTGTAATTGTTCCAGTGGTTCTGGAAGGAGTTGTTGTGGTTTTGGTAACAACAGAGGGCTTTGACGTAACAAGTGTTGTTTCTTGGCTTGTTGACATGATTCCTGGTACTAAAGTTGTGGATTCAGCAACTTCTGTTATGGAGCCAGTCACTGGGCCTGTTGTGCCAACAGCCGAGGGGTTTGTTGTTAAAATCTTCACTGTTGTTGTTTCTGAGAATGTAGTTTCCAGAGATTCAGTTGTGGCTCTCTGGGTGGATGTTATAGGGCCTTCTGTAGTGGTTGTAAGAAGAGATGGCTTTGATGATACGGTTGTAGTTTCACTCCTTCTGCTTGTTGCTTCTTGCACTGAAGTTGTGGTTTCAACAATTGCTGTGGTGGAGAATGTTATTTGGCCAGAGGTTGCTTCAACGGGTTTTCTTGTACCTATATTCGTTGAGTGACCATGAGTCGTAGATGCTTCAGAAGATTTTGTTGTAATTGTTCCAGTGGTTCTGGAAGGAGTTGTTGTGGTTTTGGTAACAACAGAGGGCTTTGACGTAACAAGTGTTGTTTCTTGGCTTGTTGATATGATTCCTGGTACTAAAGTTGTGGATTCAGCAACTTCTGTAATGGAGCCAGTCACTGGGCCTGTTGTGCCAACATCCGAGGGGTTTGTTGTTCCAATCTTCACTGTTGTTGTTTCTGAGAATGTAGTTTCCAGAGATTCAGATGTGGCTCTCTGTGTGGATGTTATAGGGCCTTCTGTAGTGGTTGTAAGAAGAGATGGCTTTGATGATACGGTTGTAGTTTCACTCGTTCTGCTTGTTGCCTCTTGCACTGAAGTTGTGGTTTCAACAATTGCTGTGGTGGAGAATGTTATTTGGCCAGAGGTTGCTTCAACCGGTTTTCTTGTACCTATATTTGTTGAGTGACCATGAGTCGTAGATGCTTCAGAAGATTTTGTTGTAATTGTTCCAGTGGTTCTGGAAGGAGTTGTTGTGGTTTTGGTAACAACAGAGGGCTTTGACATAACAAGGGTTGTTTCTTGGCTTGTTGACATGATTCCTGGTACTAAAGTTGTGGATTCAGCAACTTCTGTTATGGAGCCAGTCACTGGGCCTGTTGTGCCAACGTTTGAGTGGTTTGTTGTTAAAATCTTCACTGTTGTTGTTTCTGAGAATGTAGTTTCAAGAGATTCAGTTGTGGCTCTCTGGGTGGATGTTATAGGGCCTTCTATAGTGGTTGTAAGAAGAGATGGCTTTGATGATGTGGTTGTAGTTTCACTCCTTCTGCTTGTTGCTTCTTGCACTGAAGTTGTGGTTTCAACAATTGCTGTGGTGGAGAATGTTATTTGGCCAGAGGTTGCTTCAACGGGTTTTCTTGTACGTATATTCGTTGAGTGACCATGAGTCGTAGATGCTTCAGAAGATTTTGTTGTAATTGTTCCAGTGGTTCTGGAAGGAGTTGTTGTGGTTTTGGTAACAACAGAGGGCTTTGACGTAACAAGTGTTGTTTCTTGGCTTGTTGACATGATTCCTGGTACTAAAGTTGTGGATTCAGCAACTTCTGTTATGGAGCCAGTCACTGGGCCTGTTGTGCCAACATCCGAGGGGTTTGTTGTTCCAATCTTCACTGTTGTTGTTTCTGAGAATGTAGTTTCCAGAGATTCAGATGTGGCTCTCTGGGTGGATGTTATAGGGCCTTCTGTAGTGGTTGTAAGAAGAGATGGCTTTGATGATACGGTTGTAGTTTCACTCCTTCTGCTTGTTGCCTCTTGCACTGAAGTTGTGGTTTCAACAATTGCTGTGGTGGAGAATGTTATTTTGCCAGAGGTTGCTTCAACCGGTTTTCTTGTACCTATATTTGTTGATTGACCATGAGTCGTAGATGCTTCAGAAGATTTTGTTGTAATTGTTCCAGTGGTTCTGGAAGGAGTTGTTGTGGTTTTGGTAACAACAGAGGGCTTTGACGTAACAAGTGTTGTTTCTTGGCTTGTTGACATGATTCCTGGTACTAAAGTTGTGGATTCAGCAACTTCTGTTATGGAGCCAGTCACTGGGCCTGTTGTGCCAACGTTTGAGTGGTTTGTTGTTAAAATCTTCACTGTTGTTCTTTCTGAGAATGTAGTTTCAAGAGATTCAGTTGTTGCTCTCTGGGTGGATGTTATAGGGCCTTCTGTAGTGGTTGTAAGAAGAGATGGCTTTGATGATACGGTTGTAGTTTCACTCCTTCTGCTTGTTGCTTCTTGCACTGAAGTTGTGGTTTCAACAATTGCTGTGGTGGAGAATGTTATTTGGCCAGAGGTTGCTTCAACGGGTTTTCTTGTACCTATATTCGTTGAGTGACCATGAGTCGTAGATGCTTCAGAAGATTTTGTTGTAATTGTTCCAGTGGTTCTGGAAGGAGTTGTTGTGGTTTTGGTAACAACAGAGGGCTTTGACGTAACAAGTGTTGTTTCTTGGCTTGTTGACATGATTCCTGGTACTAAAGTTGTGGATTCAGCAACTTCTGTTATGGAGCCAGTCACTGTGCCTGTTGTGCCAACATCCGAGGGGTTTGTTGTTCCAATCTTCACTGTTGTTGTTTCTGAGAAGGCAGTTTCGACAGAACCAGTTGTGGCTCTCTTGGTGTATGTTGTAGGGCCTTCTGTACTCATTGTATAAATAGAGGGCTTTGATGATGTGGTTGTAGTTTCACTCCTTCTGCTTGTTGCGTCTGGCACTGAAGTTGTGGTTTCAACAATTGCTGTGGTGGAGAATGTTAATTGGCCAGAGGTTGCTTCAACGGGTTTTCTTGTACCTATATTTGTTGAGTGACCATGAGTTGTAGATGCTTCAGAAGATTTTGTTGTAATTGCTCCAGTGGTTCTGGAAGGTGTTGTTGTGGTTTTGGTAACAACAGAGGGCTTTGACGTAACAAGTGTTGTTTCTTGGCTTGTTGACATGATTCCTGGTACTAAAGTTGTGGATTCAGCAACTTCTGTTATGGAGCCAGTCACTGGGCCTGTTGTGCCAACGTTTGAGGGGTTTGTTGTTCCAATCTTCACTGTTGTTGTTTCTGAGAAGGCAGTTTCGACAGAACCAGTTGTGGCTCTCTTGGTGTATGTTGTAGGGCCTTCTGTACTCGTTGTATAAATAGAGGGCTTTGATGATGTGGTTGTAGTTTCACTCCTTCTGCTTGTTGCGTCTGGCACTGAAGTTGTGGTTTCAACAATTGCTGTGGTGGAGAATGTTAATTGGCCAGAGGTTGCTTCAACAGGTTTTCTTGTACCTATATTTGTTGAGTGACCATGAGTTGTAGATGCTTCAGAAGATTTTGTTGTAATTGCTCCAGTGGTTCTGAAAGGTGTTGTTGTGGTTTTGGTAACAACAGAGGGCTTTGACGTAACAAGTGTTGTTTCTTGGCTTGTTGACATGATTCCTGGTACTAAAGTTGTGGATTCAGCAACTTCTGTTATGGAGCCAGTCACTGGGCCTGTTGTGCCAACAGCCGAGGGGTTTGTTGTTAAAATCTTCACTGTTGTTGTTTCTGAGAATGTAGTTTCCAGAGATTCAGTTGTGGCTCTCTGGGTGGATGTTATAGGGCCTTCTGTAGTGGTTGTAAGAAGAGATGGCTTTGATGATACGGTTGTAGTTTCACTCCTTCTGCTTGTTGCCTCTTGCACTGAAGTTGTGGTTTCAACAATTGCTGTGGTGGAGAATGTTATTTGGCCAGAGGTTGCTTCAACAGGTTTTCTTGTACCTATATTTGTTGAGTGACCATGAGTTGTAGATGCTTCAGAAGATTTTGTTGTAATTGCTCCAGTGGTTCTGGAAGGTGTTGTTGTGGTTTTGGTAACAACAGAGGGCTTTGACGTAACAAGTGTTGTTTCTTGGCTTGTTGACATGATTCCTGGTAATAAAGTTGTGGATTCAGCAACTTCTGTTATGGAGCCAGTCACTGGACCTGTTGTGCCAACATCCGAGGGGGTTGTTTTTCCAATCTTCACTGTTGTTGTTTCTGAGAGCGTAGTTTCCAGAGATTCAGTTGTGGCTCTCTGGGTGGATGTTATAGGGCCTTCTGTAGTGGTTGTAAGAAGAGATGGCTTTGATGATTCAGTTGTAGTTTCACTCCTTCTGCTTGCTGCCTCTGTCACTGAAATTGTGGTTTCAACATTTGCTGTGGTGGAGAATGTTAATTGATCAGAGGTTGCTTCAACAGGTTTTTTTGTACCTACATTCGTTGAGTGAAGATGGGTTGTAGATGCTTCAGAAGATTTTGTTGTAATTGCTCCAGCGGTTCTGGAAGTTGTTCTTGTGGTTTTGGTAACAACAGAGGGTTTTGACATAACAAGTGTTGTTTCTTGGCTTGTTGACATGATTCCTGGTACTGAAGTTGTGGATTCAACAAGTTCTTCAACAGCCTTTCTTGTAGTTACATTTGTTGAGAGAGCTTGGGTTGTAGATGCTTTAGAAGCTTTTGTTGTAATTGCTCCGGTGGTTCTGGAAGTTGTTGTGGTTTTAGTAACAACAGAGGGTTTCGATGTAACAAGAGTTGTTTTTTGCCTAGCTGTCATTATTGTTGTTGTGGCATATGTTATTTGTGGTGTAGTTTCATCTTTCAGCTTAGTTGTTTCTTTTGTTCTTGATGTGATGTTTATTGTTAACGTAGATCTTAAAGCTTAAGAAAAAAGACCAACATATAATAAAACATTTATGGCAAACTTTTCAAAATCAAACAATATCATAGCATTTTTCAGTAATTATTGTCAGTCTCCAACCTGTGCTAAATGTAAATGGAGTTGTTGTAGGCCCAACGGTTGTAGTATTCATGCATATGTACATGCTTCTTGATATAGTTCCATTAGCGCCACATTCAGCTGTAATGCAGTTTCCCAGACCATCCGAAGTGTTGTATATTGTGGCACCGTAGCTGAAAGTTTTTCCATTAATTGTGCATGTACATGCTGTAGGTAGATATTTTACATTGTTAATCTAAACAAAATAATTTCAGTATTGACATTTATTAGATATCCTGATTACTGTAAATTACAACATATACTCACAATCAACACTGTAGATGCATATTATCCCAGATAATGTACAGGAGCTTTGAAAAATAGAACATTGTGTTAATCCCACAATTTTTTTTATTAACTGATTAAAAACAGAATATTTTCTTTTGTATTTTTTTTTTCAAATTTTCTCTAAAAATATATCTCACACAAATAAAGGTTCCACAATGTAACTGCAATACGTAATTTTTACCTTTAAAAATTTGTTTTTTTTTACATTTTTATTAAAACTGTCATTATGTGGTATGATACAGACGGAAAAAAATCACGTTCCTCCACTTCCTCCTTTAGCAACTATTGCAATGTGCATAATTGCACCACTCCCTGTCAAAACAACCTGTCAGTGCCAGGAAGAAGATATTCACACATTAAAATTCTATGTACTAATGTTGACATGATTCCTGGTACTCCAGTTGTGGATTCAACAACTTTTGTTAATCTACTAATGGCAGAGAAATATCTTACTGTTACAGAAAAATTGCTCATGAGTTCTTCATGGGCCATCATTGCTGTAGAGCCTATCATTCATGATAGTTTCTACTCTTGGGATAATGCTATTGCCTCGGCTGTGAATACACAAGCTTGATCAACAGTACAAAGAACATCTTTCCTTTCTTTTTTCCATCCATCCATCCATCCATCCATCCATCCATCCATCCATCCATCCATCCATCCATCCATCCATCCATCCATCCATCCATCCATCCATCCATCCTCCCTCCCTCCCTCCCTCCCTCCCTCCCTCCATCCATCCATCCATCCATCCATCCATCCATCCATCCATCCATCCATCCATCCATCCATCCATCCATCCATCCATCCATCCATCCATCCATCCATCCATCCATCCATCCATCCATCCATCCATCCATCCATCCATCCATCCATCCATCCCTCCCTCCCTCCCTCCCTCCCTCCCTCCCTCCCTCCCTCCATCCGCTTATCTGGAGGGAGGTCGCAGGGGTAGCAGCCAAAGTAAGGAGGCCCAGACCAAGGCTGGGTTACTGTTACTAAATAAGATTAAGAACTTCCTCCTGGCTGTTATTGGGTGTTTCTGAATGTGCAGTTTATTTCTTAATAATTACTGATAGCACTTGGAGAAGGCAGAGGAGCTCATTTTTTTCTGTCAAACTGCCACAAAAAAGTGAAAGTTTAACAAATATGTAAAAAATAAATAAGTAAATAAATAAATACTTAAGTTACATACCTTTTTGCCTTAGCTTTTGTCATAGGCAAAAAATAACCCCAAATAACAAACATTAGGTTCAGCAGAGAAGACAGTTCAAGGAATTGTCCAATTAATAACAAACATAAATGCTAAATTACAGTTGGGGCAAAATACAAATCCTTAACTAAGATTCACATTGTGTGAATCTTAGTTAATTTTAGTTAACTAAGATGTGTATTCGCATTGTGTGAGACCCCAAATGGAACATAGCCCAAAATAAAGACCACACAAACCCACAAAGTCTAGTTATATAACCTTATATAGTATGACAATGCATGTATGAATCAGATAGCATACACATAATCACCAATCTATTACTGTTTACTGAACCAGTTATGCTAATACAATGATCAATGTTATATGAGACATACCAAGTGTAACAGCTGTTGGATGGAACCTTCTCGCCTGTGCTGTAATGGATGCCTTTGTCATCATAGCATCCACACTGGTCCCAGTTCACACATTTCATTGTGTCTTCATCAAAGAATGGCTTGGTGTTAGAACACTGTGGATAGCAACCTATGTAATACAAAAATACATATGTTAATTAATGGGGAATGAAATGTCCAATATAGGTGTAAAGTGAAGAGTTGACTTTTCCATCATGATGTTTTTACAACTCACTCGGTGAAAACATAACACATGCCTCCTGCAATGTGGAAAAACAAGTCACTTTTTACTAAACATTGGCTTCCTGGCATCTTAATTTTTCACTCTTAATGATTTGATTACTATACATAATAGGGAAATTATGTTGTGGTATGAATATTATTTAGTAACGGTAACCCAACTTTATTTAGCTTATGTTCAAAATACTTTGTCTTATCTGAAATACTGTTTAATAAAATGTGATGTAAGTAAAGTTACAAGTCCTTTAACTAGCATGCTGAACACATGTTTACCTTCCATGTGAGTGATGAGTTTGGTACAGTTTCCTGAGGGATTCCTACATGTCTTCATGCAGTCAGCTCCACAAGGCTTGTAATGCCATTCACAGCCACCAGGGGAGTTATAGTAGTCACAGAAAATAGCTAGCAGACACAAAATATGGACATTTTATATCATTTCTTTGATATAAAATGAAGTTTCGCATGATATAACTGGAAACTCCCTGTTACACTGTCTAAGGGCTTACTTCATTCAAATTGGAATAATTTCATTGGTATTTAAAAAGTCAGTTATATTGAAATATGTATTTAATTTGATTTATATGTGATTTATTTGTTTGCATTTTGAGATTACTAAAGTTTTGAACTGGTGCTTTGTAAAGCTGAAATTAACTTAAAATTAAACAAAATCCAATTTTTGATTTTGTTACATCATCAAATAGCTCCATCACCATGACAGCCGTTGTGATGATCAAACTTACGGCACAACTTTGGAGTTCTCCAGCTGATGCAGGCTCCAGCTGTGCTGCAAGCTTTGGCATACGCAGCCACAGCGGTGCAGAAACACTCACAGTCACCTCCAGTGTCACAAGCACAGGAGTCTCTCACACAAGAATCATAGTATGGGCCAGGATCGACCTTAAACACAAAGCAGTTACATCAAACATGTTGTCTTTCTCATTCTAATTATACTCATGTAAGCTATACTGTTACATATTTTGAAAGAAGTTCAAAAGAGGCCAATAAATAGAAGACTTTGTAGAATAACTACAAATATTCTCCCATCAATTTTTTCATGTTTAAAACATTCTAAAATAAGGTTTGTTAGGCTTGTGGTGGAAATTTTATCATGCGGTAAAGTTAAGATATACACCAAAGGTTAGAAGCCAGACTGTCTCTCCACTGTTCAGGATCCCTTATCCTTGGTACAAAACAAATACGTGGACTCTAACAGACTCTACTATGAGCCTTATTCAAAGCTTTTACTCTGTCCTGTTTATGAATGCTTTATATTCTTAAGCATGTTATAACATAACATTGACTGAGTGGAATTTCATCTAACAGTGCCTGGTAATTTTTTTTTCTAAAACAGGATGTTTTAGATAGATAAACAGTAGTTGGATCACCACGCAAAGAAAGAATCAATCTGTGCATGTAGTGATAAAGATGAAGAGAAGAAAAAACTATCTAATCTCCCAAGGAGTTTTTAATTTATGTAAACATGGATCCATTTAGGTGTAGCTGTGCTGTGTGCATGTTACTTTTGCATGACAGCTGTGGAAGGTGGCGCTGGTAATGATGCTGCACTGCTTCTGAGACCAGGCTGCCCGGTAGCGGTTGGAGGCACAGGGATCACTGAGAAGCTGGGCGTTAGAGCAGCTAGATGACACTTTCCAGCTGTTCCCAAACTCTAAAACATCTGTCACAGTCTCTTGAGAGCGTGTGGTAAAATCATTTTTACTATTGCCATCGTAGTTCCCACAAAGGCCACACACTTCACCCTGGCATGGTGAAAACAGAACAGTCACAAATTTGATATGATTTGAACTTATCATCATCAAGTACATTACCAGTTCAGTAAAAATATCCAGCATTGATCAGTGTTGGTCTAAATATCAAACAAAATGATACAAGGATTTGTGTTCATGTGCAAGATAGTGTGTTCTTGTATTCGGCCAGCTTGCAGTCATCTAAAATAAAACCTAAAGAACCAAGCTGAGATTTAGTTAATCACAACACACACACTTAATGGTTTACCTGGAACTGTGGACTGAGAGAAATGAAAAAGCTGGTTTTCTGGTCCCACATGACTACCAGCCCTGATTGGATGGTCACCACCAGGTAAATACCCATTTTTTGTACAGAAGCAGGGAGAACATTGATGTTTCCTTTTATCACCTGAAAACTGTCATCCTTAAGATGGAATTCATTATCCTGTACACATGAAGATTACAAAGCAAACAAAAAACACATAAAATGTTAAACACTGCAAAGACTCTATATGAAACTTCTATTTCTCCTTGTATATATTTTGTTCCACAAGTCAAAGATTGACAGGGTTTATGTTTTTCCCAACTCCCTACATACTAATACATAGCATTCTAAAAACTTTACAAATAAACTCTGGTTTTTGAAGAAAGATTAGGACTATGCTAAGATGAGGCAGTGGTATTTTTGCTACAGGTTGTCATGCTGTTAGAATCTTGTCTCCTTGTCCAGCAGTTGGAAGATATTAACAACTAGATCACAGGTGTAGATGGAATGAGTGTGGTGTGTTTACCTCCAGGAAGATCTTAATGGTCTTGGAGCAGGTGGTCCCAGTGGTTCCACATGGAACATTCTCAGTGATAATACTGAAGCTTCTGTTTCCCTGACCAGGGCTGCAATAATCCTGAGTGAGAACAGACAGTAATACAGTCATAGGATTTCCTTTGTGTTTTTATAATAAAAAAAAAGCCAATTATTGATACAGCTGATAGTTTTCTCCGCTAACAGGCTCCAGAATTCACTTCTATTGCTAGAGAAAGATTAATTTCAACTCCTCAATATGTCTAAAAGGTGAGTGTCCAAGGATGTTTATTTATTGGGCCAGTGTGTATTAGTGACAGGTTTGTACATCAACATACATCACATTTAAAGATTTTAATTCTGACAAATAAACAATGTTGATTTGTCCAGTAACCTTCTTACCTGTAGGAGTGTGTATTCGCATTCTCCACTGAAGTCAAACCTTTTCTCATCAAACGTAATATAATGACCATCTCCATAGATCCCACAAACTGCATTGCAAACATTGTTGGTACAAGTGAACGTTCGTCCGCTGCATGAGCTGTGGTGACATACAAACAGAAATAAATCAAACAAATATATGAATGTCAGATGTGAGTGCTGGAAGGGAGAGAATTGGCATGAAAGAGTTAATATCTGTGCTACAGTTTTTAAAGTCAAAGGTCAGAAATGCCTCAAATACCAGGTGTTACAGTCCACTGTGAGAGTCTGTCCTGGCTGGTAGACGTGTCCATTGTGGACACATGGACAGCTTGTCTCATTGATGCAGCCTCCTGCTCCGTCTGACAGCAGGCCTTCTGGGCACACACATCCAGATGTACAGCCTGTACTGATCTGCTCCCGGCAAGAACGAAGAGATGTTAGGCTGAACAAGGCGCGTGGATTTACATCAAAATGCTTTTTTGAACTGAAATGCTTTGCTGTACTTACACAAGGCATGTCTACCGTGCTGCAGCTCCTCTGACACTCGGCTCCAGTGGTGCCAGGCTGAGCAGTGGAGCAATCAAAATAAATCATGGGGGCGACACATGATGTGGAGGCTGAAGATTGAAATTGAGTGCAGATTGTTAAATTATGATTATTAGATTATGGACTAAGACATCCTTTGCTAAAGAATGAAACATTGCACTGTTTACAAACCTCATTATAGGTTGCAATTAGGTGTTAATTGTATAAACATCACAAAATTACCCTCCCATAGATAGATGTAATGTATAGAAACCTACTTTGTAGTCTGGCTCCTCCTGAGCAGCTGAGGGCCCCATGTCTGCAGACACTGTGGATGAAACAAACAGAATCGATATGAATCATATGAGTCATGTGGGGATGTAGTGATCTGACCCCAAACAGCCTTGACAAGGCATTACAAGCTGACTGCATTAAACTCCATGTTTTTGCCCTACTCTCTGTCAGTTTACTGAACAGAAGAAAATGGAGCACCAACTTTACAAAAAAAAATTTATTTGTTACATGTAGTCAAATAAAGTTTGTCAAATTAAATGTATTTACGTTTGCTTAACATGACAACTTAGTAAACAATCTACTGGGACTTAAAGGACTTGGACTGGCATAGGGGGCAAGATTAGGGGATTTGCTTACAATTTATTTTTAAACCACATGTTCTTTGATGATAAAACGGTTCATATTTATGTGAATATGAAAATCTCCAATGAGCATCTGTGAGTCGTTACCATGTTACTCCATCTTTGATGATGGCCTGTCCAGCAGGAATAAAGGTGTCCTTATCGTAGCAGGGGCAGCTCGCACTGGACACACACTGTCCCCCTTCATTCATGTAGGTTCCCTCAGCACAGCCGCAGCCGTCCACGGAAGTGAAGTTGACCTGGCAGGAGTAATCAGCCTGGCTGAGGGAACGACACGTCCGACCACAGGAGGTCATGTTGTACTCATAAACTGTTTCTGACGGACATGATTCGCTAAATTTTCCTATTGAAAAAAATGTGAAAAGGTTCATCAAACACTCCGATCTACCCAGCAGAAGGATATGTTTCCGAATAGTGAAAAGATGTTCACTAATTTTTGCTCACCGCAGGTGGTTTCCCTCCAGCCACTGATGTGGACTCCTGCTGCTGAGCAGGCGTAGACATATGAGGAGACCGCAGCACACATGCAGTCCTCGCTTTTTTCACAGTTACAGCCGTCGTACATGCAGTTCTGCTCAAACACAAAGCGGACATGGAGAAGGCTATGACAGTAGAAGAGTTTTATACACGCTCAATGCTTCACATTTGCAAACCTACGTCTTTGTATGAGCTGGGGCTGACAACAGAGTGGCAAGGGGCAAACACTCCCAGTGGATCAGTCAATTTGGAACACCAGTACTGTGCATAGTTCTCTGAAACACACAAATATAAAAGAAGTCATAACAAAATGTGTATCTTGAAAAAAAACAGTAGTGTTTCTCTGATGAAAGGCATCCAGGCTGATGTCACTTCACACATAGACATGTTTCTGAGATTTTGGGACTAAAGCTCAAACTCGAGCTGCCGCTGATGGTACCAATGTGAAAGTAGATTTTGTCCAGAAAACCTTTCTACTGATTAATTTGGTTTTTTATTTTGGCATCATGTTTTATCTGTGTATCTTTGTTTTACTTTGTTTAATCTGCACTTTGTGATTTTGATCTTTGAATGGTGATATACATAAAATTTACTTACTTACTTGTCATTGCTTATTATTTTAAAATTATTGGCCAAGATCTCATTTACTGATTTTTGCCTTCTAATTTAGCTTCCTGTTTCTTGAAAGCTGAACTTGCAAGATGAAAGCATGTGTCTTGCTTTTCTGCCAAAAACATTTTTGAAATATTCTATTTCTCTACTAATTTCTCTACTAGGATTTGCATATGCTGTGTAATCAGACTCTTAACTTGAATGATCACTATGAAATCTTTCTTTTGCATTTCGGCAACTCCTCAGGACATGGTTCTATTTGTTTTAAGACTTCTATTTCAAGAAAGTACTTGAAAATGTTGTTTGCACTTTAAATATTAACTATGTTAAAATTCTGTCTTTATTGGGAAGGTTATGTTCAACCTTTTTTGTAAGATCATGTTATGGCAAAATTTAAGATTAAACATTGACTGTAACTTTTTGGAAACAGTGCTGCAAAAGTAGTAATTTTAGGCCACAACAATCACAAAAGCATAACCCAACATCCTGGAGGGCCTGTGGTAAGCTGTGATGATACATTGTGTGTTAGGATCCCGGGTTGTTAGGTTGTTTTGTAGTTTGATTTCATTCTAGTGTCATTATTTTGTGTTTCTTATTTTGTTCAGTTTCAATTTTTCTTTAATTCAGTCCTTTCGCAGTGATTCTAGTTATGTTTATTTCTTGTGTCTAGTTATTTTTAGTTACTCTAGTTTTATAATATTTGCTTAATTGCTAGATTCATTTCCTTGTCCCCTGCTTACTCTCTCGCCTCCAATGCCACTTTCTCTCTCTCTCCTCAGTCTGCCTCCTGTTCTTGCCATTCACACCTGCAACCCATTAGCTATCAGCCCAGTTCCTTTGTTCCAGCATTCAAGCTCCCAGTACTTAAGCACCTCTTTCTCAGTTACTCCTTGCTGGTTCCTCCTTTTATTCCCTGTAACCTCTCCACTGCTGCTCTGGTTTCCCTCCATTCTTCTCGTGCCTCCTGGCTGGCTTTCTGCTATGGTTTATTTTTGTTCGGTTCTGGAATTTTGTATATTTGCAAGTTTGCTGGTTCATCTTTTTTTATTAAATATTCAAACATCACCTGTTGCCTACCTCTCTGAATTTGGGTTGTCTTTAAAACATTCAACATAACATTGTGTGCAGGAGATCATCTGTACCTCTGCTAATGTCCTGGCTGCAAGGATCTCCAAAGCGTGGCACGATGTCAGGACAGCTGACTCTGGTTTTCCATGTGTTGGCAAATGCTGCAGCGGTTCCCTCCACAAGTCCACTGATGACCCGGAAGTCATCACTCATTATGTTATTGAAGTTCCCACATAACCCTGTGGAGCATTGTGGGACAGAGATGAGCTTTTGGTAACCTGAAAGATGCATGTTTACATCCAGCTAAATACATGGAGATGTACCGGATGTGGCTCCTTTGAGTGACACATCAGCTGAAACGAAGACTTGCATCACAGGAGAGAGCTGGACCATCACTTGGATTCCCACTTTGGTGCTGATTACAACATAAAAGGAGGATGGCCAAAAGGCGCTCAGCTCAGCTGTAGAGATCAGAACACATAGACACATAGCATTCAGTGAGCTGTCAATATTGAAGCAACATGTCCTACAAGTTTCATTTCATCAACATGTTTATCACAGTTCATATGGTGTGTTATGGCGATAAACTGTCTTCTAACAGCCTGTGGGTTTCTGTCTCACTCTTTCTCTGGTGTTGTGCCTACATGTCTGTTGTGTCCGAGTTCTCTAATTTTCCTCCATTTTCTTTCATTAATTATCTTCAAAAACTGATCATAGATGTCATATGTTTTAGTCCATGATGCTGCACACTGAATGTCAGCTTAAAAAGTCTGCAACCTTAGCAGAATAAAATACTACAAGTAGATGTATATGGACATTGTGTGTGGGTGTGTTAGATGGACAGTAATAATAATATTCACTTACATGTAAACAATGGAAGCTGAGAAAGAATATTGTTGACATAGACTTGCCCAGATGCTTGAATTTTGATGACCTGGTATTAAGTGGAAAGACAGCAGATTATATATATATATATATATATATATATATATATATATATGTTGTTCCAGATCTTTTTGTTTAGCTTCAGCTATTGTTTTCTATTAGTTTTCTCAAAAATCTGTGGTCTTAATATTTATATATTTATGTATTTTAACTTTAAAGTGACAATGTTAGAACTAGTTCTTACAAGTTCTATCCCAAGTTTGAGTAGATGCTTGTGGGCACAATCCAATGATCTGAAAGTCTTAGCATTGTGCCTACGTACATGTCATGAAAAACAACAGAAATATAACCCGGGGAATTAATGTGTCGGTGTCTTACCACGGCATTACTGCCCAGGGCCAAAGTAACAGCTCTGAGACACGTCCTGCTGTCTGTCAGACCACATTTGACCAGGTCCACCAACACAGTGTACAGGGAGCCATCACTCTGCTGCAACACAGTGACACAAAACCTGTCAGCCCAAATGGGAATCCCAGTTAGAACACACCCATTTTAGTGTGAGCATTGACTGGTTACCAGCATCAAGATATATAGTGAGTTTAAAAGGTTGTTTCTGACTGCAAATAGCTAAGAGGGCAACACACACTACTGCACACTGTTGCTTAGCTGACTGAAAGATGGCTGCCTGCTGCTATCTGTATTTTCTTCTAGTTACAGAAAAAAACAATTAGACACCGGGATCTTTGATCTCTAACACAGAAGCCTTAAGGGTATCCATCCAGGCGTTGGCTCTGTCTCCTAATCCTGGCAGGGTGGAAGAGGCGCTGCTATTGGCAGCAGTCTTGTCATTGGGAGACCAGGGTAGGTACACCCTGGATTTGAACCCAGGACCTTATTGCTGCAAGGCAACAATACCTGTCTTCTAACAGTGACAGGTATTGGGGGTGTCCTCTGGGCACCCCCATTACTTTAATTTTTAAAACTATAGTTAAGACAACATAAGCTGGTTTGTTATCCTTCATTTGTTTTTTAAGTATCTTTTGGTGAACCAGCATGCCTTGATGCTGATGTTACACTTGTGTAGTTAAGCACTAAATATGTTCATTACAAAATGAATTTAATCATTGTCCAAGTATACAGAGGTATAAAGCTCTTTATACCTTAGCCAGAACATAGGAGCAGTCTCCGTGGAAGGTGTAGCTTTTCCCATCAAAGGTGGTAACGTGAGCTCCTCCCTCCACCGAACAGGTTCCCGAGCAGTTTTCCTCCGTACACGTCCAGTGGCCTCTCTCACAAACACTGTTAAATTCATACACAAAATTTAGTTAATTGACTTGAAAGGTGTTGGTGTTAAAAACAGTACTGATTTTGCTGTGGTTAACTATGGGGTCCGCAAAGTCCGGCTTTCATTTTGATAATCCACTTCCGCTAATTTATAGGGCTGTGTAATATCGATTTTGCAATATATATCGATATTTTCTTTCCTAGAAAAAAATCAATATTCATCCACAAGTATCGTAACATCCATCTGTCACCTTGTTCACTCACTGCTTGCTTCGCCGGGAGAGTGATTAGGTTATCAGGTTTAGAGTGATTCCTTCAGATGTTGTGTCAAGGTTAAAAAAAGGTATTATTTACTTTACAAATGCACATAAGCTTCAGTTTGTACTGTTTCAATTAAAAGAAACATGTTTCCTCACCACTTCTGTAATTCATTTTGTCCAGCTATCGACTTTAAGTCTGTGTCCATGTCCAACCAGAGCCAGGTATTGTGTAGTTGGTGATTTTAATCAGTTTTCAGTTAAATTAATTCAGTCCAACTCCAACAGTCACAAAATGTCACCAAAATCACTCTGTCCCTCTAAAATCTTTCAGAAAATCGCAAAAGTGTATTGAATTGTAGCATTTGCTGAATATCGCAATATATATTGTATCGTGAGTTGAATATCGTGTATCGTATTGTATCGTGAGATTATTGTATCGCTACAGCCCTACTAATTTAGCTATATATTTACAAGGTAATTATCTAGCTAGAAATCTAAATATTTGTTACTAACTAAATCTATTTAGTTAGAAAGCAAAACTTTTAGGGCCAGTTAAATATTTTATTTGGAAAATAAATATTTTGTTTGAAAATAATTTTAAAAGTTAAACGTTTTGTTTGGCAAATAGATACTCACTATGAAAGTACATATTTAATGTGAAGCTATGACACATACTTTTTTAAACGACCTTGTAAACATTAGCATGAAAGTATAAAATGCATTTCAAATTAATTATTCAAACTATGTACCCGTCACATAGGAACATGCTACTGGCTAACTCAGATTTTCTTTCCATATATGGACCTGGTAGAGTTACATATGTTCCCAGCTTACCAGGATCTACAGTTGAATGAGTAGGACTCTCCTGACTGGTAGATCTGGTTGCCATGGAGACATGGGCACTGATCAGCTGTGACACATCCTGTGTTACCAATGTCGTCAAACACCATTCCTGAAGGCAGGAAAGATGATCATTAATTTGCCTGAACAATAAATAACTCAGCATGGATGCTTGTATTAGAACATGAGTGTGTCTTTACCTGCAGGGCAGCTGCAGCCATCGTGGCAATGGTTGTCACAGGTCTGACTGGCCTGTGGGTTGGAGCAGGAGTCCTGACATGGCCGGCTACATTCCAGAAACTCCATGTTGTATGGGCATCGCTTGTCTGTGAAGACGGTTTGTTTCATTTTGTGGTATCAACTGCAGGAAGCTAATCTTAAAACAAAATAGCAAAGAAGGACTCTAATCTTCAGACTACGTGTGTTGAGCTTACAGCAAAAGGTTTCGTTCCTCCAAGGCTGGGGTCTTCCACCTGCATGGACGCACTGTCTGGAGAACTCTGAGATGGTTTTGCACAAGATGGACTCTGTGTTCTCTTCTGAGTTACACATGTCTGCCATGCACGCCTTGGTAAATGATTCCACATCCAGGAGGTTCTGGCAGCTGCTGAACGGATCGTTGGTGAAGGTCTTCTCACAAAGCAGCTGGGGGTAAAAATTATAAACACTTTCAGTCTGTGGTCAACTCAGTCCATAGAGGCTTCTGGTCAATTAGGGGTTGAATGTAAACTGTTTCATTCATTCAACCGCAGAATTGGAACTCTAAATCAGACGCTAACTTCAGCGTCACAGCTCAGTATGTGGGTCTGCTGTTGCTAAGGTAAAGTAATAAAGTAATGAAGTGTTCTGATATTAATATGTGACTGATGATGATATGGATCATTACCTTATCCCCACAGCTCCGGATCGGGCTGAGGTCGGGTTCCACACACGTCTCAGTGGGCCCGTTTACCTTGTAAGTCTCAGCCAAGTCCACTACAGACAGCACAGCCCCTACAATCAGTCACACAGTAACCATCCTGTCACAAACCAGCAACTACTCTCACATTAGATGTCATTGTAGAATATTTAGCAAAGACAACCCAAACTTGGTGTGTATCAATAAGTAAATGAATTCAGCAAACTAAGGAAAAACATAAATGGATATAATTTCCATGTCTTTCTGAAACTGAGCTACTTATCCAGATTTCTTAAATAACTGACAGAACAACAGAGGGTTTACAGTATTTTCTCATCATCTTTTATAAAGCACAAAGACATTGAAGCACATTATTTTACAGACAAGTTAATCAAAATCTATCAAAAATAAACTCAGAGCTGCAGAAAACATTAACTTTTTCCCCAGAAACTTCAGCCCACAGCCAAGGAAAGCTTAAAGTGGTTTCTTTTGAAATCTGGTGTTACGTTCTCAATCCTAAAGTCTGTCATTGGGAAAAGTACAGAGTTTCTCATAGAATGTAGAAGCTAAATTAATTGCAATATTTTAAATGGACTGAACCTATATAGCGCTTTTTCCAATCATTTTGACCACTCAAAGCGCTTTACACTAGAGTCACATTCACATACAAGTTGGGGTTAAGAATCTTTGCCCAAGGGCACATTGACATGAGGAAGCTGGAATTGAACCTACAGTCTTCCGATCACAGGACAACTACTCTTTCTACAGAGCCACAGTCACCCTTACCAGCATCCATGCTGAGTTACCATTAAATGACCTTACCATCTTTCATAAAATCATTAGCTATCCCATCAAAGTTTCCACACAGTCCGCAGGTCTGGTTCTGATATTTGCTATCCAGCTCAATCTGTAAAGACATGACACATAAAGAGATGAAGTTATATGACGTGTGAGCACTAAAACATGTTCATGGAGGAATATACGTATCAGAGTTTATTATAAACAGTCTTCCTAGTAAAGGTGTACTATATAATGCAGACATTTAGTTTCATAACAACAAAGGGCAGAGCTATATATGCTCCAACATAATTACATTTAGTACAAAAAGTGAAGAAATAAATTTGTTTTGAATTTGTTTTTATTTGTTGAAATTATAATTTTACACCACTGAAAAACCTGTCAATTTTACCTTAAATATAGAGTTTATCAGTTTGTGAGTTTAGCTCTGAATTATTTTTCGTGGATTGCTCTCATGCAGTAATTGCCTCTCTGGCCGTGCTTGGAGGAAATTCCATATCCCCATTAGTTGGGAGCAAACTCTGTCTTCTAACATGTCCTCCACATGGCTGGGTTTATTAGAAACGACCTCTGGAATCTGGGAATGTTGAGGACAGACAGGCCTACCTGGAGTCCTCACCTCCAGTCTGATAAAACGAGTCACTGCTGCTCAGCCAGAAAACACATTTTCATTCAACATGTGGCATAGGCTTTCAAAGAAGTAATCCCTCAAACACAAGTTTTCTTACTTTTTCTGTGAAATGTAGTCAC
This sequence comes from Poecilia reticulata, assembly GCF_904066995.2. Classification (NCBI taxonomy): domain Eukaryota; kingdom Metazoa; phylum Chordata; class Actinopteri; order Cyprinodontiformes; family Poeciliidae; genus Poecilia; species Poecilia reticulata. Next base: position 643,306 of record NC_088832.1, read on the forward strand.
ATAAAAGAATTAATTGTTTTGTTTTTACGTCTGAGATATTTGTGTTAATTGTAAAAGATTGAATAACTTTAGCTTGGAAAGACTTAATGATGTGCTTAGTCTGTTTGTGTCCTTCATACATCTAAGGAGTCATCCAAATTCCAAATAGCCTTGATTCCAAGATTGGCTTCAACAAAGATGCTGGATGTGGTCCTTTTGATTGTCACTCCAAAGGCAACAAGTGGCAGAGACACCCTGCAGCAAACACACAGGAACAAGATGAGCCACAGAGCAGAAGCTAAAAACTGAGGAAACATTTTGAGGCAAAATAATTCAACATTAGACATAAGCAACATCAGTCAGAAAACATGTTCAGTAAACCCTTCCATTTTGACTTCAAGATCTTTTAATTGAAGAACTTTAACATTTTAAAACAAGTTCTGAGAACCCACAAACTTTAGGAACAACACTGGAAAAGAAATAATAAAGAAAAGAAAAGAGAAAAGAAAAGAAAAAAAGAAAAGAAAAGAAGAGAAAAGAAAATAAAACACAAACACTTTTTCTTCTGTCTTATTAATGGAGCTTTTTTTGCTCCTTTCTAAGCAATGCACACAACATACTGCGTTGTGTCTGCTTACAGCATTTTACATGAACTCTGCAGAGGTTTTACTGTGCAGGTGCATTAGACAGAAGGTGAGCAGCTGAAAACAACTCTGTCACTTTCTCCATCTTTGTTTCAAAAGGATCCTGCATTTTTAACTGGCTGAGATATTTTTTCACCTTCTAAACTTAAAAACGTAAATTAACAACTTAAAAACATAAATTAACAACAGTAATGCCATAGGTAGATCAGAGATCTTGGTATGAGGCGTATGTGAGCAGTGAGACTGTAGGGCAGAAGCAAACATAGAGATGATGTGCAAAGAGCTGGCTTAGAGAAAAACATAGGATTTCATGTCAGATATTCCAGCTCTAAGTTAACTCAGTTCTCTATTTGCCTAAATCAGAGGTATCCAAACTGTTTGAGCTGTGGGCCAAAATCACCAAGTTGAAAGCATTCAGTGGCCATATTTTTTTCCACTTTAAAATTCAAAATGATTTTATTGTAAATATTTTATTTTGGGATTATAAACATTAAGTTGTGGAAATTTTCTCAGATGTTTTCCTTACAAAAAAAGAAAGGAGTTCATGTTTTTGGTCAAAGACTGAGTACTTAGAGTCTGTTGAGTAAAAATGAGCTGGATGTTTGTGGCCTGAATTTAATGATATTAAAATCATAATTACTGTGTGTTGTACCAAACATCCATCCATCCATCCATCCATTTTCTTACACCCTTGTCCCTGAGTGGGGTCGGGAGGGGTGCTGGTGCCTATCTCCAGCTGTTGTACCAAACATTTTCCATTAAATAAAAAAACACCCCTAAACTAAACCTTAAACTGATCTGAAAAGCTAAGCTTTCCAATAACTTTGACACAAGTTTATGATTAAACTCTTAATATATATATATATCAAACAATGAGAATGATAAACAGCAATGAATGTAAATATGAAGTTGTAACTTAACCGTAGCTGTAACTCTTCCTGCAGAGATTCAGTCTGTGGCAAACATGACATGAACCAGAGACGAGATCTGGACTGAACTCACATCTGGTCGTTGAATATGACGGAGCTGTTGGAGAGCTCCACCACTGAGCCATCCAGCTTCATGGTGATGCTGCTGATGGTGGCGGTGTTGTTGACCAGGCCCCGCCTCATCTGGATGATGAAACTCTCATAGCTTCCCCCGCAGTGGGAGACCAACACATGGTTACAGGTGGAGCCCAGCTGGAAGAAATGCCCATCGAAGGTCTTGAAGTGATAGTTTCCCCAAGTTGTGCAGACTTGGTCAAGGTGAGACATGTTGGCTGTTGAATGAGAACGTTAGAAAGAAAAGAATTGACAAACAAGTTGATAAATACTGATAGTAGTAGTCAAACCCCAAAATGCTGGTGTTTGCATGGTTACCTGAAGTCAGATCCAGTGTCTGAAGAGAAGGGACGATCGTTACTGTGGTGAAAACAAGAAATTATAACTGACTAGTTGAACACATTATTATATATTTTAAATATCAAATATTTATGCTTCATCATCAAATCTCAGTAAATAAAACCTGGGTATCTGCGAGGTCACCAAATCAGTTAGACAAGATTTTAATTTCCATTTTTCAGTTTAAAATATTTGTCCTTTCTATAAAAACATGTGAATTAGACACTAAAGTATTAAAAGTAGAAGAAAATTCTCAGGATAAAACATTTACATCAGACACCCAAAAAATTTTATGTAGAATTACTTGAGTTGTTAGTGAAGCTGTGAAATGTGTTACCAGTCTGAGACAGAGAGCCGACCAGCAGAGTCAGGAAGACAAGCCATGATCTGGGCTGCAACCGTTGGGAGCCCATGTTGGTCCTACGGGTTGACTCAATGACAGAACTCAATGGGAGAACAAGTCCTTTTATAATATTCCAGCAAAGGTGGAGCTGGACGCGCACAAGATTACAAACTGTTTACTCAGGAAGCATGTTTCTTCTCCCAGCTCCTTCTACACATCGAGTAACATCTGAGTAATAGCTGCTGATCTTTACCTTCGATTAAAAAAAAGAAACCAGAACTGATGCTGTCTGGGTCTGTTTTTGTTTGTTTGTTTTGCTTTGTTACCTAAATAAAATTTACCATATCTAAATGCTTGGACAGCTCAATTTTCAAAAACACGAGGAATGAAACAAAATCAAAGATGCTACACAGTTTCTGTCTTTTAGGTCTATGATCAATTTGATAAATTTGTTTTTGTCACGAGTGGCAGAAATGAAGGAATAAATAGAATGCACAATATTTCAGCAGTAATATATCTATATTACAGACCATGTTGTCTGTGGTGGACTGCTGACGTGGACATGGTGTACCTTTCCTCCTGCTTATGTCATTAATCTATGTTCAACCACTGAGAGAGAACAGCAATTACTTCTGTTTTGAACCTATTTGTTGATTTAGAAACTACGTTGGGATACATGCTTTCCTTAGTGTTTGCACTGTTCCAATGCTTGTTCTCTCTGTGCATATGATGGTCCTCTCTGGGCATAGGAGTAATTCCAAGGAGGGGGCCAGGGGGGGCCCGGACCTCCCCAATCTTGGAAAAGTCTAGAATGGTCCCCCCCCCCCAAAGAAATCATGAAAGAAACCCTTGTACTTAAACAATGTCAATAGAATAAAGGCAATAGAAACAAAGAAGTAAATCTGCCATTCATCTAAGAAATAATTTTTAGGTTCCCCCCACCATTGTTAGAACAATGGTTCAGTTCAAAGTGTAGGAGGAAGAAGAGCTGCGCTGCTGTTATGAGGAGGCTATGAGCTTCTGATCCATACTCCAACCTGGAAGGTGGCGGTAATGCACCTTGTTTGCCAACCGCCATTAAAAAAAGAAGCTGCGCTGCTGAAGTGGGGAGCTGGCTGTTAGCTGTGGCTCTGTAGCGCTAACATTAAAAACCCTCCAGTAAATAAATACTTAAAGCAAAATACATGTAACACGTTTTATTTACTTTCACTGCTCAATAGAGTGAAACACATTAATAAAAATCAGAGTGCAGTTAGTTATTTTATTACTTTGGCTGAGTCATAATAAACTGCCATGTTATGCCCTGGAAATCTAGCTAAACTGCTACGTTGCTTTCATAGACTTAGCTCCTTTTTCTGTCGAAGGTAGCCAATATTTCAAATATATTTAGCTCTCTAACTCTTAGAGAGTTTGAATTGGGAGGGAGCGGCTGAACATTACCACAAGCCGACAGTTCTATATGGGTGCCGACAGCAGAGGGGCTACAAGAGCTGACAGTAAAAAAAAAAAGTATGCCTTTATTTCTTACCATCTTCAACGTGGAGCATTTAAAACCACAAAATAAAATATAAATATTTTTCTAGAAAACTCTGGTGCTAACCTTTAAATTTAAGTTATGCCATCCATCCATCCATCCATCCATCCATCCATCCATCCATCCATCCATCCATCCATCCATTTTCTTCCGCTTATCCGGGATCGGGTTGCCAGGGCAGCAGCTTCAGAAGGGAGGCCCAGACTTCCCTCTCCCCAGTCACTTCTTCCAGCTCCTCCGGGGGAACCCCAAGACGTTCACAGGCCAGCTGAGAGACGTAAATCCCTCCAGCGTGTCCTGGGTCTTCCCCGGGGCCTCCTCCCGGTGGGACGTGCCCTCACCAAGGAGGCGTCCAGGAGGCATTCTGACCAGATGCCCGAGCCACCTCAACTGGCTCCTCTCGACGTGGAGGAGCAGCGGCTCTATTCTGAGTCCCTCCCGGATGACTGAGCTTCTCACCCTATCTCTAAGGGAGAGCCCAGCCACCCTGCAGAGGAAACCCATTTCGGCCGCTTGTATCCGTGATCTCGTTCTTTCGGTCACGACCCAAAGCTCATGACCATAGATGAGGGTGGGAACGTAGATTGATCGGTAAATCGAGAGCTTCGCTTTTTGACTCAGCTCTCTCTTCACCACGACAGATCGGTACAGCGCCCGTTTCACGGCAGACGATGCCCCAGTCCGCCTGTCGATCTCCCGCTCCCTTCTTCCCTCATTCATGAACAAGATCCCCAGATACTTAAACTCCTCCACTTGAGGCAGGACGACCCCCCTGACCCGGAGAAGGCACTCTACCCTTTTCCGGTTATGATACTTCCAAAATATTCAATTCCTACATATTTATAAGTTTTAACATGAAATAATAATAATAAAAGTTTAAAGCAACTTATAATTTAAATAACACATGACTTGTATTGAGAACCACAGCAATAAATCAATATTTATGAGGAATTTTATTAAGTAGAGCTACTTATTAAAACTTGTTTTTAGTCAGAGCTTTAAGTTTTGTAAAGGTGTATCAGAGATTAGATCTGTGACTCTGAACCAAACTCATATCTAAGCAACATTTGAATCTTAGTTTTACTTCTATGGGTTTCAACAGGTTGTTTACTGAGAAAAACACTTTTGTTATTCACTAGTCATTTTTGATGGTGCAGCTTGAAAACACAAAAAAAAATTTAAAGCACATTTTACTATAACTTTGCTGACCCCCCCAAAATTGCTCTTAAAAAATGTCCTTGTTTATGGTCTTCCCCCAATAATGAGATGGGATCTACACCCTTGTCTCTGGGTACTCCAGTCCAGAGATATACCTGTTAGGGTATGAGTGTGTGTCTGCATGGCTGACCTTCTGTGTTGTCCTAACCTCAACCCCTAACCTCTCCAGGGTGAACACTGACTCTTACCCAATGACCACTGCAGGGATAAAAAGGTACAGATAATAGTTTGAAGTTATTTGCTAGAATTTCTCAGGTATTGTATCATGGTCTACATTTGCCATGTTGGAACTGAACTCAACTTGGCTTGTGGGAGCCTGCGTCAGTGAGTGACTCAGCTCCCTCAGTGCAGGATATTCATCCTGTGGCACACATTTAATCACCTACCCCTGTTAACCTGGAGGGATTACATTTATCAATATGTGATATTTGATTTATACTGTTTCTAACATTTTGACTTCCTCTACAGTCTGAATGACGGAGTTGTACTTAGCCCTAGAAGTTCTAATTTAAGAGTAATTATTTTTTGAACACGCTGATTTTATAAAGTACATTAGGTGCATGCAATGCGTCTACGGCTGTTTTGATCCATTAGAAAAGGTTCTGCGTCATCAGTCTTGAATAAATGACGTCATGAGTTAAGCTGTCAGGTCACATCCTTTTCTCTCCTTTGGGGTTTCATATAAACAATATAAATGTAGCATCAACTTTAATGTTTTACAGCTGTACCTCATAACTTACCATCTCCACACAGCAGAGTAATTCTTCTGAGAAGGAAAATCTCCAACATTAACTAATCTTTGAGACAAACAGTTAGGAGATGGCTTTGGACTGTTTTAAAACCTCTAATTTTCCTCATTTCAATAAATATTAATAATATAGACACTTTATTAAGGATTTTTTCTCTTTCTATTTCTTTCTGAGAGACAGATCACAAAACTATTCCTAACATATCAGACTGGATTAAATCTGCATTGTAAACATCCTTGTTTAACAGGGATTTCATGAATCCTTTTTCTCTCCACCCTTTAGTTCATGAAAGAGCTGACTTGGGGATGTTTGCTGTGTGGTACCGCCTTGCCCAAAGGTACTGTGTTCTGTTCAGCGCCATGTTGTGTTTGGTTTCTTAGCAGTGCCCTGCTGTTTCTTTGAGAGCTTTATCTCTAAAGTCCTGGGCAAATACCGAAAGTTAATAGATCAACTGAGAGCAGGATGTGGCTGGAGCCACTGAGTAAAGACACAGCAGGTGTCCGGGGAAAATGCTTGACTGATGGGATTCATCTTGATGTCAAGAACCTCCTCAAACCAAGCTGGGAGAATCGGACACAGAAACAGATACCTGCACAAAAGTCTCTTACTTTGGATGGTTGGCATTTGAACAACATTTCCTTTACTATAATAAACTTGTTGGAGACACTTTGATAGTTTGCTTAATATTTTAATGTGATCTCACATTTTGGAAGCAACATAAAATTCTGACAACCATTCTGTTTCACTGCTTACAATTTTTAAATATCCAGAAAAAGGAGTTCTGATCAGATGGAGATTTAAAGAGGAACAGCAAAAGCAAATGAGGTGGATTAGCAGAGTTGCCAACAAATGACTGTCATCAGGACATGTCACTGTGGACTGAACTAGGGATTAAACTAGACTCTTTTGTTGTCTGTCATTTTGACCAGTCATAATAATAATGACATATTCAATTGTATAATTTTTGTTCAAGCATTGTGGACCAACGTGAAACTTTTTGGCTGAAAACACTCCACATCTCACTGATCTTACTGAACATCCCCAGTATCATGGTGGTGGCAACATGGTGCTGCGGGGATGCTTTCCTTCAACAATGATGGAAGACTAGAAGCACAAAATGAGACTGGGATGAAGGTTCATCCTCCAGCAGGACCACAGCCCTGTACATTCAGCCTGAGATATTATGGAATGGGTTAGATCAGAGAAAATAATGTGTTTTAATGGTCCAGACAAAGTCCAGATGTAAATCCAGTTGAGCATCTCTAGTAGGATTTGAAGATTTCTGTTTTCAGATGCTCTTTGTTTAACCCGATTGAGTTTTAGCCATTTTGATCAAAAGAATTTGTAAAACCGGTAAACAAATAACTCAAAAATACTTAAGAGTATAAACATATGGTTCTGAAGTAGACTGAGGAATTAATAGAAATGGGTGCTAAACCACTCTGAAGCCAGAAGGTGGCATCTATCAGAGCCTCACATTCAGGGAACTACCTCTGATGCTGGTCAGAGGCAATGGAAGCTACAGAAACTCCAAGCATTGGTTGACAGCTAACCAGCTAATCAACCAATGCTTGATTAGCTGGTTAGCTAATCATGTGGAAGACTTGCTATGAGCATGTCTTCCACTGCTCATAGCGGAGGGTTTGTATCCTGTTTGTTGGTTATTTTCTTGTGTAAATCTTTTGATGTTTTTGCTCTTTACAACTACATTTGTTCTGTCCTGTGAATTGTATAGTGAGGTGTTTTTTGTGTCGTCTTATTACATTGTTCCAATTCCTGCATATTTACACTGCCAAAACTTGACAAAGTTAATTAATGTGCACTATCCCAGTCAAATAAATTAAATGCAAAAAAATATAAATAAGCACAAACAAAAGTACTTTTCTCCTGATTCAGAATGTTGCTACTTTGTTCTGATCAATTGTAAACAAATCCATGATAGCTTATTTTGGTAATGTGAAAAATCTCATGGGGTTTGATTACTTTCATACTCTTCTATTTTAGAAAAAAAGAATGAACAAAATATATAAAAACCAAGTCCTGTGATCTATTCATCCACTGTCTGAACCAACTGGAGCTCTGCACCACTAAGCTGCTCTGCTTCAGCTTCTGAACCCTCCTGTCAGGAGGCTGGACCTCAACTACCTGAAAAGTTCTGATGTTGCTGAAAAGTTCAACAGAATGCAGCAAAGGTTGCAGAAAAAAAAAACAAAGTGAGATTTTATTTGACAAAAGAATGCAATCTCAGAGAGTACAAGAAATCTGTTTAATGAGTCAATATACAAAATAAAAACAGCACACTGCAGTGCGACACCAGAAATCTGAGAAAGAAAAAAAAAAACCTAGCAGGTTCAGGAGCCGTTTTCATGAGGCTCATCCTCCATGTCTTCATCCTCTGCTTGGTCCCCGTTGTTTATGCCGTCTCCGTAACCTTCCTCCATATGCGCCTCTGCACCATTATAGTCTTCTTCTTCCTCCTCCTCCTCCATCCCACTGGGATCTAATTCAACAAATAAAGAGACATGAGATTATATCTCACCATCACATAGAAACCATATCAAACTGCTGTGATGCTGAGACCTCGTTGGGTCTGGAAAGCATATTCAATTGTGATGGAGAAATGTGAAACTTCAGGCCTGTGACAACAGAATGCAGCTCCACATTCTATCATTGATGGATTGTGTAAACAGCTGGGTTCTTTATATTCTATTATATTTGGAGCAGTAAACAGAAGATTATAATTGAGCAGTAAACAGAAGCCGAGATGTCAAAAAAAAAAAAAAGAAGAAGAAATTCTTTCCTAGCAGGTTTACTCTTCAGACTGTTAACTCCCTCTAAGACTTCAGCAGACAAAACTTCATACTGAAAAGAAAAAATAATTCCATGTTTGAGGGAAAGAGTCCTGGAGACCAAAGCTAATAAACCAGGACAGACTTGGTTTGTTGTCTTTGGAAGCAGATTATTTGCTCAAATTGACCTTTCAGTCACTTGTTTGGTGGTTCTGAAACAGTGCTGAAGTAGTTCTCTGAGGGAACAATCCTGCCTCTTCAGAACCTCCACACATCCTCCTGAGCGGGTCTGTCAGTAGAAGCACACAGGACAGCAACAGCAGGTTGGAACCCACCTTGTCTGAGATCTCGTCCTGGGATCTGTCCGGCCTGCAGCATGCCTTTCAACCTCTCCACCTCTGCCAATGATGTAGCGTTGGCGATGGCATTCTGAAACACACATTTACACAACTTCAGCACCATCCAACCCTCCAACTGACTGTCAGTTCCTCCAGCTTCCTGCGGTGAATCCAGAGCGCTGATCAGCATGTTTTGGTTTGACTCTTGTAATGCAGAGTAGGTTTGATTCAAATATTAAAATCTTCATGGTTTACAGCAGATGAAGATCAGGAATGTAATCTGGGCTTTTACTACTAAGTGGTTTGTTAACAGATTTTAAAACTATTCTGTGAGCAATAAGCAGGCAGTGTGAAGATATCAGAACTGGACTGAAATGCAGATCCTTCTGTGCTGCAATTATTGAGTCTGCTAAAACCAAAAGCATGAACTCATTTTTCAGAGTCCTGTTGGAACATGTCATCTAGTTTTGGAAATATTTTTAGGTAGTCATATGTTGTCTTTTTCAGAAATTAGATGCAATTGTCGAGATTCAGATTCAGATCCATGATCACCCCAAACTCCTGGTTCTGTCAAAGCTTTTTAAACCAACAGAAGGAGGGGGCTGGTTTTAGTCAATGCTTGTTTGGTTCAAAGACTAAAACTTAGGATTAATCATTTTTTAGTTGAAGATTTTGACACATCCAACTGTATTAATCTGTTCACTGCATTTAGTGAGTATTTGCACCAAACTTTAATGTGCTGGTGAAAGACTAAAGTACAATTGTGTGTCATCAGCATATATGTGATACTCTGTCTGATTGTTGCATAGAATTTCAATGACGCTTGTAAATGTTGAAGAGGAGAGGATGAGGATGGAACCTTGGGAAACTCCACAGATAATTTCATTCACATTGAAAGGTAGCTGAGCACTATGCCAGAAATACCAACCCAATTTGCTAAAGAGGACATTAAAATGTCACGATCAATTGTGTCCAATTCTGCACTGGGATCAGATAAAACTACTATTGAAATGTTATTACAATCTAGGCTGGAGTCGATGCAGATCATTAACACAGAGAAAGGAAGCTAAAGCACAACCTGTGTTCTACTCAAATGAATCAGAACCTCATGCTGGCTGTGCAGTTGCAATATATTTTTTTAAAAAGTGAACACAAACTATGACCCTGATTACAGATATGTTCGCAGCAGTGAGGCCTTCCAAATGGAGCCTACTAGAGCTAGATAATGACCCAGAGTCATTATCTAGATTATCAATATAGATGGTGTTTACTGATAGATAATGTAGTTATCAGTCCTTTTATAAAAGGACAGAAGAACGAAGGGGAAAAGTGGGAAAAACTTCTATTTTTGTGTGACTAGAAGGGGTCAGAGATCCCACTTGACAAACTGACCTTGATGGCCTCCACATCAGCTTGAGACGGCCCCGTCCTTCTCTTCTCGGGCTGAACAACCCCAGGAGTAAACCTGAAAGGGACACGGTTCATTTAGGCAACCTTCTACTCCTCTGTGAGACTGGGACGGAATCAACTGTTGTCCTCTTCGCTACATGTATTTCAATGTATAACAGTAGTTCAGGTTTGCTGAAAGGAAGCAGTTCATCAGGGGTCCTGAGACATTGCTGTCGAATCAGACTCACGTTTTTGTTCGCCTGGCCATGTCCTTGGCGAGCTGAACGCCTCGTTTGCCTCGGAACATTTTTTCTGCCTCCTGCCGTTCCTGGAACAACACAGTCAGAGGAACATGTTCATCTTTATTAACATACATTGGTATTTTGGGTTTGCCAGACCTTACCTTGAGCTTCACTTTCTGAAAATCGAGCACACGGATCTGTGGGACTTTATTGATGACGTAAAGCCTGTAGTGCTTCTTGTTTGTCACAGGATTCTTCAACAAGCTGCAGGCAGAAAGGACAGAGCTGCATGTCTGGAGGTGATGGCCAAGAGGGGTCAGACACTCAGACCCATTCACTGCAAAAACTGAAATCTTAGTAAGATTAAATGTTTTACTTAAGGAGATTTATGCTTGTTTTCTTTCTGACAAGATAATTTTTCTCACCAAGAGGGTTTATGTTAGAATATTTTTCTTATCTTAAGTGTTTTTTGTACTTAATTATCTCATTAAGATATAAAGGCTTGATATTAAGAAAATATTACTTAAGAGTAAATATCTGCTAGAAACTAGAATATCAATATTTACCAAGCAAACTTCAAGTCTATAACTTATTTTATCTAAGTAAAATTTTCTTATTTCAAGCACAAAAAAATAAATCTCTTCAGATAGTTAAATCTTCAGATAGCACTATATAGAGCTGAACATGTGTGTGAGAGCGTTACCTAAGGAGGGTTAACGTCTTCACAGAGGCCAGCGGATCCAAGTCTCCCTGATGGGAAAGGAGAGCAGAAGGAGAACTAAGTCTGATGGAGATGAATATAGACAGGTTTCAACTTTACTTTAATTAGACCCCAAATTGCCCAGATGTGTGAGCAGCATCAGATCATACTTTCAACAGGATGTACTTCTAACCAGTAAGGAAAAGGCTTAGGGCCACTCGGAATCTCAGAAAAAAGTTATTTTTAGCTGCCCTAGTCCTCTTCCATACAACTTAACAGCTCTGAGTCTAAGCAGCCTTTCCTAATAGCTGCCTAAATGTGGCCTTTAAGGCAGGATGGAGACAAAATAAGCATAGACTTTTTAACTTGCATCATAATGCTGGTATAAGAGAAACCAGAACAATCCAACAACGACAATGTATTGATGAGCTCAAACTGTGATGTTCCTGAATGATCTTTCAGGAACCCAACAACTCAAGAGGTCAGACCTCAAGGTTCAGTAACTGATTAGAGCTGGAGGACTCAGTTTAAATCAGCTGTGGTCCTGGACCACTGAGCAGCACTTTAGTTCTGGAAAAAATGAAGACTTGAAATATTTCACTTTGTATGTTATGAATCTATATAATATGAATTTCATTTTCTGGAATGACAGACAGGAAAATACTGTACTTTTTCAGGATGTTCTAATTTCCTGAGTAGAGAATCCAAAGTGATCCGTGGATCCAAGGATCTGTCCTCTGCTCCCTCCCAGCTGAACACTCTACGCTGCAAATGACCCAAACAGCAGCAACCCTTGATCCTCCAATTCAGCCTGATAAGCTGCTGATCCACTGAAGTCTCATCTGTTCTGGTGCCCCGATATCCTTCCCTAATTTTGGGAGATTGGTGATCAGTTGATACTTGAATGTGAAGCTAATCTTATCCACTGATCTCATCTTTCTCAGTAAAGGTCTAAAAATCAGCCACTGTCTTCTATTGCTTTGCTGTGAGAGGTTTGACTGACAGCCCACCCACCAGGTCATGTCTGCACGTTTGCAGTTAACAATAGTGATCCCACTGTTGCCAACTCAGAAACTTTGTTGTTGTAAAAAAAGTCAGTATTGGCCAGAACTGGAACCAGCAGGTTAGGCCTTTTAAAGATCATAATCGGTGATAGGCTAGAAAACTGCAATTGGTGCAGCCCTAGTTCTGGTCAGAATTTTCATTCAACAGTCTCTTGTGTTTGCTCTGACTTTATACCCTTCATCCATGCAGGCATTCCAAACAGCAGAACTGGGGCTCCATGGTAACATTACTCACCAGCTCCTGGATGTTGTTGTTGGTGAGCACCAGCTCTCTGAGATCTGGCAGGGACTGCTCCAGGTTCTCTCCAATCCGACTGGTGGAACAACAGCAGCATGAGAGACAACAGCCACATTAACACCTCACATAACCGAGCCCTGTCACAATAGCAACTTACACTGGACAACAAGTTGTCTCAGTAATTATTATGATGACGATAATATTGTTTTGAGACTATTTTCAAGTAATTCATAGATGATGGCATAATAATGCACCCTGTCAAAAAACAAGAAACTAACTCTGTAAAGAACATTTATCATTGGAACTGGAAGACATTTTAACTATCCAAAATTAAAACACAACAACAATAAATAAAACCCATAAGACTATATGAGATTGAGCCCTTTTTTGTCTGGATTTTCTTTGTGTTTGGGCTGGAAACCCTGGCCACAGCCTCGGATCACTGGCACCACCAGTCGGGTCTAACACTAACCAGGCAGGATCCAGTTACTTCCAATCAGCATCTGATCATTTCGATCTGGATCTGAAATCTTACCAGATTCTGTTGTTGTTCATCAGCAACGTCTTAAGTCTTTTGAGCAAAGGGAAGCCGTCCAGTTTCCTCACTTCATTATCAGAGAAATCAATGGTATCAAACTGGTCCAGAGTCGCTCCCAGGTTCTCCAGAACCGGGATCTTATAACCTTTAGAGTAAAACACAGGAAAGGTTAAAGTACGTGAATAATTTATATGCAAACACACCAGGTCCTCAGCTGCTTTTTCACTTAGCATTCAGAGCCGTTTTGGAAACTCCAGAAAGTGTCCTCCTTGTAGTTTGACTCTGACTTCCTACCATGCTAGCAGTTAGCAGCCTAGCTTCTCCGGGTCAGGCAGCATAATTAAAAAGGCAGAAAGTGAAGCAGCCGTTCTGGACGCCTTGCAAAGCCTGGTACTGGGAGTCCGCAGACACAGCTACTTCCTATCCTGGTGTTCTCCGACTGAATGAAGTCAAAAGCAACGAGGCCCGATGCCGCTCTGAGGGAGGCGCTCAGACTTACCTCGTAGGTCCAACTCTCGGTCTCTCACCGGGTTGGTGTACTGAGCAGCCTGCTCTATGAGCTCCGCAGATAACTTCACCATGTCGACAACAAAGCCAGGCTTTAGGCGGAACAAGTTTTTTTCACCAAACTAATCAGAACGTGTCACACACTGCCGCCAGAACAAAGATTTCTTCTTCGTGTTTTTATTGTCTTCTTCGGCGGTAATAAGTGGGGGTTGGCAAACAGTCCTAAAGCACTTTTACCGCCACCTACTGGTCTGAGGTGTAGACAAAACAATATGAAAGTCTTTATTCAGGGGCGGAGCTAGAGGGGGTCAGTGGAGAACTGCTTAAGAAGGTGGCTGGGCTTTTATCCTTATAAAAAAAAAAATCAACAAAATGTGTTCAAATTAATGACCCAACAACAATAATAATCCCAATGATTATTGTTTCAACAAGGTGTTGCACAATTCTGTGCGTTTCGATTCCATTATCAAAATAACTAACAGATCAGAAGTTTAAAATCAACTAATCAACCGCTGTGTTCATAAGAGCGCTTAATAATAATTGCAAAATAAATATCATATATCATTGAAATAAAATCCAGTCCAACATCTGGTTTGAGGTGATTCCTCTGGAACCTGTTGGAGGAAAAATATCCCAACTTCAGAAGATGTTGTCGTGATCCGTGTTTCTGTGTTTATTTTTAGGGTTTTCTGTGTTCAGTTTCTGTCCTGTGAGTCTCTGCGTCTTCCCGTTGATTGATCCCAGCTGTGTCTCGTTCCTTGATTACCCTCCCTGTGTATTTAGTCCCACCTGTTGTCTTGTGTTCCTCGTCGGATCCTCGTTGTGTTTACCAGTCTGTTTCTCTGGGCCGTCGTGTGTTCTTTGTGCTCTCCATTGTTCTGTCCCGTGGACAATTATCATTATATTCATCATCTTTACCTGGGTCTGCCTGCGTCCTTCCTCACCACTCACCTCATCCACTAATCATGACAGATGTGCTTTTAACCTAACAGTAGTGATGGGTAAATGAGGCGTCATGAGGCGTTTCGACTCATAGCAACACTGTATTGATACTGTGTCAATACTGTGTCACTCAATACTGACACCTTCTGGACATTAAAAATTCCTACAGGCAACGTAGTGATTTGATCAAGTCTGTACAATAAGATTTAAGTCTTTGTATTTTATTGAATATTATATGTTGTATTATGTCATATCTTCAGTTACATTTAAAATATATTTGATATACAGTCAATAAAGAATGTGAACATGTACCATAAAGTGAAAATTTAAGTGAATGTGTTTGGAATGAGGATGCATGGACTGTTTCTTTTTCCACAAATTTTTATAAAAAAAAAAAAGTTTTTACAACCTTTTGAAATTAAGCCTGTTACGCTTTTTTGACAAAACTGCTGTAGAAAAAAATTAAGTAAACTACATTTACAGCGAACCCTTGTTTTTCTTAGGGGTTGCGTTCTAAAAATAACCCCTGATAAGCGAAATCCGTGAAGTAGTTACCTTTATTTTTTACAGTTATTACACAGAAAATAAATAAAAACTCTACATTGAAACCAAAGAACAAAACCTGTTTTCAGGTCAGCGGATGTGCGTGTGCATCAATCGGGCCTTATTAATGTGATCCGCAGTCATGTCATTAAAGCGTCTACTCCAAGCTGCTTTGAATTGAAAAGGTGGATTTATTTAAATAGTTAAACACATGCGACACTTTACTTTCATATTATGTTCTGCAGGTTAACTAAAAGTCAGTTGCAGCTGAATTTGGATTCAGATAGATTAAGTAGAAACTGACAAGAACCGGATGAAACGATAAAAATGAAAACAAATTTATTTTCCAATATTTTCCAATCAAAATGGTCCCACACTGCAGAAACATTTCCTTTGAAGCTGCTCCATAGATGACGATGTAAAAAATGCTTTTGACAGACTCGCTTCCTTATAAACACAGTTTGGCATTGTTGAGAAAAATTATTATTTTGAGTGTTTAACACAGTTTAAACCTTTTAGAACGAATTTCTTAAGTTTGAACAGGTTTGTGTGAGTGATTTAAAACCCGAAGTATTTAAAGTACAAAGGAGAATAGAGAATCTGCAAGAGAATTTCGGCTCAGACCCCTGGGGTCTTATCATTAAAGACAGGAGGTCATAAATTAACATATGCAGGAAGGTGGAGGACAGAATCACTTGAATTACTCTGAGAAAGGGAACTTTGGTCGGTTCACGTAACCAGGATGAGTAGTCTTCCAAAACCAACATCTGACATGGTGCAAAAAAACTGAACATAAAATGTTTTAAATCACTAACATTTAATTTAAGACATTTTTCTTAGTTATTAATAACATGTTTTGACTAAAAATTCTATTATCTTGTTTTAGAATTAATTTAGTTAATGATGAATGTATTTGAAATTGTATTATTTCTGACTATATTAGAATCACATGAAAATGATTTGTTTAGTATTAGAAAATACTTAGGTTTATGGTGAATGAATGTCTTAATTCTTATTTGTTTCTAATTCCTAATTAGAAACAGGAATTGTACTTCATTATTTTCTGTTTATTATCTATTGCTTTTGGTTTGATATCAGGACTAAACTTTGGAGATGCTGAGTGCAGAAGAACAAATTGGGTTTTTGGAGAACTTTTCATTGAATTAAAAGTACAGTATTAAAGGTTTGTTCCTGGCAGAGCAGAAGAGAAACCAGAATTTCACAGCTACCTGAGGTTCCTGCATCTGTTTCTCTTTGCCCAGATGGCTGTAGAGCCGCAGGAGGCCGGATAGTGTTAAGAAAATAAATTTAAAATAAGTTAGTTTTAGAATTTATCATGACTTGATTGAAATACCATAATTATAGTTTTAAAATTTATAACATATTCTGACCTATTGATATATTTTACTGTAGTTAAAGCAGATGGTTTGTCAAGATCTCCGATCTGCTCTTTGTCTGTTGGGAAACAATCAGTAGGAAGTTCTAGCTTTTCACACTGATCTGTGAAAGCCATAAACCACCATGAATTCGGAGAGTCTGCTTCCACCTTATTTAACAAAAGGTGTTTGATCTTGTGAACAAATTGCAGGACTTTTTTCTAAATTTAAAAGGGCCAGAGATGTCTTCCAATTGGTCAAGTAGAGATACGCCTTATTTGAATACATTAAAGAGGAAAACACACCTACAGGTATAAAAGTTTGTGCACAAGGGAAAGAATTCAGAAAAAAAAGCTGATTTATTTTACTTCTGCACCAGCTCTTTCTCCAAGGACGTCCTTGATATTTCTTTGTCTTCTTGTCTCAGGTAACAATGTTTGTATCTGTGTTTCTTCAGTTTCCTGTACTATCTTATATTTTCTTCTGATTGGATTAAATCCTGTAATTCTGTGACGTCAACACGCATTGTTGTGTTTTTGTCCCCGCACGTGGCCACGCGAGAAAACCCGGGATCAAAAGGAAGTATCAGAGCCAGAGTTTTGCTAAATTTAACAGTAATATAAAAATTCTTCCTTAACAGCATCCAGTGTCATTTCGAAACAGTTCCTGTGTTGGTCACGTGACTTGCTGAAACCAATATGCGCACCGACACTGGTGTTGGTCTATGGACTTGATGCATGCGCCGGCGCGTCGGTGTTGCTGGACCCATCACTACCTAGCAGAGCTCTGTGGTCCCTCCTATCAGTATGAGAGTCAGGGTGAGGAGGCGCCATGTTAGGAAGACAAAGTGGAAGCTGGAGGATCTTCAGCACAAACAGGTCATGGTGCTGCCTACTGATTATCCCTCTGTCTGGACACAGGATCAATATAACAAGTTTAAAAGCTAAACTGAATGGTTATATGCCAGACATGGAAAACTGGGATACACTCCATGCCATGATGTTCAGAATTTAGGTCTCATGGAATCTCAAGGTGTCAACATTGCAGCCAGTGGGCTGAAGGAATACAGCTTTATTTTGTAGCAATTCAAGAACTACCCACCCAGGTGAAAAAAAGTATACTTTAGTATAATAAATTTTAATATATTTTAGTATACTTTTATCGATGTACTTAAACTGTACTATTTTGGAACAACTAATGTTGTGCTTAATATACTTTAGTAGTATTTAAATAGTATTAAATTACAACTAATAGTATATCTTAGTATACTATGCGTACTTTTTTGGAACAACTTCAAGTGTACTTACGCCCCTTTTCCACCGGCCCGCCCGGCTCGGCTCCTCTCGCTTTTCTTGTGTTTCCACCGGCCTTTTCAACGGGGCTGGCGCTGCTTTTTTGGGTCCTGCTTCAGAGCAGGGTCAGCAGGGCCAGCCCGGGTTTGGTAGGTGACGCAAACTTCGCTGCTGTTCACTGATTGGCGGAGGGCATGGTCAGAAGATCGAGGCGAAGAGAGAAGAAAAATGAAGGCGCAAAGTTTGAAACTCGCTGCAACACGGAAGTGATGGAAGATACAAACAAGCGGTGAACTAAAAGATGCCGGCTTTTTTCTTTGCTTCTGATTTCAATATTCAGTGGCAGCTCGATGGAGCCGTGAGGAATGAGTCGCTTTTGTCACCGTAGTGGAGAGAATGGAAAGCCTCGTTAGAGGCTTCGGAGCCCCACGGTGAACACCGACTCAGACGCAGCTAACGCCGCTGCTGCTCTCCAGCCAGGTGAGCAGTTTGTAGATATATCTGTCTGGTTTTTACTACATTTAAGGTTGCATACATACAGTCATGGACGACATTTAAAACACAAAGCCTGCTGTATTTTTATTGCTCAAACACAACATGCGCATTTTCTGAAGACACTCAGTTGCACATTACAGTTATAAATAACTCAGTATTGTACAGCATGTTACCGTCATTTGTTTATCTTTGTGTGAATCTACGTGGTTCGATTGTTTCTCATTTTGCTGTTGCATCTGTTTCCCTCATTGTGAGATAATAAAACATGTCATATGACATCCTATTGTAAAATGGCTAAATATCAGTTCTCTAATCAAATTGTTATGAATTATTAATTGTAGAATGAACAATAAACCTGAAGAAAACGATAGTGATATTTTATCCATGGCTGTAAGCCTGCATAGGTCTAAAACTTACAAGTAATTACATTTTGTCTTTAATTTACACAACTATTCCAGTTATTTATAATTCTGTATAGCTGGGTGGTAAAAAGAAAACTGTTTATGTATTTATAAAGTAACATTTCTGTTTTAAATAATTCCTTATGTGTATGTACCGTCCTCGTTAGTAACTCTGTTATTTATCTACATTTATGTGCTATAAGCTATAACATCTGATTACCAGGGAGCAGAAGTAGAGCAAATAGGCTGACATGATGGAGAACCGTCAGAACACCTGGATCTCCTTCAGGAGGAAGCAGCTACCAGCAGAGATGGCAGAGCAACAAGGAGAGTTGAGACAAACAAAAGAAACGTACCTATTTTGTACATGACATGCATAACTACACTACAGTACTTACATTGTTTTAGGCTAAAATTACATGGGAAGATTAATTACACAAGATGTTCAAGGTAATTCAAATATTGTTTTATTACAGACATTTTAAAACTGTCTAATTTGAATTAAAACATTATAAACTTAACATAAATTATAAGTTTTCAGGTCAAAAGTGAACACATGAACATGAAAATTTCAGTGTGACAATAAAACATGAAAGTGAGGATCAACGACAGAACATTCCCGTTCACTGAAACTTACAGAAACCTACAAAAAAGAACAATAGAGCAATTAAACAGAGAAAGTATTTGTATTAAAAGAGAACAGAAAAATGGCAAATAAAAAAATAATACAATTTTAAGACGTTGTGATGTGACATCATCAGAACTGATGATGATTGGGCGGTCCCAATCATCATCCCCTGGCATCCGGTGATGCCTGGGGTGGAAAAACATTTCTGGGTGTCTTCTTTGCCTGTTTATGTTAGAAGTAGTAAAGAAATAGTCAGCAATGTCATAGAGTCAGTTGATGTTGGCATTAACTATGAAGCTGTTTTAAGTGTGGACTTCAGGAGACAAACTACCTTAAAATCTTTCCATCCATGATCTGAACACACTGATCCTTGCAGGGTGGTGAGGGGGGTTGGTGGTGTCCATCTCCAGCAGCCATCAGATGATAAATTCAGTTTTACCGCCCTTACATTCCAGATATCTCAAATTGTTTTGTGACTAGACGTTTTAGCGATTTAAGATATCTACTGACGACCTGTCCAGGGTGTACCCCCGCCTCTCGCCTGGAACGTTAGCTGGAGATGGGCACCAGCAACCCTCCCGACCCCATTAGGGACAAGGGTGTAAGAAAATGGATGGATGGATGGATGGATGGATGGATGGATGGATGGATGGATGGATGGATGGATGGATGGATGGATGGATGGATGGATGGATGGATGGATGGATGGATGGATGGATGGATGGATGGATGGATGGATGGATGGATATCTCCAATTACATTCTGACTAGTCGAAATGACGTCAGATTTACCATTGACTTGTATGGAGACTTCAATTCAAGATATCTAAAATGAATTACTGACTATCTGAAATACACATTTCAGATATTATTAAATTATGACTAGTCATAAAGTAAATTCAAGATATCTCAATTTTAGTCTTAAATGTATTTTTGGATAGGAGAAATGTAGTTTTGACTAGTGAAAACTAAGTTATAGATATCTTAACAGCAAATAATGACTAGCCAAAACTAAATTAAAGATATCTTGAATTGTAATTTTGACTAGTCAAAATTCCTTTTCAGAAATCTCCAAATCAATTAGAGATATCTTGAATTACACAGCTTTTCTATTTATCTTAAATTGACATTCCGACTAGTCAGAATGACATTAGTGATATCTTGAATTAGTATTCTGTCTACTCAAAATGTCCCTGACCTACGTAGCAATTTGAAAGTTTAATAAAACAATAAAAAATAGAAAATACGGAAAAAGATGTTTGAAAATGCGCCACTTTCATGTTGAAAATGCTTTGACAATAACAGATTTAGCGTTTCAACGCTGTTTTTAAGTGCATTCGGTTCGTCGGAAATGAATAAACAGGAAATTCTTTGCAGTCTTATAGTTTATGAAGTTTTGCTATCTTCGCATTTCCAACATTGTTGTCGAGCTCTTTCTAATTTGTGACATTTACTGACAATTTTGTGCAGGAAAAAATAAAATTCTGTAGGCAACTGTTTGAACACCACAAAGGGGCTTCCACGTCATCTAACGGATATGTGTCCCGTCAAATGACAGATCCAGTGACGCTATTTGAGATATCTTTAAAGAATTTTGACTAGTCAAAATGTAATTCAAGATGTCTTGAATTATTAATCTTACTAGTCAGAATGTAAATACAGATATTTTAAATTACCATTCCGGATAGTCAAAATGCAGTTTTGTCTAGTCAAAATGCATTTTTAGATATCTGGAATGTAATTGCGGATAGTCAGACGAAACCGAATTTATGTTAAAACAGCTTGCCATAAGAACACAGGAACCTTCCGCTTCCAGTTTGTAATTTCAGCATAACAGCATTTGTTCCCTCTAACAAAATAGGATTAAAAATTTGTCCACTTTTTTTTTTTAAAATCATCTCTGCTAAATCGAAACTGGTTTGTGGTATCATTTGAAGGGTTTGATAAACTTATAAAGATGAATAAAGGAAATCTACCAGGACGGGCTTTCATTGTATCTGATTCTTAGAACAATACAGAAACTAGCTATTTTTGTTTTAGTATGAATTATATTAGACGGATCTGTGAAATTGCTAGTGGATGTCATAAACATTAATTAAATCAAGATATATTTGTGTTTGTATCAAAAATACAAGTGTGAATCTTGTTCTGTGCATTTATAAGTCGCGTTCCGTGTATTTGTGAAGAATGAGACTGTTATAGCTCCCAAAACAAGCAGTCTCCGTTTTCAACTTCAGCCAAGCGTCATCATTGAGCCTCCGCGTCAGGTGGCGGCGCCAGTACAGAAGTAACTGTCCAGATGAAGAAGAGATTGCTGCGAAAACAAACACGTCACCGTGAATGTCCTGGATTGAGAGAGTAGATAGTTTTTGGTTTTGTGTCAGTTAGTTGGGATTCCGCTTAGATGGAGCTGATATAAGGACGTTTGCACCGCAGCAGGAAGCTTAAAACAGACTCTCTGTGTGATTTGTGCCTTTAACAACACGGTGTGTGTTTGCGTGTGTGTGGGTGGGTAAAATGGATGATGATGTGGAAATATTAGACGTCGACGATGACAACTCTCAGGTTCCTCTGAAGAACCAGGACTTGAGTCAGCTGAGCTTCACAGGTAACTAGCAACAACACTTCCGGTCTCGGCTTCATGACGTGTAAAGTATGAAACTGGCTAAGAAGGGCTGTTTAACAGTGTTAAGTCTTTCTACTTGAAACACACGTCAGGAAATTAGACAGTAATAAGTTGAGTGGATTGTTGTTGGGAAGCACACGGCATAGTTGAAACACTTCCTCCCTGTCCCCCGGCAGTTGGGGAGTTCCTGTCCCTGTACGGGTGGTACCTGCTGGCTGTCACCGTCACAGTGCTGCTGCTCATTCAGCATCTGAGGAAGAGGAGGACCGGCCAGAGCCGTCAGGACTCCGTTCCACACAACCTGCAAGGTCAGTATCAGCTCCGTAACAACGTTCAAGTGGAGACATTTTTCTAAAAGCATTTCTACTTATAGTTTCTTAGAATTTAACAACAAAAAATAATAATAACGGAGCCATTCTGGCTGTAAGTCACGGTGATCAACTTCAATAATTATGTCACTAATTGCTATAATGTCATATGTCATATGTAATGCTAATTTGCTAATATTTAACACTTTGGATGGGAGTAGCTTGTCAACAAATAAGCTATTTCCCCATGGATCAATAAAGTACATTGTAATTCTTAACATTTTCACAATAAAACCCCATTTTATATTAATATTGAGAAGGACTGCAATAGATATTGGCATGCATTGCTAAATGAGCATACAGCACTGGTATTGTTCCTGGCTCTGATTGGTTGTTTCTAGTTCACACTGGGAGCAGAATAGGTCAATTTTTTTTCACAGAACATCTGTCTCATATCATACTGTCATGAAGTAGTGACAGTTTCAACAAATATTAATGCTAAATAAGCATACATGCTCATTTAGCATACATGCTAAAATATAACCAAATATTTGGTTATATTTTGGTTCCATGCAGCATAAATGTTGAGGGAGGACCAGCATGTTCTTGTTAAATGCTCTCCTGATTTTGTTGAGACGGAAATGAGGAGTTTAATTTTCTTCCTGTAGCTGATGTAATCGGACCTTTAGAACGGCACTGCTCCTGGTGGCAGCATGTAGGAACAATTCCTTATAGTTGCTTTGGTTTTAATGCACAAAGGCAGAAACGTTGAACAACACCTGCTTAATGTCAGTCATAGTTTCTTTTTAGCAACTGTTGTACAAGATATTCCACCTTTAGCTGTTCTCCTCTTTATAGAGTTATGAAAGTATAAAAAGCTAATGTTAGCTGCTTAATTAGACAGGCAATTGCTCCTGCCTTACTGACTCTAGCTTTAGAACAAAATGTTATGTGCTACAGCTTTGAATTTCACTCAAGATTACTTCAATTTCTCACAACTAAAAATACTTTTAAAGCTAAATTTGGCCAACTTTCAGCCAGCTGGCCATCAGTGCACAGCAACGGCTGGAGGGGCCGGGGGAAATACAACGTTATTGTGACTCCTTTATCTGGCATGTCAGTGAAAAATATGAAGGGAATTTGTTGCAAACATGATTTTCCTTGTTTATTCCGGAAGATGCATCTCTAGTGACAAAGAGACAGGAGGCCATGGAGGCAGCTCGGCTGAGGATGCAGAAGGAGCTGGATGCCAAAGCTGTTGCCTTTAAGGAGAAGCAGAGAGAGGTGCAGTGGGGGCTGCATGGTGGGCCACCTGAACCAGGGTAGACTTATACTCACGGTGTTTTATCAACAGCAAGAAGAAGAGAAGAGAAGGCAGAAGATTGAGGAATGGGAGAGCATGAAGCAGGGGAAGAGCTCCAAAGGACACAAGCTATCTGGGGTGAGCTAACCTTGTCTCGACTCAGGACAGAATATTAGGCTGAGGTCAGGAACCTGGGTTTCTGCTGTGAGAGAACAAGTGAGCAGTAAATGTTGGAATAAACCAGCTGCATTCATGTTGCTTTAGTTTCACTGTGTGTGTGATTCCTGCAGAACACAGAGGAGGCGAGTGCAGCAGCAGCTGGGCTCAAACCAAAGATGGATAAGAAGCCACTGCGCTCCAGCGGTAAGAACCTCACCACCTGCAGCCTTCATCATCAGACTGTGTGTGCTGCAGCAGAACCACAACATGCATTATTAGGTTTAGAATATGTAAGCAAATGGTGTTTAATCGGCACTGGAACTGCCAAGGATTACATTGATGCAGTATTTTTTGTTTGTGTGTGTGAAGCAGTTTCTTCCCAAACAGGAAGGAAAATGATCCATGGTAATAAAATTAATTAACAAATCATAATTTAAAAGTGTGCCCCCTTTACTCATATACCCTCAAAACAAGTTAGCTCAATTAATTAAATGCAGTCAGAAGGCAGCTAATAGTAAACCATTAAATTTATTGTCAGTATGAATCCAGATGTTCTGGTTCTCTGACCTCAGAGAACAGCCAACACCATGGAGACCAAGAAACCCAGCAGCAGGTCAGGGAGGAGGTTCTGGTTCGGTTTAAAGCTGGGTTAGGTTCTACAGAAACATCCCAAGCTTTAACGTCTCCCAGAGCTCAAACATATTGAGTCGTGAGGGTCCATCTGAACCCGGTCCAGAATCCATGCCTGAATCCGACTGAGTCGCTAGACTTTGGTGTCTAGAAGCACTAAGTGTGTAGAGACGGAAGCTGCAGCTGAAGTGTAGTGAATGTTGGTTCTACTCAGCCTGATTGCTGGATAAAAATACACATTTCACTTCTGTATCTGTAAAATAAACTCAGAATTAATTTTTTTTGTCTCTGTGTTTCAGACTACAATCCCCTGATGGGACAAGGAGGCTCCTGTAGCTGGCGGCCAGGGAGGAGGGGACCCTCCGCGGGCGGATGAGGTTAAAGGGTGGAGGTGCTCTGACCGCCTCCAGACTAACTTGCACCCTAACTGCTGGGACCAAGCTGACAATGAAACAGAGCTCCTGCTTCCAGATCACTGCTTAAACATCAATACTGGTGAAGTTGGTACACCCATTTAAAAAATCACACAAGAGACTGTTGAGAAACATAATCATTAACATGATTTCACTGCACAATCTAACAAAACTACAAATATTTTTGTCTTGCAGTAAAAATGTTCCAATTACAATTCCTTCTTCCTTTGGGTCCAAATTTTTTAACATAGTACATAAGCTTTACAGCTGCTGTATATAACTTTTATAAAAAATATGTTTTTACAAATTTGCTAAAACTATCAGTGTTGTGTAGTTTGTAACAGATTATTTATGTAAAGCTTGATCTCCTTCACCTCCTCCCTGAGCTGTTATTACCACCTGAAGAAATGCATCACTCCAAACGAAAGACAACCAATTGGAGTCCAGAGGAGGGTCTCAGTGCTGTCAGTCATCCTTCATGTACTTGCTGCTAAATGTGCTTGTAATTACTGTTATAGGAAAACCCTTTATGTGTCGTCATCTGTGATCATGCTATCTGGCATGAGCATTTACAACATGCTATGCTAGCTGCAGCATAGCAGAAAGGAAGGAGAGGAAAAAGAGGGTGAGCAGCACCACACAAAATTGTGATTGACAGCACTAATATTGTTCCTGGCTCTGATTGGTTGTTACTAGCTCACACTGGGAGCAGAATAGGTCAATTTCTTTTCACAGAACATCTGTCTCATATCATACTGTCATGAAGTAGTGACAGTTTCAACAAATATTAAAACATATTTTTTGTAAAAATTGCATACTGCAGCTTTAATTATTTCAGAAGGAACATTATAAAAGTGTATTTTAATGGGTGTACTACACTTTTCCTTTCCTCAGTAGCTCTTTTGTTAAGATGACAGCAGATCATGGACTCAGTTCTTGGTGTCATTGGAAGCTTGACATGAAGCCGTTCCTTGAAATGGACTCTAACCAGAAGGTCTGGCTGATCTGTCCCAGTCAGGGTGCTTTTTCATGGTAGTTGTGTATTTCTGAAAGATTTGAGGAAAAGTCATAGCAGCAGTTGTGTCTAGTACATATTTATATTCTGTCTGACTGTGTGATTCTAAACAAATTAAAGTGTAAGAAACCTTGTGTCTGTTTCTCTGCCCAACTCCATTCATTGAGCTGGGAGAGCTGGGTTTGACCAGCAGGTAAACTGTTCATCTTTATATTAACTAACATGGGGAATTGTATTTATTTTGAATGCTGATGTTAAGGTTGTGTATTTTTATTCCATTTGTTTTAGAATGGCCCAGTCAAAGTCATGTATAAAAAAAATGCATAGCTTTCTTAGCTTTCCCCCTGCATGTTGGCAGAGTGACCAATTTGGTACAGTACAGCATCCCCCAAAAGATGAGATGCTTTTGAACCATTTCTAATAATATTTCGGAGCACTCAAGGTCACCTCACAAAAATGAAGATATTGAAAATAAACAAAAGACAATTTAGAGTAAAATGATGTGGGAAAAAAAAGTGAAAATGCTTCTTTGAACAGTCTCGTTTTCGTGAGGGTAAATCGGCATACCACTGAGGCCTAATCCACAGAATGAAGGAATCCTGTGGAACCAGGCCAATGTGACACTGTTATTTAGGCACATCATGTACAAGTTGTACAAAGGAAACGCTTCCTATCCATGTAAAGGAATGTACCTTTTCATGTATCCACTCAGGTCTTCCCAGGAAAATCTGGACAGCTCTGCAAGAGGTTGTTTGTAAATGACTAATTCAGTTTAGCTTCAAATATATATTGGTGTTATTACTGCTGCCATGTCTAAATAGAAACACTCTACCAATAGTTGGCAGTGGCACAAATCTTGTGCTTTTAACAGAGTTCTTAATTTCAGTTTTCTTGGTAATAATTCATCCTGTTTATAGATTTTGTTCAAAGTGACCAGGCGAATACTTTTTATTACAAATAACTTTATTGACTAAAGGGGTTTACTTTATATAGAACAAAAACACTGTCTTTTTTTTGCCCCAAACTTCTTTTGAGTCACATCAGCACAGGTGAAACTCTTCCTAACCAGAAGACCGATTATGATGAAACGGGCAAATGTGCTAGAAGTGTTTGTCTGTTTCACAATATAAATATAAAATATGGTTAAAATTTAATATTGAGGTTTGGAACTGTGGCCCCAAATTTGAACCACATTTAAAACTTGTGGTGAGTTTTTAAGAAGCAGAAGGAAAATCAGAAGCAGGAATGGGTCACAGTCAGGGTTTGATGCAAATGTTAGTTTCCACAAAGAGCTGTAGGGGTTAAGAACTTTTCAAACAAAGTTAAATAATTAAGAACATCTTAAATATTTTTATTTTTATTCTGTTATCATTGAGACATGGACTATTATCTAAAAATACAGAAGATGCGAAACAAGATTGTTTCAGTTCCCTCAATGCAAAACCAAAGCGCGATTCACATTAATTTAGTCGCTAGGTGGCGCACGAGATAAGCTGTGCTACTCTTTATTCTTTTTAGCTTTATGTCCTGACTTAAACGACAACGTAAAAATAACCTAAGAAACATTTTAATAAAAGGGTTGGCACTAAATATTAAAGCGGTAATTTTCAGTCGCAGCTGGAGCCCGCAGCAGCATATTAACCACAGATTTAAGCAACCCTGTGGGGTTCTGCTCACATTTTAATAATCATCGACACAGTTAAAACCCCACATTAGATGTACTGCACATAACTCTGGTGGTTAAGAAAGGATTTCCGGTAAAACGTGGTACGCTGCGTCGGAACATTTCTACGGAAACGCACTTGGGTCAAACCAGTGTTAAACCCTTCGAGATCAGCGATCTGGATTGTCAGACATTCCAGCTACCGTGCGGGGGACAAACCTGACAGGATCCGCGCTGCAATGCAAGCCGCTACATTCGTCGCTCGGCAGTGATTCCCCTGCGGTGGACGGTGGAGGGCTGCTGGCTGGTTGGGGCGGGCAGCGGCGGGGCTCGGAGCTTCAGGTAGCGGCTTCGAGGAGTCTGCTGAGATGCTACGTGGGCATCTGGAAGAAAAGCGCTTTTCTGCTCCTAGACTGTGTGTGTGAGCCACTGGAACCCCACCGAGCCACTTTTAGCTGCCGTCTTTTACTGCCTGGGTTTCATTTCCTAGACATTTTTCTTCGAGAACCGCTGTTTTAGAACCAGACAGCATTTTCCGACGAGCTGGTTAAGTTTTGGGGGAATGGCAGGTCGAAGCCGAAGAGCATGGTTTAGTGTTCTGCTGGGACTGGTGGTCGGCTTCACGCTGGCTTCCAGGCTCATCTTACCCAAGGCGACCGAGCTGAAAAGAGCCGGGCAGAAGCGCAAAGCCAACCCCGCCGCCTGCGGGCTCCACGGGGGGCTCAGGAACGAACACGGAGGAGTTCTGTGGGCATCGCAGGCGGACGGCTCCCCCACGACGGTGAAGCCGCATTCCAGCTCCAAGAATTTCCTATTCGTGGGTGTGATGACGGCTCAGAAATACCTGAACAGCCGGGCCGTGGCAGCACACAGGTACGGAGAGGGCTGATGAGCCAGCACTCTGGCTGGCTGACGGGCTTAAACAGAGGATGAGGATGATACAGATGCTGGTCATCCTTATTCTTAAACTTACATGGAATATTTCAACTTTTTCCAAACAGGAGCGACCCTAGATTGCAGGGACCCCAAACCATTAGACTTAGTGGACCACCCTTCTGGTTGGAGACACCATTTAAAGCACCATCATATTTGCTGTATTTTAGTTATTTAGTTTGGTCATTTGTCATCAAAAAGAATAAATCCAAGCATTGAAATCAAACTCAAAAGTTGTTAAACCAGCAATTTTTCAACAGAATCCAAACACTTACAAAATAAAGAAAATCAAAATTATTATTATGATTATTATTATTTATAATTTGTAAAGCAGTGGTCTCGCACTCCAGTCCTCCAGGGTCGGTGTCTGGAACTCTGTCTGCTTCAGCACACCTGGGTCCAATATCAGCTCATTAGCAGAGCTCTGTAGCGCCTGACTGCATGCTGGTGAGGCAGTTTCACCATTTAATTCCTGTGTGTTGGACAAGAGACACTTCTAAAAGTTGTATTCTGGCGCTCCAGCAAAGCAGTTTGAGATCATTCAACTAGTCTAGAGTCTCCATCTGACAGCGAGGTTCATGACTGCTGAGGCACTGACTCCTCCTGTCTGGAGTTGGATGTTCAAATGTGTAGTCCAAAATAGATGCTAATATATCTTGATTTTAATCAAATTAAATAAGAACTTTATGCTTTAATCAATTCCGTACTGTTACTCTTAATATGGAACACTTCCTGTTGTTTAATTGGTCATCCAAGAAGCTACTAATCCTGAAGTCTTCCAGCTGATTTCATGAGTTGTTACTGGACCACAATGCTTTGTTTTCTTAATCATTTGTATTCCCCTTTTTACATAATGTAAATTAGATGGGATTGTTTTGTATTTGTTAATTCAAACTCCTGATTCTATGTAACATACTGAGCTACAGGCGTTTCGACACAATGACTTCATGTCATATTGCAACATGAACTCAACATTTTTGCTGTTGCATAATTTGCATATGGTTTCTGGTGCAATTTCAACTCTCAGTTGTCAGTGGCTGATTGGCAGCATGTGTTTACTGGCTTGTACTAGAATAAAGCAACTGATAAACTCCACATCATCACTGTAGAAAAGAATGTGAAAGGACTGGATGATCTCAGCTCACAGAGTTCTCAGCAACATCTTCAAAAGCAAGTGGCACTGTTTATTTGCTAAAAACTAGTTTTATTGTCGAGGTTTAATATTTAGCTTTTTGAAACAAAGGTGCACAGATGGCTGAACAGATGAGGGGGATGATTAAATAAGATGGGTAATAATAAAATGGAACCACCATTTACAGGCTTGGAGGACATTTCAAATCATTCAAGGGTTATTTATAGAGATGTGCCGATCAGGTTTTTTCCTGCCGATTCCGATCACCCATGAGGGCCGATCACGGCCGATCACAGATACCAATCACATAATTATTTTTTTTAATCATAAGCACTACCGGTTACATTATGTGGAAAAAGGAACCATGAATTCATCTTAATTTAGACAAAAACTTGTTTTTAATAACTTTTTCCAAGAAAAAAAACAAAACGGGCATTGTGCAAATTGTCCTGCTATCGGTAATACTATCTTTAACAGACTGAAAACATATGAAGGCTGTAAAGAGGCTAAATAATGCAAAAAGTCGAAATAAAACCTCTCAACGTTGCCAAAAAAATTCAAGTATAAAACTTAACATTCAAAGGCAGGATCCATTACAATAAACAATCCTGAGTTACTGAATGAAACTTTCCTGATAGCATGGCAGCTAGCTGATTACTGCTAGTTCTGATTGGCTGTTTCTGACTGAGCAGAATAATTATGCAGAACAGGGAGGATATCGATTATTTTTTCAGAGATTATCTGTCTCATGTTAGGACAGAGAAGGTTTTAATATGTATGTAAAATGTATTTTTTAAGTTAGATGATGCAGCTTTAAACAGAGGTTCGGTGTGAGAGTCACTACCAGGTGGAGCAGAAGCGGCGCTCTGTCTGTGAAATATTACTACCTGTAGCGCGTAGCAGCGGTTCAACAGCGAGAGCAGAACCAGCGTCTTACATCGCAGCTCGAAGACTTAAATAATTTTGCGGGTTATTTGTTTGGCTTTCTGACCGTCATGCTAATCCGGGTGAGTGTTTGTAGTTGTGCGCTGCTTTACCTGCTATCTGATCCTCCATATGTCTTTTTTACTGAAGTGAGCCTCGATGTAGCCAAACGCCGTCAAGTATGGCATTGTTATTTTATGGCATATTAGATGCCATAAAGTTTGCGGAAACACGCAAACTTTGTGGAAACGCACAAAGTTTGCGTGTTTCCGCCGCAACATGCAAACTTCCCCATTCATTCAGTGCGTTATAGTTCCACACGACATGTCTTAGGATTTGTTGCTGCGCGTTTGCGCAGTGTGAAGGAAAGAGACCAGCTGTACAGGCAGGCTGAGAAATAAGACGCAGGTGATCAGTTTGTGTGATCGGCAACAGTTAACCATCGTTTCCAGATTTGTGTTGAACAGTCCAAGTCTTTTGGTAAATCCTGCCTAGAACAGGCACAGGTTGGTAGTTTTGTTAGGACTCCTGCAAGGTAACAAATTGTGACACAACGGTTTAGAGGTTTTTGAAACCAGCTGTTTTGCAAACACCAGCAGGACATTTACTTATTCCCATCAACGGGGTGTTTATTTTATTTTATTTTTCCTGCTCTTGGACTGTTTCTAGAAGCAGGAGATGCCAAAATGGAAGTACAGAAAAATGCAAAAAGTGATTTTTGCATAATAGTGGCCCTTTAAGGCCTTAACTGTTTTTCCAATGTCTTCTTGCACAACACATTAAGGCCCAGAACACATCCACTCACTCTCTCTACCAGCTCACATGCTGGGCTCCATTTAAACTCAAATGTTGGAATTTCAAAGATCTGAGTTGGAAATTCTTCCTGAAAATGGGATGATATTAATAAACACTGGAATAAACACTGGCTGGAAGTTGACAAGAAAGCAACAATGAGCTTAGATCCAAGTCAGTAACCAAATTATATTAAATAATTCTGTTGATTCTGCTGATCAATCAATTAATCAGATAAAAAAAATTGGCACATTCTGCAGCTTTTTCATTTAACAAACTTGCGCCTTTTTAATACATGGTTATAAATACATTAAAAGATGAAAATAGACAAATTTAGATCATTTTTTAAATAAAGCAAAGCTTTAATTTCCTAAAAAGCAGAAATGGCATTCCTTTAGTGAACATCATCATTTGTAGCAAAGGAAGCATCTTCAGCTAAAAACATCCTTCTAAATTCAACATCAGGCCTTGCTAGTGGACTGAACACATAGTGTGGCTGATCTGCTGAGTGTTTTTTCAATTAACAGATTAATAATTGGATAGCAAAATGTGTTATATTTAGAATATGAACCAGGAGAAGCTGAAACTGCAACTTGAGGTGTTCTGTTCTGAGTGAAACATATTTTTCAAATTAAATACAAAGTTATATATTTTGTACAGTTTTGGTTTGCTCTGAGCGTGCTGTTCTTTTAGCAAACAGCCCTTTATTGAGTCTGTGTGCACAAGTTAATGATTAATCAATTTACTAAATACTAAATTAGTTGATGATTATTTCAATAACTGACTCATCGAGGTTAATAGTTTCAGCCCTACTCAGATCCACAGTTAAAGCGTTTACTTGAACTTCTAATGGTTTGTAGTGTGTGTAATGAAACACATCTGTTATGACCTCGTTTATTGTTTGTTACGTGTCTTTATTAGAAGTGAACTGAATTCCCACTCATTGTTCAGTTGGCATGTTTAATGCTGTGAGGTTATCATTTCTGGGGTCGGTGGACCATGGAAGCCCTCATTGGTAAAATGTGAATGAGGATGAGTCTTCTTTGCTTTTCTCCTTTGTGTTGTTGGCGCCACCTTCTGGTGGGAGTTTGATCTCTGCCATTCAGGCGGATTTGAGTTTTCTGTGCTACAGAATCACCAGACCTGGACTGATCCACTGTTGTGGACAAACCAGAGTTGTAGAAAGTGAAGAGTGTGAGCTACAGTTTGTCTCACAGGAACAAGAGCAGTTCCTGATTCCAGCTTCTGAAGTCTATCTGATATGTGAATGCCTGCAGCACCTGGCTGCTTGATAAAGAATTAATAGGCTAATTAAAGTTTGATAAAAAGGAGGCCAGTTGGTCACCACATCTCAACACCCCGAGGAGAACTGAATGAACCTGCTGATGCTGCTGGTGGAATGTGGATAGTATCAGCCTGTAGGTGAACTCCTTCTCTCCTGAAGAGGCAAGACTTTAGAACAGGGGTCTCCAGCTCCAGTCTTCAGGGGCTTGTCCTGCTAATTTTAGACCACACTTTAAAAAGCCTTGGTTTAGGGCATTCTAAGTGACCTGAAATAGGAGGAAATTGGAGTGATTGAGTTTGAAGTTATTATCTTTGGCCATCAGAGGGACGATCCAGAGTTATCGCAAAGTGGATCAGCAAGTTCTGCGCTTGACAATCTAGAGTTAAACTAGTTTCCACAGTTGAAACTAGAGATCAGGCCTGAAATCTGACCTGAGCATTCAGAGCCACATAAATATTGTTACAAAATCAGCCTTCTATCACCTGAAGAATATTTCCAGGATTAAAGGACTAATGTCCCAGCAAGGTCTAGAGAAACTCATTGATGCGTTTATCTTTAGTCACATTGATTACTGAAACGATGTCTTCATACGTCTGCCTAAAAAAATCACTAAATCCAGAAAGACTGAGTACATCACCCAGTTCTACAGTCCTTCACTGAGAGAATAGATTTTAAAATACTGCTGTTGGTTTATAAATCACTTAACGGTTTAGCACTATAATACAATAAAGATCTGTTGTTGTTGTGTCAACATTCCAGATCTTTCAGGTCTTCTGGTTCTGGTCAGGTCTGTTTTGATGAATGATGTTTTTATGATGTAAACACTTTGAATTGCCTTGTTGCTGAAATGTGCTATGCAACTGAACTTGAAGGTTATACGTAACCATTGAAGTTTACGTATAGCCTTCATTTGATACGTAAACTTCAAGTTTTAGCCATTTAGTCTCTGTCACCCCCACATGAAGTCAAACATCTTAATGTTAGCTCTTGCTCTCTGAGCTCTGTCTCACTTTGTGTCTGTGTTTTATCTTGTTTCCAGAACTTGGGCCCAGACCATCCCAGGTAGGGTGGAGTTCTTCTCCAGCGAGGGCTCTGACACATCTATCCCCATCCCGATTGTGGCTTTGAGGAATGTGGATGATTCCTACCCACCTCAGAAGAAGTCCTTCATGATGCTAAAGTACATGCACGACCACTACCTGGACAAGTACGAGTGGTTCATGAGGGCCGACGACGATGTGTACATCAAGAGCGAGCGGCTGGAGAGCTTTCTGCGGAGCCTCAACAGCAGTGAGGCCATCTTTCTGGGCCAGACTGGGATGGGAGCCCGGGATGAGCTCGGAAAGCTGGCTCTGGAACCTGGAGAGAACTTCTGCATGGGAGGTCCGGGTGTCATCATGAGCCGTGAGGTTTTGAGGAGGATGGTGCCACACATCCGTGAATGCTTGCAGGAGATGTACACCACCCATGAGGATGTGGAGGTGGGCCGGTGTGTGAGGAGGTTCGCCAAAGTCCAGTGTGTTTGGTCCTATGAGGTAGGAATACTTTTACCTCCATCCAGTAGAGTTTTTTCTATAGAGCTTTTCACTCACCTTTTGCTTTTGAACGATTCATCTGTTAGTCCAGATCAGCCCTACGCTGTGATGAAAGGTTTGAGCTTTTCACATGATGATGTTAGGATCGTGTAGCTGCAGATTCATCCTTTGCTACAAATTCATCCTTTTCTTATCAAGCGTTCAAAGAAAGGAATTCTTTACTGTATTTCAGGCAATAAAATGTTGCTTTTGTTAGTTAAAAATGGGATTCAATTATTTGTTTATTTACATCTTTCAATGCATTTCTAATGTTGCAGAAATAAACCTAAGTGGTAAAATGAAAAATCTGCTGAATTTGCCCAAATTTTATCTAAGTAATCATCAGAATAATGGATTACTAATATAATTGTTCATCTTTCTCATAGACCTGGGTTGGTTTGGGGAACTTTTTTTACTTGAATGAAATCATCATTTTAAGACATAACCTGGCTTCTCTTTGTCTGAAATTAGAATTGAATTGATCTTAAACATTTAGGAGTGATGATGGTAAAAGTGAAAGGGGTGAATACTTCTTCCTAAGGCTGTAACTCTGTCCTGGAGGATCTGGAGGTTTTGTATTTCAGATGTTGAACCTTTTTAACTCAACTACTTATCCCTCACTGTTCACTCTCTCCATCCTTATCTTCTAAACTAATATTTACAGTTGTTCATTTCCAGAGAAGTAGTTTAGTTTGTAAAAAAGTATTAATGGCCCGACATATGAGCTAATGACTGGGGAACAGAGCTGCAGTGTGTGAGTGATGACTGCTCTCCAGGAAAAACTCAGTTTCTGCCATACTGCAGCGCCACCGCTTAGCCCCCGCTGCTTTCACGTCGTTAACAATATTTACCATTTTGTTTCCATGGAGATAATGCTGACATTACAACACAGAGTCTTGGAGCTTTGCCATCAGTACTCAGTTGAGGCTCACCACACGTCATCCGCCTGACGTCAGAGATCGTTGTGGAAACTTGATTCCCTGCTGAACATCACCAGAGCATCCAGAGAGGAAGTTCACACCAGTGGCTGGGAACGCTCTGCTGGGAACCAATCAAAACCTTTCACCCACACTTTTTGGCTAATGCTGCAGGATGCATCTTTTATACACAATATGTGTTTTTGTGTTGTTGTTTTTTTTACATATTTGTTTAAATTGCTATTTCGTCATAAAACAAATCATTTGTAAAAAAAAAATCCAGTTCTTCTGCCTCCTCCCAGTTCTCCTACTGCAGTCTGCAGAAATACACCACTCGCTCAGAAACAACCAATCAGAGGCAGGAGGTGGGGCTTAGCGATCATCCACCACTTTTTTCTCTGCTAAGCTACAGTTTTACCACAACACAGCCAGGCTAGTTAGCATAGCCACCGACACGGCGGATAAAGTCATCCACCCACACACTGATGAGCGATGCCTCAACACGCTCTTGTCTGTGGGTTCATCCTGCTGACATCCTCCCTGGCTCTCCTCACCTGCGTCTCCATGGGAGACTGAAGTCTCAGCTTTCATTTCTCATATTGATGATAAATTTTCTCATGAACTGAGTCTAGAAATCCTGACTAACGTTTTCTGCTGTACCTCTTTGTTAAGCACCCAGGCACTTTGTAATTACTGTCATGAATGACAGGAGTGGGCTGCAGGTCAGATTGTTGGCTATAGTTACCCCAAAAGAGAAATTAAATGTCACAATCATGTCATACATGTATCTTCAAAGAGTCGTGAATGGTGATGCTGTGGGCTGGAGGTTCCAGTACCAGTCAGTGTAGCAGTGAATCTGAAGAGAGCTCTCACCGAAGCCTATGAAGAAAAGTGTAACTGTAGAGAGAGACTTTTCTGGCAGGAAGAGAGGAGCTCCTCATCCGTCTGCTCGCTCTGCCGTTTATCAGTGACATCCTCCTCTCCTCTCTGGTTTTCACATGCTTGACTAAAGTAGATTTTCTTAGGTTTTTTGTTACAAATATAATGAAGGGAAGATGCAGTTTAATTTCTACATTTTTTTTAGCATACACTACTAGGGCTGCAGCTAACGATCATTTTAGTAAACAATTATTCTGAAGATTAATTGGTTAAAGAAAAATTAGCAGTTTCTGCAAATTTTTTATTTAGCCGCATTTATAGAGTGTTAGAAATGCATTTTAAAATGCAAATAAACATTTACTTCCTAGAAGTCACTAACAAGCATTTCTTTAATGAACTCTTGATCATTTGTAGCAAAGCATCTGCAGCTGAACAATCCTAACGCCAACATGAAAAGCTCAGGCTGCTGAACTGAACTGAGAGGGGATAATCTGGTGACTATCTTGATGTTAAACAGTTAATATTGGAATAGGTGGTCAGTAAGACTTTATTTTTTTACAGAATCTGAACCAGATGAAGCTAAGCTGCCATTTGAATTCTGTGCAGAACATATTTACAGACATTGAAGATTCTTTTCATATTAAATGCAAGATGTAAATATTTTTGTACAGTTTTGGCTTAATTGCCTCGATGTGTTGATCTTTCAGCAAATTACCTTTTTTTTTAGTTAGCTCACTGTAGTTGGCGATTAATCGATTATTAAATAAATTAATAAAGTTAAATTAATCAAATTAATTGACTTAAAGTTCCATGCTCGTTTTTTGTATGTGAATTGTAGCCTCACTCTGCTCTGCCTGCAGCACATCATTTAGATGGCATCTATGATCAAATATCAGGATATGAGTTATTAAAGGTCTGAATTATTGAGATAGAAGGTTTTAGAGTTCAGCATCATTTCTTCCCACCGGTGTGGGAGGATCAAGGTTAGACCGACGGCTCTCTCCACATTCCTGCTGGGAGAGCTCATTTGTATCAGGAAATCTCCAGCTGTTGTCGGGGAATCAGTGACTGAAGCATCCACAGCAGATCATCTGGACATCCTTCTCATCGTCTCCAGTGTTCATGGGTGGAAATGACTTTAGGGATTTCAGCAGGCGATGCAGGAACCGTTTCCACCCAAAATGTTGAAGGCCGGTGTGTGTTTGCTTCCCTAAAATCCCAACTGGTGACAGTTTCTGTGATTGTCGGAGAACAGCTGTGCTCAGTTCGCTGCGGCTGGGAAAACATGCTGTCATGGCCGCTGAATCTGGGGTGGCTTTGGCCTTCCTGGAAAGGAAGGCCAAAGCCTGAAGGTTGAGCAGCAGTGGAGGTTGTAGAGGCCTTTCAAAGAGCTCAGTATGTGGTCAGCCTCGGCTATTTTCAGACATCCTGTGGCCACCACGTCCAAAACCCGTCTCCTGTCACTTACGGCTGTGAAATGGCTCGCCAATGAATGTTTCTGCTCACAGTTCAAAAATAAACAGAAAGTGGAGGCGAGAGTGGTGAATTAGTGGGAATTATAGCTCTGCAGCATAAAGAACAGACAGCTTGTGCCTCTGCTAGCAGGTCACTTGGATACAGAATGTGCAGAATGCTCATTTTTTCCTCCTTCTTGGCTTGAACTGGAAAAGGAAATGTTGGTTTGCTTCCTGACTCTGTCTGTGATGATTCAGCAGAGAGACCTGAGGGCTAGAAGCAGCATCTGATACATGCACATCAATACTTTGGGATATCATTGAAAAAGTACCCATGTAATATACAAACTTATAAAGTTTCTATACTAAACAGATCCAGGACACAGGGCTATATACGTCAAGATTTTACTTCTGTTCATATAGGATGCCTTCACACTAGTGTATCTGGACTTGGTCTGGGATCCTTTGACATGATTTACTGAATCAAAGCTTCTCTTTTAAAATCGTTGGATACACCAGTCTATAGCCAGAACCATCTTGTTTTATCAGTGACCTTTGTTGTCACCCTCCTTGTTGAGGATGTCTGTGATCGTCCACTGGAGAACTGTAGGCCATCGCAGTCAGCTGACTTCTCCATTAGTGGTGCAGGCCATAAATGAGTCAAACGTTTCTCTACCAACTATCATTTTTATTGGCTCTCGATGATCATGGCACACATGACATTAACAGTGCTTTAACCGTGTGGCCTCCACACTCTTTGCAGTTTAATATCCAGAAGGGTGGGGGGGTTAACAATAGCCTTTTATTTTAAGGAGCACTGAAAGAGCGCCAGCTCCAATCTGCAGTTCTAACTCAGTTAATGGGAATCACAAGGCTGCATTGCTGAGTCAACGTCCTAATCCTGAAGTCTCCTCAGTGGCGTGCAGAGTAGCCGGAGCAGCCAGAGTAGCTGGGCCTTTCAGAGCTCTCTAAGCTTTCCTGCGCCTGGCAGCCACTCTCTGGTCATTTGCATTCTCTTTTAGCTCCTCTGATTCTGCGCAGTCCACCACTGAGAAACTGCTTTTTGAATAATTCTGTTAAATGGTCTATTTTATTAGAAGTGTGATTTTGAATGCTGGTTTGAAATGGACCAGTGTGCTGTGTGCTACCCTGTGTGGAAACTGCCACAAAACAGACTGCTTCAGAGCAGCTGTTTAATTCAGCTAGATGTTTCAGGTAGAAACGGAGTGTTTCTGGATTCCTCAACAACTATTTGCAGCTAAAAATGCTTTGACTTCACCATTTGATTTGCTGGAGGGTAACCACGGGGACAGCAGTGACTGGAAGTATTGTTACTTTCAGGTGATGTGCAATAAACGGTCAGAGGAATGACTCAGTGTTCAGCAGATCAGTCCGGGGGCTCCTGGACCTGCTGCTTGCCTACATTTGGTAATAGTGGTAGGAAATGTGTTAGCAGCTATGTGGTGTAAGGAGACAGCAAGAGAACATTTGATGAACCATAACCTTTCAGGGTCTAACATGAAGAATTACGGTACCTGAGCCCAGTCTTTAGAAACCAGCCTGACCAAAGGATTACTCCTGCTAACCTGTCTCTGACGTCAGCAGTCAGGGTTTGTGCTCTGCTCAGGGGTGTCTGCGTGAGGCAGCAGCAGAAATAGGATGACTTGCATGTCAAATTCCTACTGCCTCCAGTCGGCATGTTGAGTCTGGATACAAACATGTGGACGACCCTGAGTGTACCATGTGGAGGTACCACAGTCATGCTGAGCCTGTGTGTTTTCCATGTCATTAACTCCCAGTAGGCCTGTTATGGTGACAAATTTTACTGAGCAATAAATTATCCCAGAAGTTATTGCGATAAATTACAATATTTTCAATCAATATAATGGTAACAGTATAATAATGTAAGAACACAATCTCAAAGATCAAGAGACTTTAAATCCTAACAAACA
Source organism: Poecilia reticulata (assembly GCF_904066995.2). NCBI lineage: Eukaryota > Metazoa > Chordata > Actinopteri > Cyprinodontiformes > Poeciliidae > Poecilia > Poecilia reticulata. Next base: position 682,595 of record NC_088832.1, read on the forward strand.
TTTAACACTGGAACTGGAAGACATTTTAAATATCCAAAATAAATGAAACAGAAACAACAAATAAAATGAAAACTGAATCTCTGGAAACAATCGTCCTGCAAAAAAAGGGCTATATGAGACCGAAGCACCAGACTGAAGACTTTGTCATCTGGTTTTGGTAGAAAGAGAGAGAGAAAAAGAGAACAATAAATAATGGAAATTATTAAAATTATTTATATTATCATGTGACTTATTGAGTTAATGCTTATTGTGACAGTGCTAACTCCAGACATGTTCCACTGCTGGTGCTCATCTAGGGCTGGACAATAAAAAGATAATTTCTATTGTGATAAATCAATATCAATAGAAAATAAAATGTTGATCATTTCACTGAAATTCGATCCAGAACTGCACAGCATTCTGGGTCTGGATTGAATTGAGCTGTTTTCATAAAATGCCTAAAAATTATGTATATATTGTATATGGTTAAACTGAACTGAATCTTCTTACTAAAGGTGTACAATGTGTTTCTAATCAGTAATGTAATCATATCAGACTGTTTCTCTATGATTTGTATGTGGGATACGAAAAGTAGTGAGGTCCTCAGGTGGCGCCATTCTCTGTGCACTATAATGACGCTCATCACAGTCAGTCACAGCACTGATTCTAAGCCTTCACTATCCAATTAAAGGAGATTAGAGTCTAAGAGTCTTACAATGACCATACAGGTTGTCACCATGTGTTTCCTCTTTATAGATGAACCCCTGAGGAGCAGTCATTGATTTATTTGAATACTTCTTATGTCTGCTAAATAATTTGTTCATTCTGGTGGATTAAAACTCTGATATCCTAGCACAGAATTCAGGGGTTCAGTCAAGTTGAACATCTTAACCCAACTACTTTTTTGTAGGACTACATGTTCTCATGTTGGGAGGAATCCTCTGGTCATCAGAAGAAGGCATTTGTTTCCTACCACGTCTACAGCTGCTCTTTTAAGGGAAATATCTAGTACACCTAACAGCCACCCAATTCAGGTGTACTTTATTGATCCTAAAGGAAAATTAAATGTCATAAAACATCATCCAAATATGTTCAGAGTCATTGTGGGTGGCAGGAAAGATCTCATGTCTAATTACTGTCATGTTAACAGATCTTCAGCTTGGCAGCAGAGATGATGTTCCACAATATTATGTCCTGGATATAATATTGTTGTTGGCGGCTCGGCTAATCCATGTCTTTTGCTTTGCTGCTGCTATGTAAATCTGTCTGATTGTATGGTTAGAAGGCGGGGCAGAGAGAGTCTGGGAAATGATCCTTGGTCGTTACGATAAATGGAAGAGATGTTTTGAACTTCCTTCATCTCTTTTTGTATTCACGAAGCCTCCATTCCACCTCCTCGGATTTGGGGTCATAGTTCGGGTATGATTTGAGCTGCCCCTGGTAGTAAAAGCAATACCCTGTTGCCATGGTTATATATCATAACAACTGGCCGAAAGTAACAAAGTAGCACCAAAAAACCTTTTAGCTACGCAGCACCCAGAACCAGAGAGAATCACTGAGAGTAGTGCTGTTCTAAAAATCATCATCATCATCCAGTGTCCTTATGATCTGAGATGTGATGATCAGCAGAATCGGATGCAGTCAGTCACTTACTGACGTTGCAACTCAACAACTTTACCTTTAAAGCTCTGAATACATTAGGACATCCAGTCTGTATAAGAAACTAGACAGAGCTCTGCTTCATGCCTGTTTGTTTCTACAACCAGCTTCACGTTCTGAAAGCTCACATAGCCAATGATCTCAGTGGATTCACTTGTATAATGTGACTCTGGTGCATAATAGGGGTTGGTGGTTGATTTACTGTGGACGCTTGACCTTTAAGAGGTTTGAGGCTGATGTCCAACCACACTCACCAGGACCTTCCACACTAAACACATTGGTATTATTAATGGCATGAAAAGCAAAGAATGTTGTTACGGTCGTTTCATTACACACGTGTTGTAAATGTAGTTTAAATCTAGAAAGTGAAGTGTAAAGTTTTCATACCATCAGAATCTCATAGCTGTCCTTGGCTGATAGAGATTACATAACTAGTTTTTTCACTTTGTGGGGCTTAATAACTGCAACTAAAATCTATGCCATTTATTTTTTCATGGACATAATTTCATATTGAGGTTCTTAGAAGTAGATTAAAATAAAACCTACATGGCTCCAATCTTCCATAAAATGGAATCTATTTCAGCTGAAGGGCCTGAAGCTCTTACACTTAAGAGACATGGATGCAGCTGAGTGAGGAACCGTACATTATTCATATGCAGATGGAATAACATCTTCGTACATTTAAATCTTTTCTTGTTGTCATTCTGTCCTGGTAGTCAAGTTTTGAAATCCCAATATAAAGACCTGCTTCTCAGTCCAGCTCATTAGTCTTGTCAGAAGGTGTGCAGTGGCACTTTGAACAGCTTTCATTCCTCTGAGCTGAGGATTTATTGAGTCCAGCATACAGAGTTTAGTAATCCAAGCAAGATGCAGTTAAAACATGAGTTACTTTATGAAAGCCCTTTGGTGAAACAATCTGCTAAAAAAAGTTATGTGACGTTCACAAATGATCCCATTCTTTTGAATGGCTCTTTACCCTGAACAATAGTCTGTTGGTGGGAATTGTTTGTTTTTTACAGCTTTGCTCGCTTATAATGCACTGCAACAGACATTTTTATTAAATTTAAAATTATATTTGTGAATAAATGTAATACAAGAAAAGAGTGGAGGTAAAGGCACACAGAGTACATGCTCATTGCTCATAGTTTGCTTTCATCACGTGTCATGGCAAAGTGTGCAGCACAGTGTGTGACCTGGCTGTGACGCTGATGCATGTCTCCTCATGAAGCAGGAGAGAGGAGAAGTCATGGTGTGGTTAATGTTTAGAGTTAAGTGTTGTTTAATCCGTTGTATTGTTATATATAATAGTGCAGATGAGGATTTTCTTGGTCAGTAACAAATGTTTTCATTTTTATCAAAAAACTGCACCGCCCTGTGTAGGTATTATTTCTAGGTAAAAGGAAGTCTGTGTTGCAAAAGCCTGTCCAGTTGCTCTGTCACCATAACTGTCAGTAGAAAAAAACTCAACTGTCAGGAGCCACAAACATGAAGCTGAGTGGTTTAAAAATGTGTCCCTGAATTTATGCACAGGCTTTAATTTTGTAGGAAAATAGAAAGTAGCTCTTGAGTTGTTTTAAATAGATAGAGTTGATTAATAAGAATTGGTAGGAAAAGTGATTCACTCCACTGGGCTTAAAAAGCATTAAACAGTACTGGGGCAGTTGGTAACAAGAAAATGTTGCCCTAAGTAAGAAATTGATTTTAGTGATTTTTATCCACTGGGACACAATAAAACATTCATCTGCATTGGAGCTTCCTTTTGGTGCTATAGTAAAGGGGTGTTTCAACGTTTTCTATTTCTAAATCTAAAATACCTTGAAGTATAAGATTGTACTGTTTAAAGCATCTTTAAAATCCAGTTGGATTGGTGCATCGTGGTGGCAGCATGTTGGTGTGGCTCTGTTGTGTTGCTTCTGGTTTGTTCTTTTTGTAGACTTTTGAGCAGGAAGAGGAAGTTCCAACCAACTCTTCCATCCATCATGATGATCAAGGATCATACCTTCTACTCCAACATCTCTCTGCCCGGCTTTTTAACCATTCAGGCAGACAGAGGTTTATAGGACTCTAAATCTCTTGGTTGCTCTGCTAACCCAGAGAGACATTTGGTGTCACCCAAGACACCAACAGTGTGTCCTCAGGGATATCGTCTCTGCTGCCAATAACCTAACAAGTCAGCATGTCATGACAATCATAAGACTGTCATACAGGAAGAGGCTTCAGTCAGAAGTTTCATTACAAGACTGACTGCCAGTAGAGACCTTTCCTGCCCACAGCATCACCATCCACAATAACTCTTTGAAGATGATCTGAATAAAAATATTTAATTATTTTATATTATTATTGTCACCTAAATATCTTGAATCATCTTGTCTCATGATCTGAATACGTGTTGCCACCCGCTCTGTGCTTTTTTTCGGTGATAAACACACCAAAGAATGCAGAACGGGGAAACATGTTTTTCTCTGGATCAGCCTCCTGACAAACGGCTCCTCTGTTTCCTCTTCCACACCTGAAGCCCCCGGCTTAGAACGAAAGCAAGGACCTTCTAATGGTTCTTGTGGAGCTCGCTCTGAAACAGTTGCTCAAATAAAAATGGCTAAATAAAATCAAAGCTTGAGTTTTGTTGATGGCCACCTACTGACATCCTTCTACACAAACTCTGCTGCGAGAAAAATGCAAAACATCCAAAGCCTTTCATATGATCAATTTATAAAGAATATTGTTTTTTTATCATTTACATCTGAATATTGTTCTGAAACTAAATGTATAATATTCTTTATGTTCCACAAAAACTGCAGCAAATATTACAATTAGTTTGGCTTAATTTTTTATTCTTTCAGTGCTTTCATCTTTAAGGGACAGTTATAAGGGGCGTCACAGCTGTCTTTGGGTTTTCTGTATAAATGTCCATAACAGAGTTGAGTGACAGAAGCATAATGATCCTGTATGTCCAGAAACCCTCCTTGGCCTCTGTGTGTCCTCACTTCTTAAATATGAGCGAGAAGCTGAACGCGCAGGATGAACAGGATGAAGAAGGAATCCTTTGTGTCTGGTAGAGAGTGCTGAGTGTGGATTTGGGCTGTAGAAAGCAGCCTTTGTTAGAGAGCCTTAGCAGGTTCCACCGTCGTGTTGGGCTCATGTTGCTGAGCAGAGACTAGAGGAGACATAGCAGTCACTAAGGTTTACTTTATACTTGCTGGTGATCACGGAATCCCAAAAATGCAGACACCAAGTAAATTGTTTGCCGTGTGACATCTCTTCCTGTGCAGTCATCAGCCATAAGCTGCACTTCAAAAACATTCTGTACTATGGAAAAAGTCAACAAGTCAACCTCTGTGGAGGAAACGTGTCATCTCAATAAAATTGAGGCAACTGTAGCACTTCCTCCTTCTCATGATCCAATCTGATTGGCTCAGGGGGAATTAGCTTGCAGGCTCACTCTTCATATTGTCACAGAGTGGTATGCTAAAGTATATTGGATATGCTCAATATCAAATATATTGTGTGCGTGTGTGTGTGTGTGTGTGTGTGTGTATATATATTATATATATATATATATATATCAGTGACGTGCGGTGAGGTTCATTGCTGGTGAATGAACCTCACCGTACGTCCAGCCCCTGGCTGGCACTTCCACTCTGGAGTTGCCCAGGGTGAGAGGCGCCGGGCAGGAGTGGGCGTACTTGTTGCCCCCCATCTTGGCGCCTGTACGTTGGGTTTTACCCCGGTGAACGAGAGGGTAGCCTCCTTCCGCCTACGGGTGGGGGGACGGGTTCTGACTGTCGTCTGTGCTTACGGGCCGAACAGCAGTTCAGATTACCCACACATGTTATTGGACCTACGGAAATTTCGTGCATGCAAACAACGCTGTGGGGGCAAAAAAGACTAATCTTTTACATGTCATCCATAGCCGCGTTAACTCAGTGAAACTTACAAATGTAGGTATTAATTTCGTGCTATGATCCATAGCAACGTGATCTGTATTCGCCAAGCTACGCAGACTCGTTGCCATAGCAACTGACAACAATGCCACTTCATGTTTTAGGATTTAACACCAAAAAACATTCAAGAATTTTGCACACAGACCAGTTGTTGTTGTAGTACGTTTTCGGCTTAATGTTTTATTAATAAATAATTGCTGTGGTAGATTAGCTACCGCTTCCACTTTACTGAATTATTTAAACGTAAACTGTAGCCCACAAAACGCACATTTCATTAAAAAACTAAACAAAAACATCTTATTGCTGTCTTACCTTTACTTATCAATGAAATCCATGCACCGCTAATTCTGCACAAAAATATCCGTTCATCCAAAGCCAAGTCGATCGGCATGTCTTACTCTGTTTGAGAATCATCAAACTGTCTCGAAGTAAAACTTTCAGCTCCGGTGTTGGTCTTCCTTTAGTTATTATCTCCTGCTTCAATTGAAAATCCACTTTAGAAAACTGTTTAAGTGTAGAAATGTAGTCTTTCATGTTGACGTCGGAAGAGAGAAGAAAACAAATATATCGCTGTACTTTACTTATTTACTGTATGGCTAGCTCACTGTGTCTTACTCTGCAGTTGTGCAGTCACAATATCTGGGATCATGAGCGCCCCCTGCCATGAGGCAAGAGAACTGCCTGCCTCACCTCGAGTCTGTTCTCTGCCGTTTCTGATCGCTCCTCCGCACACAAAACACGATACACACACAGTTAGTGGCAAAAAACACTGTACATTATATACATAAGCGAAATTATGAAAAATCAGTCCATATCTTAAATGTTTCTTAGCGATTTTATTGCCGGCGTACAGACAGGAGGAACATGCTCCCATAGACTGGCAACCAGTGCAGTTAGCGAGAGGTTGCGCAATCTCAGGTGAGGCTCAGCTCGCTGCTGCCTCACCGGCTTCGCTTCTGAGCATTTGAATGGGAAAATGCGACAATTCAGCAATTTTTAAGAAAAAACTAATCAGAATTGGTTAAGCTAAGTAAAAAATAGATACTTTAGAGTACAAACCACAGGGTGAAAATAGCAATATATAAATGATTTTATTATTATATATTATTTTCCATGATAACAGTCACTGACCGCACGTCACTGATTTTATATATATATATATATATATATATATATATATATATATATATATAATAGGAAGATGAAACTCCTAGTCGGTGTTGGAGTCGCAGCAAATACTGGACGACCATTAAATACAACCCACATCCAAGGTTGGTATGAAACATGATGTGAGTGAACCACAACCAAACATGTAAAAATAGCATTCAGTTTCTATACACAACAAATTTGGGGCAAACTTCCAGAAAACTACTGAAACACTGGGTTCCTTTAAATTAAGACTAAAAAACCAGCTGTTTAGAGTTGCTTTTGATTCAGTGTAATTGATCAACATATTTGATGTATATAGATGATTTTAAAAATGTCACTTGGTTTAAAGCTCCTGGATGGAAATTGTTCATTGTGGTTCACAGAGGCTCCTCACAGAGGCTCCTCCTTGGGCTGCCACCTTATCGTGGTGGAGGGGTTTGAGTGTCCCAATGATCCTAGGAGGTATGCTGTCTGGGGCTTTATGCCCCTGGTAGGGCCACCCAAGGCAGACAGGTCCTAGGTGAGGAACCAGACAAAGCGCAGCCCGAAGACCCCCTTATGATGGAGATGAACACTGGATCTGGCGTCCCCTCGCCCGGACGCGGGTCACCGGGGCCCCACTCTGGAGCCAGGCCTGGAGGGGGGGCACAATGGTGAGTGCCTGGTGGCCGGACTTTTACCCACAGAGCCCGGCTGGGTTCAGCCCGAAAAGGAGATGTGGGTCCCCCTTCCAATGGGCTCATCACCTGTCAGAGGGGCCAAAGGTGTCGGGTGCATTGTGTTACGGGCGGCAGCCGAGGGAGGGGACCCTGGCGGTCTGATCCTCGGCTGCAGAAGCTGGCTCTTGGGACGTGGAATGTCACCTTTCTGGTGGGGAAGGAACCGGAGCTAGTGTGCGAGGCTGAGAGGTTCCGGATAGAAATAGTCGGCCTCACCTCGACGCATGGCTCTGGTTCTGGAACCAATCTCCTTGAGAGGGGCTGGACGTACTTCCACTCTGGAGTTGCCCACGGTGAGAGGCACTGGGCAGGAGTCGGCATACTTGTACGTTGGGGTTTACCCTGGTGAACGAGAGGGTAGCCTCCCTCCGCCTATGAGTGGGCGGACGGGTTCTGACTGTTGTCTGTGTTTACGGGCCGAACAGCAGTTCAGATTACCCACCCTTCTTGGAGTCCTTAGAGGGGTACTGGAGAGTGCCCCTCCTGGGAACTCCCTTGTTCTACTGGGGGACTTCAACGCTCACGTGGGCAATGACGGTGAGACCTGGAGGGTCGTGGTTGGGAGGAACGCCCCCCCCCGATCTGAACTCGAGTGGTGTTCTGTTGTTGGACTTCTGTGCTCGTCACAGATTGTCCATCACCAACACCATGTTCAAGCATAAGGGTGTCCATATGTGCACTTGGCACCAGGAGACCCTAGGCCGCAGTTCGATGATCGATTTTGTCATCGTTTCATCTTATCTGCGGCTGTATGTCTTGGACACTCGGATGAAGAGAGGTGCGGAGCTGTCCACTGACCACTACCTGGTGGTGAGTTGGTTCCGGTGGTGGGGGAGGAAGCTGGTCAGACCTGGCAGGCCCAAATGTGTAGTGAGGGTCTGCTGGGAACGTCTGGCGGAGTCCCCTGTGAGACGGAGCTTTAACTCCCATCTCCGGCAGAAATTCGAACATGTTCCGGGGGAGGTGGGGGACATTGAGTCTGAGTGGACCATGTTCCGTACCTCCATTGCCGAGGCGGCTTATCGGAGCTGCGGCCGCAAGGTTGTTGGTGACTGTCGCGGCGGGAACCTTTGATCCCGTTTTATGAACACCTTTGGTGAGGGATTCTGTCGAGCTGAAGAAGGAGTCCTATCGGGCCTTTTTGGCCTGTGGGACTCCAGACACAGCTGATGGATACCGGCAGGCGAAGCGGCACGCGGCTTGGGTGGTCGCTAAGGCAAAAACTCGGGCGTGGGAGGAGTTTGGAGAGGCCATGGAGAAAGACTTCCGTACGGCTTCGAGGCGATTCTGGTCCACCATCCGGCGTCTCAGGAGGGGGAAGCAATGCAGCACCAACACTGTTTATAGTGGGAATGGTGTGCTGCTGACCTCAACTCGGGACGTTGTGGGCTGGTGGGCGGAATACTTCAAAGACCTCCTCAATCCCACCAACATGCCGTCTGTTGAGAAAGCTGAGCCTGGGGACTCTGGGTTGGGCTCTCCAGTCTCTGGGGACGAGGTTGCAGAGGTGGTCAAAAAGCTCCTCGGTGGCAGGGCCCCGGGGGTGGATGAGATCTGCCCGGAGTTCCTTAAGGCTCTGGATGTTGTAGGGTTGTGTTGGCTCACGCGACTCTGCAATATCGCATGGACATCGGGGGCAGTTCCCCTGGATTGGCAGACTGGGGTGGTGGTCCCCCTGTTCAAAAAGGGGGACCGGAGGGTGTGCTCCAATTACAGAGGGGTCACACTCTTAAACCTCCCTGGTATGGTCTATTCAGGGGTCCTGGAGAGGACGGTCTGTCGGATAGTCGAACCTCGGATTCAGGAAGAGCAGTGTGGTTTTCGTCCTGGTCGTGGAACACTGGACCAGCTCTACACCCTCAGCAGGGTCCCGGAGGGTGCATGGGAGTTCGCCCAACCAGTCTACATGTGTTTTGTGGACTTGGAGAAGGCGTTCGACCGTGTCCCCAGGGGGCCTTGTGTGGGGTTCTCCGGGAGTATGGGGTACCGGGCCCTTTGATACGGGCTGTCAGGTCCCTGTATGACCGGTGTCAGAGTCTCGCCCGCATTACCGGCAGTAAATCGGGCTCGTTTCCGGTGAGAGTTGGACTCCGCCAAGGCTGCCCTTTGTCGCGGATTCTGTTCAGTGGACAGAATTTCTAGGCGCAGCCGAGGTGTTGAGGGAATCCGTTTTGGTGGCCTTAGGATCACATCTCTGCTTTTTGCAGATAATGTGGTCCTGTTGGCTTCATCAGACCGTGATTTGCAGCTCTCGCTGGAGCGGTTCGCGGCCGAGTGTGAAGCGGCCGGGATGAGGCTCAGTGCCTCCAAATCTGAGGCCATGGTCTTGAGCCGGAAAAGTGTAGAGTTAGACATAGGGTGAGAAGCTTGGTCATCCGGGAGGGACTCAGAGTAGAGCTGCTGCTCCTCCACGTCGAGAGGAGCCAGTTGAGGTGGCTCGGGCATCTGGTAAGGATGCCTCCTGGACGCCTCCCTGGTGAGGTGTTTCGGGCACGTCCCACCGGGACGAGTCCTCGGGGAAGACCCAGGACACGCTGGAGGGACTATGTCTCTCAGCTGGCCTGGGAACGCCTTGGGGTTACCCCGGAGGAGCTGGAAGAAGTGGCTGGGGAGAGGGAAGTCTGCGCCTCCCTTCCCCCGCGACCCGACCCTGGATTAGCGGCAGAAAATGGATGGATGGATGGTTCACAGAGGAGGCTGTCTGCCGAAAAGTGTGGCCTTAGCTCTGTGATCGTTTCATAAATGCAAAACTGAGAATGCAGGGAGAGAGGGGGAACCCCGGTGGGCAGTGGCGTGATGTGTACTGAGGTTTGTGGGATGCGCTGTTCTTTGAAAGGTGCGAGTGAATACAAATGTTCAGCAACCAGATGACTGGGTGTCAACTGTCCGAAACCCAGTCAACATACTCTAAGGTTCAGTATGTTGGACCTTTGAGACTTTGCTATTTGCTAGCATGGAGTCTGCTGTAGGATCTGTAGCGGCAGTAGGGTTAGCAGGGTTCTGATTATCCAGAACATTAGAAGCACCTGCTGAGACTTAGGACCATGCAGGGCTTGACTTGCTGTACCAGAATGGGTTGGGTTTATGTCGGGAAGCTTGTTCTAGCATTTCCTACAGATTCTGTCCAGAATCTGTCCAGCCTGCAGGCCTTATGGCTCTCTTTGTGCTGTTATTTAGCAAGTTTCACAGAGTGGCAGAGCACATTGTCCTGGTGAGAGAGGCGACGGCTGTTGGAGAGTGTGGTTGCCATAGTGAGATGTGCTTTGTCTGCAGCAATGTTTAGGTGGGTGGTACATGTCGAAGTATTGTAGGATTCATGGCTTCCAAACAGAATTGGGCTCTTAACAAGGGAATCACTGTTTTTCACTTCAGATTGTGCAAACACTAACAGACAAACTATATGTTGTCATTAGTAGGGTTATTAATGCTAATAATGATACTCAATAATAAATAGTTGCCAAAACTGATTATTTCAGCTGAACTGTTGTCTGTTTGAGGTTCCTCCACTGTAACCTCATGAGACCTTACAGGAAATAGTCATGTTGCCAGTTGCTGGGAATTACATTGAAATATGTTGCTGGTTTTTAAGTGTATTTGCATCAGTAACCAATTGAAAACTAAAGGCTCACAGAAGAGAAACCGTTCCTCTGCTTCCAGTCCAATCAGGAAAGATTCAGGATTTTTCAGTCACCTTTTCTTGCTTTTTGTGTTAAACCTTGACCTCCATTAACTCTCAGTTCCTTGTTTCCCATCCACCTCTTTATTTCATATAAAACTCTGTTGACCCACTACAGCTGCCTCACCAGGACAAACTTTGTTTAATGGGTAATTGAGTATTAGCTGCTGCTTTTTGAAGGTTCTGGGATGCAGTTCTTGGAGAACTGTTGGCTCGCTGCGGTTTAAATCAATTAACCCGTAACTTTTTCTGTTGGTTTGTGTTTTCTTTACCCACAGAAAACTCCAAGCAAAACCAACCCTCTCACTACACACCGTGTGACAATGTTCAGTCTGTTTATTGGTCAGATATGTCCAGGTCAGGAGAACCAACTTCTAAAGAAGTAGAAAACACAGTTTAATCAAACAATTAGTGGGATTCTGGGGACTATTTCAAGCAAAAGAACAGAATACCAAAAGATTTTGAGAAAATGTCTTGAAAGTTTCTCTACTCTATCGCATCCCGTAAAGCAACACAAACCTGGCTAGAGGAAGAACTCTGGACGTTACTGAGAGCATTTGGAGGTGGTCTCTGTAGAGTTTGGTCTCAGGTTGGTGTGATTTCTGTGTTCATATCTACACCATCCAAAAGAATCTGTTTGCTGTGTTGTGTGTAAACTGTTGAAGTTCTGCTTGGCAAATAAAAGGCAGGGAAGTTTTATTTGTGTAACACAACAAGTCAATTCAAGTACTTTACATACACTACAAAAAAGGTCATGTAAAAGCCTTGTTGACCTTAGGACAGTTTGTTTCTGAACGGGCTCCTCCAGCTCCATTTTACCTTTGAAACATTAGATTTGAGTAATGTGCCAATCAGTCCCTCCTGGAGGTGATGACGTTTTTGTGATAGTTGAATCTTTTTCAGAGTGATGTAGTCAGTCGCAAATTCTTTAAATTTTTTTTTTTTATTTTTTTTTGCCACATGATCTCACAAAAAAGTTGGAATTGCTGCACATAACCTTCCCAATATAAACAAGATTTTAACATAGTATTTAAAATCCAAATAACATTTCAGTAATTAAGGCAGAAATGGCAGCCTTAATTAAATAGAATCATGTCCAGAGGAGTTGTCAAAGGACAAAAGAAGAATTCTATATTGGTCATTCAAGTTAACATAAACCACTTGCACTGAAAAAAAAAGACAAATGTAAGAGGGTAGCATCACATGCTTTCATCTGGCAGGTTCTATTTTCATAAAACACAAAGTTAAATAAGAAGGAAGTTGTGACTGGTCAAAGTTCAGCTGACTTTTAGTGTTGAAAGAATGGAATATATAATAAAGCATTGAGGTGATTGGTCAGATTTGCAGAAAAGTTGCGATGACTGGTGAAAATTTTAAGTCTATGCAAAATTAGCAAATTATGAATTTGCATGAATAGTTGTGACTGGGGCGACTGGGGCTGTATGGGTAGAGTAGTCGTCTTCCGATCGGAAGGTTGTAGGTTCGATTCCAGCTTCCTCCTGCCTCATGTCGATGTGCCCTTGGGCAAGGCACCTAACCCCAAATTGCCTACCGATCTGCGTTTGTCAGTGCGAGTGGGTGAATGTGATTCCAGTGTAAAGCGCTTTGAGTGGTCAAAATGATCAGAAAAAGTGCTATACAAGTTCAGTCCATTTACCATTGCAACTTCCTGGAGGAATTCATTTGTGTGCAAACAATGATATTTCATAAAACCCTGAGCTTCTGCTTTCTCACACTGATACAACATTGGCTTCGGTCAGAGGCTGCTTCAGATCTGCTGTAACTCAGACTGCTACTGGAGGTCTTTCCTGCTCACAGCCATCATCATCCACAACAACTCTTTGAAGAACTTTGATGATATGAGTTACAACAACATTCAGATTCCCTTTGGATCAATAAAGTATTCTTGAATTGAATTGTTAGCCAGTGATCACATCCTGATCACTGGCTAACAAGAGCCACATTCAGACATTTTGTCTGAATGTGGTTTCTGTCTGAATGTGGTTTTCCATCACTAAGGTTGTTTGGTCCTGTTGGGTTTATTCTGGGCACAAACCATGACACAATGTTTATAGACTGATGGAGAACAGAAGGAGTGTTGTTCACCCAGCAGTCCCAGCTGTATTAGACAGAGGGAAGCAGCTGAAGTTCTCTGCGGTACCATGTGGGTTTGTGTGTGTGTTGGTATTGGACTCTGTCTGGACTGTGCCGTCAAGATGGTACAAAGCTGTGTAAATCCAGTTAACACTGTTTGCCCCTCCCCCCACTCCAGCCTAGCTGAACTTCAGGACACCTGCTGCCCGTCACCAGGCCCTGACGTAAAGCCCCACCCAGGGTTCTGTTAAAGCCCTTCAGAACCAGAAAACTCAGTAGATGGCTTTGGTTCTGGAGGAAGACTTCCAGAACTTTGCTGGATGGGACCTTCAACTGGCATCTGCTGTCCATCAACACCATCCCTCCTCCACCTAAACCAGCCATGACGGGAACAGTTTGATCAGATGAAGATGTTTGCAGCTGTTCTCCAGCTCTCCACCAAGCAAGACAATGAGATCTTTCATCTTTTTGGGGTTAGAAGATATTTCTTTCCAATCTGTGGCTGTGACATGGCTGCTGGAAGGAACCTGCAGATAATTCCCCAGGCCAGCTGCAGGTCACATCTGGAGCAGTAGCTTTAACCCCAGCACACAGCTGGAGCTGTGCTAACCTGGGGCCTGGGTGGATGTGAGGTCGGTGGGATCAAACGGGGACAGGGTTGTAATTAGAGTTCCACACCCAGCATGTCCTCTGGCAGGCTGCTGCTGTTTTAGGCGTGGAACTGATTACTATATGCACCAGTTCTGAGTTTCAGCATTCAGTTTGCATGCTGCACCAACAAAAAGCTGATAGCTGCAGAAATTATTTGAGATTTAATAAATCAGAGGCACAAAGCTTTGTCAATGCCCCTTAGGCCTGTCCTGATGAAGCATTTTCCTGGATGTCATTTTGTATGGAAGCCCATTTCCGCCATGGAAGACAAAATAGAAGACCAACAGGAAGTCATAATTTTGACTTTCAAAGTCATGAGATTCAAAGTCATAATTATGAGATTCGAAGTCATAAGGTTGTCTTTCAAAGTCACAATTTCGACTTTGAAAGTCATAATTTCGACTTTCAAGGTCATAATTATGAGATTCAGTCATAATTTCGACTTTCAAGGTCATAATTATGAGATTCAGTCATAATTTTGACTTTCAAGGTCATAATTTCGAATCTCATAATTATGACTTTGAAAGTCAAAATTATGACTTTGAATCTCATAATTATGACTTTGAAAGTCGAAATTATGACTTTGAATCTCATAATTATGACCTGGAAAGTCGAAATTATGACTTTGAATCTCATAATTATGACTTTGAAAGTCAAAATTATGACTTCCTGTTGGTCTTTTTTTTCATGGCAGAAGTGGGCTTCCATAATTTTGAGACCATTTTCAGCTAATTTAATAATAATGCCATATTAATGCAAATACACTATCTCAAAGATAAAAAAAGCATTACCTTCTAAAGACCATTTAACAGAGACCATAAAACAATTTAAATGTCCAAAATGTATAAACGACAATAATTAAAATGGATTATGAAGTCTCTGAAACCACAATTGTATTCAATAAAATATTCATAATTCAGCTTAGAAAGGCAAGACGGGAGTTAAAAATAATAATAAAACAATATTTACAAACTGTCTCAGCATGGTGACAGCTTTAACAAATATGTAAAACTTTTTTTTTTAAATAAAAGTTGCATGCTATAGCTTTAAAGGGGAGCATCTGTTTAATGCCTGCTCTCCAAATGGAAATAGTCAAGCTTATTTTAATTTATTGTGCAATTAAATAATTAAAGCTTACTGTGACTGGCTTAGTGGGTGGTTAGTGGAAAACTAGCTTGCATGGTGAAGAGGCAGTGGTCCACTTGTATTGCTATTATTAGCTGGTCTGATAAGCAAGAACACCACAGAGCAAACCTGCTGGTGTCATGGCCTTATAAAGCAAAGGCATCGCTAAACACACCTCTCTGCATTCTTCGACACACTCACACTGAACAGACCGAGTCTCCTCTGTGTGTCCTCCCTGACAGACAGGCAGATAAATGATGCACGGTATGTTTACACCTACTGAGCCTCTCAAAATGAAAACTACAAAATTCTTCTCAACCAGAGAAAAACACTAAACCACCCATCAATAAAACATATTTTAAATCAAAACCAGTTTGTTGAAGAGCGTGGAGGCCCCACAGCAGAGGGCCAATACCAGAGCCTGGGGGCTACCACTGCAAAATCAAGCACCTGATGGAGACCTGTGGATGCCTGACTAATTCACTAATTCAAGCCGGCTTAAAACGTTTAATCAGCAATAAGAAAATCAGTTTTTCTCCAGTGTAACGCTACTGTTTGCTGTGTTTTGGAATAAAGAAGTGAGGATTGCAATGTTGTGAAATGTTCACAGTAAAATGATGATGATTCAGTTCAAAAATACTTTATTGATCTCAAAGGGAAATTAAATGCCATTACTCATATCATCCAAGTATCTTAAAGAGTCATTGTGGTCAGGGAGGGTCTCTGGTAGTAGTCAGTCTTGCAGCTAATCTGAAGAAGCCTCTGACTGAAGTCTGTTGCTGTATCACAGACATGACCTTCAAGTCATGTTAACAGATTATCATCTGGCCACCAGAGACCATGTTTCACAGAAACATTTTCTGGATGACATCAATTGTAGATTTTTGTCTGCTATTTCTTAAGATCTGTTTTTATATTGAAACTTTTTATGAAGCCGACTTTTTGGCATTACCAAAAACAACAATGCAGTGGAGCTGAGGCATTAATGCAGCACACTGCCTTCCATGACCTGTAAATAGCTCTTGTACTTGTATAGTGCTTTATCAAGCTAATTGATGGTAGCCACAGTTTGACAGAGGTGGGGCTGCCATGCACCAACCACCACCAGCAGGCAACATGGGTGGAGTGTCTTGCCCAAGGACACAATGTCAGAGGCGGACGGAGCAGGAATTGAACCGACTGATAAACCTCCACTGCCTCCACCATCAGCGGGTTCTGGAACAGTCGGATGTAATCGGTAACATATGAACCAGGCTTCTACATTCCAGTGAGGTTGTGAGGACTGGAGGCTGTGTTTTACCTGCTTCACACACCCTGCACCTGTTTACACACGCTCTGGCTCCAGCTCTGTAACTGCATGCTGAAATGAAAGAGTGGACCTCAGAAAGAGCTGATTTTTTTTGCAGTGGAGGGTAATGCTGGGCGGGGCCTCGGCTCAAGATTGTAGGCTTTGACTCATTGATCTTTGTGTACATGTGTGAAAAGAGTTGTCACCAAATGTTGCTACACCATGTATTTACCTCCCTTGGCAACTCTCACTATCTGGTTGCTCTCTGGGCTGCAGCAGCTCCACAAACCTGCTGCAGTTACGCAGCAGTTGCACCAGGCTCGACTAATTCACAAACTAGAGGTTTCCCCTTTTTTTCTTTTTGACATTTTTCTGGAATATTTTAATTCGATAATGAAAGAACATGCTCTGACATGTTATTTCATTATTTTGGACGATATCACAATATAAGGGGTTTAATATCAGTCAATAACAATAATACGTTTTTTTGTTTTAAGTATCTGAAATTCTGCCAGATATTCTGTCAGATATTTGGATGCTGAAGGGGTGTTTTAGGAAGGGACTGCTTTTTCTCCTGCCCCTGTTTTATCCTCAGCTTCCTCTCCAGCTGCTGTTCTCATTTTCTCCTTTCATTCCACGCCGTTTTTTTTTTTAAAGCAATTTTGAGCCATAGCATCAAAACCTGGAACTGCTGCTGCACAAGTTACTCAATAGGTTGTTGCTAGGTAACCAAAGAGAGAGTGAATTAGTTGATGCTATCTACTTTCCTTAGCTAGCTGTGAGAGGCTGAGCAGCTAAAGTCTTTCCTATGCCTACATCCCCCAGAAGGCTTTGTGGTTCTGGATCGGAGATCAGTAAAATCAGATTACCTATTGATATTGATGATGTCTGTTATGATGATTATTATTGATTTATTGTCCATCCCTAGGTTCTAATTGTATGCGTGCTGCAGCAGTGAGGCCTCTGCACTGTCCAGCCTGATTTCAGTGCTGCAGACTTTGCCAGAGCTTTGGGTGGTAATGTGAGAGAGGCTTTTGTTCTTGCAGGCGTTGCTCTCTTTGGTTCTTGAGTCCATTAATGGAGCTTATCTCCCATCTCTCCCTGGGAACATGTGCAGATAAAACCAGGTGGCTTTAAGGAACAAAGGCTCTTTTCTACCATCAAGACTATTTTAATATTTACACAACACACAAACCCAAAGAACCTGCTTTTATTAATTCTGGGGTAATAAGATATCCAGTGCAAAACTGAGTAATAATGACATAAATCAAGATAATGACCCTTGTATTGTGGGATGAAACAGATGAATGGAGAGCTTCTCCCTCTATAATTTAGGGTTTAGGTTTCAGCTACGACGGGAACTCTGACAAACATGATTGTGTCACTTTACTGTTGTTTTTCTTTAAAAGTTTTTGTTAGTTCTAGTGGCCTTTATTTGATAGTGAATTGACAGGAAAATGGGTAATGAGAGAAAGGGGAAGACATGCGGCAGGGAGTCGAACCTGCAACGCCACATCAAGGACAAAGGCCTTCATATGTGGGTTGTGCTTAACTCCTGCACCACCTCAGCACCCCTGTGTTGCGCTTTTCATTGAGTTGTTCAGATTTGTTTTGAATAAACTATGAACTAAGCAAAGCATTATGTTTGCTTAGTTCATAGCAAGCTGAGCTATGAGCTGTCTTTCTGGGACTGGTTTGTTGAGTTAGATGGTTCTGATCAGAGAGCATGTTTCTAACTTCCTGTCTTCTTCTCTGTTCTACCTGGAGTTGGTCAAAATATGAGTCACAGTAAACCAAACCTGTCCTCCATCAGTCTCTGGCTTGTAAAGGTACCAGGCAGATCTCTCCTGCTGAGCCCACTATAACAAGCTGTTTTCCCCACAATAACACATTTTGCTAGATGATCAATTGTCCCAGAAGTTTTTGCTATGAATAATAATATTGTCATTTTGAGACCATTTTAAAGTAATATAATGGCAAAGACATAATAATGCAACAACATATTGTCAAAGATCAATAAACTTTAAATTCTTATGAACTTTAACACTGGAACTGGAATATATACTAGATATCCAAAATAAATAAACAAAACAATAAATAAAATGAATTATGAAGTAAAATCTCTGTAAACAAAACTGTCCTTCAAAAAAGGACTGATTGAGACCAAAGCATCAGACGGAAGACTTTTATCATCCAGTGTTTAGTAGAAAGAGAGAAAGAAACACAATAACTCATAAATAGAAATTACTGAAGTTGTTTAAATTTGCCGTGTGATAAATTGATTTATTGATTTATTGCTACAGGCCTGACAGGAACATGTTGGAACCAGTGGAATACTTCGTCCTGAGGATGTGAAGCTTTGCTTCCTCAGTTTGTCCTTTGGGGATCATCCACCAATTTCTTTTTTACTTGTTATTTGCAGCTTACTAAAAATAAAATATAAGAAAATGTTCAAACACAATGCCTTTTAATTCTTGATGCCGCTTGTTACAGATTTATATCACTAAACTGCATATAGAGACTTCATTTATTCATATTTTCAAACTTATTGATATTTATTGGTGCTCTTGTGGAACACTGGAGAAAATGGTAAAGCTAACTTTTCCGAAAATACTGTCAATTTTGTTTTTCATTCAGTGTCATTAATCAAAATTTTCTACAATAAATAATAAATTGTATGAAAAATGCCCCTAGTTGCTGTGTTGACAGTAACTGTTGATAGGTGGCAACTGTGGGAGCTGCCACCTATTGGCAGCTCCCAACTTCCCAACTCAGTGGGAAGTTGTTTTCTTCCCACTGAGAAAAACAACTCTTCTCAGTGGGAAGAGTTGTTTTTGAATCCAGGTTGGGGGTTTGAGTCCAGATCTCTCCTGCCGCTTGTCCATGTGCCCCTGGGCATGGCGCTTTATCCAGGTTGTCTACTGATCTGTGTGTGTGGTTCTGGAGTGGTCAGTATGCACATCTATTTCTCATCTGCAGACTTATCTACTTTCTGTAGCTGTGGACATTGATGAGCTGCTGCTTCTGTGGTATGAAGTGGTGCATCTGTGTGTTATGAATTATTTGACCCTATAAGCCTTTATAAGGCAATCAAAGATCTCGTGTGTCCTGTTGATCCACTGGGTGTCACAGTCACAGGGTGTCTGTCTGAATTAGATCTAGTCACATGCTGTCTTGCTGCCCACCAAGCGGGTCAATCCCAGTCCCACTGTGGAGCTGTCCTGCTGGGAGAAACTTTTCCTGGAGCGGAAAATGAATTTGGACACATCACCAGCGTTTAGTAGACGGCCAGTCTCCAATTAGGTTTGGATGGTGGAGGGGTGTTTTAGGGGGGGACTTCCTGCTTTTTGTCCTGCAGATTAAACCTAGCTACAGAATGTGTGAGGCCTCTGACCCAGCTGGTGGAGCTACAACCCCAGAGTTAGGTAGTTTAGTTTTTCTTTTAGCACCAAAATATTATCCAACTCACACCTAGAACACAGAACTGGTGTTTTCCCACATGATAGTGGACCCCTCAGTTCAACTGGGACCAAAGCTGCATCATTTGTTCCATTTCCAGCTGCTGTGGTTCTTTTCCACAATAATCTGTCAAACCCACCAAATCCTTTGAGCAAAATATGCCACTCCTCACCTGTGGTGGCGCTGCACCAAGAACCACTGAAGGAAACAACACAAAAACCCCTGAAGACAACACTGAACACAACTTCATTTTTCATGAGACGTAAACAGTGAAGTGGCGTCAGATTTATCTTTTGTCTTTGATAAAAGTCTACAAGCCATTTCTCCCACTAGTGCCAAACCTGTGTGTTTGTTTGGGTTGTATTTACCCAGAATGCCCTGTAAGAATTGTCCACTTTCTACTTTTGGAGTGGTCATGGTGTTGACATGTGCATTCAAACTGCACTAGAGTTCACTTCAGCCGAACCCACACCAAGGTTTGTTGGCAGACCAGAGTCACTTTTTTGGTCCACATCAAAGTTTGATTCCACATTCACATCTCCCCAAACCAACCAGACTTGGGTTAAAGCGGACCAAACAGGTCTGGTGTGAAGGCACCCTTAAATCTGATTAGGGTTCCATGACCCCAATCAGGAGGTTTGTGCTTGAAAACCCTCCAGTGCGTCTGAATTGAACCAAAGCAGAGTGATGTAGACCTTTTTCAGTCTGGGGAACCTGGGAGGAATTTTCATTGGGGGGTTTACCGACCACTGCTCAGAAGTCGGCCTAATAAACAGAAATCTTCAAACATTATAAATGACGCACACTGAATGACATGAGGCTTTATTTCTGTTTCCTCAGAAATAAAGCCTCATGTCTTTGTTGTTGCACTAGCTGTCTGCTGAGGTCGTGTTGAGTCTGCTGGCTTCTGCGAGCATGATATTTTTTACTATCATCTACTCCACACAAGCCCACATAAAATAAACAAGCTAAGCCTTTAAGGTGTTTTAACATCTGAAATAAAAAGTTCAATCTTCAGCTTTGTGGAACAGTTTTCCCTCAGATTAGAAAAGTGACGAATAGTGAAGAAATGATGTGAGATTAATGGGTGTGAAGAAATGAAACTAATGACTGCAGCAGTGAAGAATCAGCCTCATGACTAAAGCTATGGGGGGAGGGACGTGGGGGTTGTGACCAGCTGGCTGCCAGCTGATGAACCTGCTGGGTGCCATCTGGGCTTTCATCCAACATCACTATCAACTCAGATACATCAGGAAAAACATGGCACTGTAAAAATTTAATGCAAACATTGGCAACATAGAGCTTGTGTCTAGTCTGTGAGTCTACACGGCCGGACAAGGTCATGGGTGTGACCTCAGCCTGGACCGCAGCTGGAAGCTGCTTGGAGCTTTCATGAAACCATGGTAACATGTCTAGAGGAGAGCTTCTTTCTGTTTAGGCTGTCTGCTGCTGTGGCCGTCTGTAACCATCCATCATCTCTGACTTTGTGTTGACGACAGCGTTTACAGCGCAGCTTCTACTGTCACCTGCACATCTATCAGCTCACTGCAGGGAACCACACACAGCTGGAGTACCAATGGTCTGGTGCTTCTGTTTTCATTAGATTGTTGGTTTTTTTCCACACAAATTCATAATTTTGAGTTTACTGTATTGCAAATTTTCCCCAAAAATGGTCAGAAACATTGGATTTGAGTGATGCTAACTCCCACCTGCTGGTGGCAGTGTTTCTTACTTCTACTACACTGGCCTGGCTTGTGAGATTATACTCTGTGATCAATATGATAAACGTAACAAAGTCATACCAGTGTAAATATTACAAAATTCCTTGAAAATTTAGATTTTGGTTGCAAAAATGTTGAAAAACAATCATGAAATCCTGGAGGGAGTAATCAATGTGAAAAGAAGAATTTATTCAACGAAGAGGCATCTATTTAACGGTTGGATAGGTTATATTGATACATTTTGGATCTGGATTTGGTGCAAAATTCCAGAAGTATTGACACTCCTTATTTAAGCAGTAAAATCTGTTTTCAACACTTTAGTCCCTGCTGGTTCACTGCTCTCCTAATGAAGTGTATTTTCAGTGTATGTTTGTACTTGCCCTGGTTTCCTTAAGTTAATTTTTCATGTTCCACTGCCAGCTGCATTATTCATGTCTGGTAACTGGTCTGGAGACAGTAAGGAGAGAATTAGTTCTCTGTCTCCTCATGTTCAGTGGTCTATGTGGACAGATGGAGACTGTTGCAATGTGACCTGAATTTGAACCTCGAGTGTTCTGACAGCAAACTGTCTCCTGTCTTTACAGATGCAGCAACTCTTCTATGAGAACTATGAACCAAACAAGAAGGGCTACATACGAGATCTCCATAACAGCAAGATCCATCGAGCCATCACTCTGCACCCCAACAAGAACCCACCCTACCAGTACCGCCTGCACAGCTACCTGCTCAGCCGCAAGATTGCAGACCTGCGCCACAGAACTATTCAGTTGCACCGAGAGATCGTCCAGATGGGGCGCTATGGAGCAGCTGAGCCCACCCGAGAGGACCTCCAGCTGGGCATTCCTCCGTCCTTCATGCGCTTTCATCCCCATCAACGAGAGGAAGTCCTGGAATGGGAGTTCCTGACGGGGAAGTACCTGTTCTCTTCCTCGGACAGCCAGCCACCCCGCCGCGGGATGGACTCCTCTCAGAGGCAGGCTCTGGACGACATCATCATGCAGGTGATGGAGATGATCAATGCCAATGCCAAAACTCGAGGCAGGGTCATCGATTTCAAAGAAATCCAGTACGGCTACCGACGGGTGAACCCGCTGTATGGGGCAGAATACGTGCTGGATCTGCTTTTGCTGTACAAGAAGCACAAAGGGAAGACCATGACGGTTCCTGTGAGGAGACATGCTTACCTTCAGCAGACCTTCAGCCAGATCCAGTTCAGGGAAGAGGATGAGATGGATGCCAGGGCTCTCGCTAGCCACATCAACCAGGAGTCCGACTCGCTGTCCTTTCTGTCCAACTCTCTGAAAATGCTGGTGCCTTTCAAGCTCACTAGTTCAGGACAGGATCAGAGGGAGCCCAAAGAAAGCAAAGTTAACATCCTGGTGCCGTTGTCGGGCCGCTACGACATCTTTGTGCGCTTCATGGCTAACTTTGAGAAAGTTTGCTTGATCCCCAACCTGAATGTAAAGCTGCTGATTCTGCTGTTCAGCACGGACAATAACACCGAGCGGGTCAAGCAGGTGGAGCTGATGAGGGAGTACCACCTGAAGTACCCCAGAGCTGACATGGAGATAAAGCCTGTCGCCGGCTCCTTCTCCAGGGCTCTGGCTCTGGAAGTGGGCTCCCTGCATTTCTCCAACGACTCCTTGCTCTTCTACTGTGACGTAGATCTACTCTTCTCCAGCGACTTCCTGAAGCGCTGCCGGACCAACACCGCCTTGGGGGAGCAGGCCTATTTTCCCATCATCTTCAGCCAGTATGACCCCAAAGTGGTGTATTCTGGGAAGGTCCCCAGCAACAACCACTATGTCTTCACCTCCAAGACAGGGCTATGGAGGACCTACGGCTTTGGGATCGTCTGCGTCTATAAGGGGGACTTGATCCGAGCCGGGGGCTTCGACACCTCCATACAGGGATGGGGGCTAGAGGACGTCGACCTTTATAATAAATTTGTCCAGTCAGGGATCAAGCTGTTCAGAAGTACGGACACAGGGATCGTGCATGTCCACCACCCGGTCATATGTGACCCCAACCTGGAGGCGAAGCAGTACAAGATGTGCCTGGGCTCCAAGGCCTCATCGTATGGCTCCACCCAACAGCTGTCTGAGCTCTGGCTGGAGAAGAACGACCACGGCTTTGGGAGGCTGGCCAGCAGCAATGCCTCGGTCAGGACAGCATGATGAAAACACACCATGGCCGTTCACTTCCGCTTTACAACTCACTTTTCATCTATTTATTTTTACTGCAGTGAAAGACTTCCTGTTCGGCGTTGTTTGACTGTTTTTCACATAGGCAGCCTGGACTCATGTTGTTGATCATAGGAGGAGCGTTGGTGGGTGCTAACCAGAACCTGAGGCTCTTCTCCACTGATGGGTTCCATCAGTGCTGAGGACGCAGCGGTTGGTTGTGTGTACCTCAGGAAGTACACAGTCATGCTTGTAATGCATTCTGTTTGTTTGGTGTGTGTACTTTACCAACCAAGATTACTCGGAGCAGAATTCCCCTCCTGATTGGGAATGTTTACACAAGGCAGAGCCTGAACATGATCCCAGCCAAACGTCCAATCAGAGCTGTTCTCTGTTAGACTTCCAGTGTCTTTTTTACCTTCTTTGTTTTTTGGTTAGATGTTGTTACACTGTTACCATTTTTTCCTTTTTTTATATATTTCAGTTTTTTATGATTTTTTAAAAAACTCTACTGCTGGATTTGATATCTGCAATTCACAATTTGTTTTCTAATTTATTGAATTTGCAGGCTCTCTTTTCTACCTTCTGATTTTTGAACAATGTATATTGAAAAGATTGTATAACCGCATCAGTAGTAATGACATAGCCCTTTGTTTCTTCAGTTTTGCAAACCTATTTTTAAACTTCTCACCAAAGATAGATCTGCAGTCTGCTTTAGATGTTCCCCTTGTTCTGTGTGTGTGTGTGTATGTGTGTGCGTGGGCGTGTGTGTGCGAGAGAGAGAGAAATAGAGAGAAAGAACTGTGTGTGTGTGTGTGTGTGTGTGTGTGTGTGTGTGTGTGTGGGTAGCGTCCTTCAGGTGTGTGATGGTGTAAAGGCTGTGTGTTTCAGGCCTTTCTAACAGACTGAAGCCGCTCAGGTCGTCATAGCAGCGTCATAAAATGGGAGCAGCTCTCTTGTCGGCCATCTTAAGTCACATGTTGCTGTTCCTTTTTCTAAATGACTTTATTGAATAAAGTGT
The DNA here is from genome assembly GCF_904066995.2 of Poecilia reticulata. Classification (NCBI taxonomy): domain Eukaryota; kingdom Metazoa; phylum Chordata; class Actinopteri; order Cyprinodontiformes; family Poeciliidae; genus Poecilia; species Poecilia reticulata. The sequence continues at coordinate 707,260 of NC_088832.1, forward strand.
TGTGGCTCAGTGATGTGGGTGTGTCTGCAGTTTTTGTAGTGTTGCAATAGGAAATAAGGCCTGTTTGATCTTGTCTCCCAGGTTTTCATGACTGTCATCAGACTCGTTGCTCCATGAATGCCTAATGAGGCTGGTGGTGTGGGAAAACCATGCCCACAATGATGCAGCTGCAGTTCCTGCTGAGGAATCCAGCCTTGGGGACATTCCTGGGCTCCTCCATCATTATTAGTCTGGAATTATTTCACAACAAGTTCTAGATGCAGATGCACCCAAGCATTTGCTTCCTTGTGCGCTTAATGAAAATGTAAATCACGTCTGGCCATGGCTTAAGGGAGGGCTGGTCCAGGGTGGCTTCTTTCCTTTACAGAAAGAGAGAACCAATGTTGGGATTTCCACCCACCTCCTCCAGCCACCCGAAGGAGGGGGGAGGGCGAGATGGAACAGGACAACATTCAACTTAGCTTTATAAAGCACTTCTCAAAAGATTAATACAAATACTAGAGTGTCTCATGATAAATAGTTTGGTAAAGCTATTTATTGTAAATCATGACCCAAACTAAAACGGACATACTTGTGTTCTTAAATTGTAGTATTGTCCCCTTCAACACCCTGAAATCTTGTTTGGGTGGAAGGATTTATTTTTTGATTCTGAAGCTTCTAACTCTTCATGACAAACATCCTCCACTGCTGAATGTTTTCACCCCGTCTGTCTGCGTTCCAGCTCTGAGATGTATGGTAGGAACATGGTGCCTCCCATCACAAGCCTTGTTGACCCTTAAAGTTTGACTTTGCTCTCACCAGGTTTCTGGCTTATCTCTGCTGGTTGGTATAGTCCAAGCAGGCGCCTTTCTTCTGGTGACTCCAGCATCAACCTCACTTTTTTCATGTTCCTCCTTGTACAATTTAAAAAAATAAAAAAAAAAGCCAAACTGTTTTTCATGGAGTTCTGTATCAAGTGAAGATACTTAATTCTGATAGATGTGGCTGAAATTTTGGATCTTTATTTCTTCTTTGTGTCTAAATTCAGGGCTATGTCCTTTTAAGAGCCTGTTGGCATGGGCCACATCCTTTAATGACCACAAAAAGGAGCTACAAAAACCACTTCAAGCTTTTAATTTCCTTTCCATCACATTCCAATACTAATATTTAAAACTGTACTCCTCTCCCGCTGTATTTCTGTTCAGAGTACACCAGACCCCTCCTTCGAATCCAGAGAAATGAAGGAAGTAGTTGTGAACCGCGTTTGGAAGAGCCTTGTAATTTAGAAAGCCTTCGTTGCATCGCAGTGATCAAAGGCAGCCTCCGAAGGATGCAGACCCTGAACTTGAACACACCCTTGCTTTCAACAGGATCCCTAATTTCCCTCTTTTTGATTAAAGTCTGATGGATGGTTAGTGTTGGCAGACATTTTAACCCCATGATGCAGCCTTTGTGTAAGTTATCAGGTAAAACTTATGTCAGACCTTGTTCCATGTTGTTTATTTTTCTTTGAAAATGCTAAAATGTCAGTCTCCCTGGGTTTGAAAACCTTTAAACACAACTGAAAATTATTTGGACCTCCTGAAGACAAGATGGCGAAAGCCTGAAGTACCGTATTTTCCGCACAATAAGGCGCACCTAAAAACCTTCAATTTCCTCAAAAGCCGACAGTGCGCCTTATGGACCAATATTGAGCCGGTCTAGCATCTAGACCTGTTGTGGCCGCCGACTTCATTTTCGCCCGTAGAAGAAGAAGCGCGTGGTGCATGCTGGGATAGTTGTCAGAACTCTGGTTTGTTAATAAAGTTTGACTGACCTATCTACCGAGAAGGACCTCGCTGCAGCAAATAGAAAGTGGCGGGGACGGACCACTGTCGGTCTCTTACCTTATTTGGAAATGGGACCATTGCACTTCGGAAGTGAATGGGGCGCTATTTCCTATATTATCCGGGGTTTAATTTTCTTTTTTAAATCTGTGATGTATCTTTATCTTTAGGAAGGGGTTTCTCTCTCAGCATGTATTTGAACTTCTCTCTTTTATTTACTTCAGCGCAACTCAGTTTTTAAACAATTTGCGTTGCATTCTGTGTACTTCTAAATCTGCTTCTTTTGCACATCTTTTCGGGCCTGCTAGTGCCTCTAGTGGGGTGGGGGTGGTAGCACAACTAATATAAATACATTACTAAATCAGAATACCAAAGTCTTTATTATTTATTATTAATTCTCGCATAACTGGAACCGCAAAAGATAAAGTCCCTCACAAAACACCAAGCCTTTTAATTTTCTTAAGGAAGTAGAGCTAATTAAATGACATAAACAATACCAGAAAGTGGTTCCAGTTTCACTCGTTGGCCAACTTGTTGAAACGATGGCAAATTTTAAATACCTTGGATCATTCCTGGACAGTCAGCCCAAATTTGCTGAAAACACTGGCTACATTTTTTAAGAAATGTCACTCTATCTTTTAAGAAGACCCAGTGATCTTGGGATTACCTAACAAGTGCAACTCGTGCAAAACCTCTAGTTAGCTAGAGGTAACATTGACTAACATTACCTCTAGTTAAGTAATGTTAACATTTTAACAATGAGTTAAAATTGTTAACATTACAATTTTAACAATTTTAACTCATTTAACTAATTTTAAAATGAGTTAAAATGTTACAACTTAAAAATTTAACTTAAGTTTTAAGTCATCTCAAGTTTTAACTGTTGAGTTCTTTAGCTTTTCATCTCCTCGGTTGTTTTGGTCACATGAGCTGCAGACTAACAGACAATCTTTTAAGAATACTTGGAATAGCAGGAAAAATAGTAGGTAAACAGCGGTGAAACCAAAAACAACTCTGTCTAAACTGTTTAGAGCATCCATCCTCTTTTTTTTTATCAGTTTGAGCTCATGAAGGGCGTTACTGTGTTCCTCTGGTAAATATAGAACATCTATTAGAAGTCATTCATTGACAGTGCAATAATTATTCTTAGCCAAATTAAATTATAACATTGACACACATGACAACATCGTGACCGGCCTATTTGTTGATATTCACTTTAGTGCAGCTCCATCTAGTGGATGCATAACATAACTCCAGCCTCTTCTGCAGCGTCTATTCCAGGGGTGTCAAACTCCAGTCCTGAAGGGCCGCTGTCCTGCAGTTTTTAGATGTGCCACAGGTACAAAACACCTATATCAAATGGCTTAATTACCTCCTCAGTTCTCCAGAGCCTTGCTAATGACCTAATTATTCTATTCAGGTGTGGTGCAGCAGAGGCACTTCTAAAAGTTGCAGGACACCGGCCCTCGAGGACTGGAGTTTGACACCCCTGGTCTATTCTATGCGCCTTATAATGCGTTGCACCTTATGCATGAAAAAAGTTTTAAAATAGGCCATTCATTCAAGGTGCGCCTTAGAGTGCGGAAAATACGGTAAGTTTAAATAAAGAAACAAAGAGATTACTTCCACTCAGAAAGAGGGGATTACACCTTTAAACTGAACTTAAACTTTTCACACCTCTGTGACTGTGTGCTAACAATGTCTTTCAAAAAGTAGTTTTAGTATCAATTCATGTCATTAAATAAAGTAAATCGAATATAATTGTATTATGACTTGAATCACTTCACAAATGTTTTGCACTAGGTTCTTTTGCGTCATGGACCTGTAGCATTCATTTCTCCTGATCAGCAGGGGGCGACAGTGGAGAGGAAAATCGCCCATTTAACAGGAAGAAACGTCCAGCAGAACCAGAGCCAGGATCAGTTGACTGGAGGGTTGAGAAGAAAGAGCAAAAACAGATTAACATGTTGGATTATTTTCTACATTTATGAAAGTAAAAAGTTGAAAGCAGGAGAGTGAGAACGATTAGCTGATGGCAGCATTAACTCAGTTGATAACTAGGATCAACTGAGATGACCTGTTGAGAATTGGTGTTATAAAAATAAACAGAATCTTATTGGAATTCACCTATAATGTTTTTTACTCAGTGAATTAAGTTTGACAGCTTTTCAGGTGTGGCTCCACCTTTAATAATGACAGTGTAGAATCTATATGGCTTTAAAAACTTTATAAACTAAGTTATTCCTGGTATGTGCAGCAATAATAAAATGGGGAAATGAAAGTGGAGTGATGGGTAGTTTAACCTTGTCGCTGATCGTTTCAAGGACAAACTCAGGAACAGAAACTGACCACAGAACTCATGTGATCTCTGAGTTCTTTGTAGTTTTCTTTAAAAAAGAGGAACAGGCAGCATGGCAGCATTCAGCAATCCGTCTGCTGGCAGCTGGTGAGAGAACGCAGCATGATGCAGCTGAAGCTCTTCAGGTAACAGGACAGGATCCTGCTAAACCTTCAGGACCAACACATTCCTCCAACACACTGATGCTACCAATACAGCTGCTCCTAGGATTCAGACTGGCCTGATTAGAAATGTGCATCTAAGTCAGCAGCACACCTTCAGTATGTAAATAATGTCTGTTCTGGTAGATTCACTGCTGCTTTTTAAAGCTCAGGCCCTGACACTGCAGAGCATTGGTTCCTGAATATGGAAGCTAAATGTTCCAAAGAGCTAAAGCAGTCATCCTGTGACCCTTTACAGAAGAGCATAAATCGGAGAAAAGGCCGGAGGAGCTTCAAGCTGAGGGAGAGACACGTTGTTCCTCACCAGCAGGGATCAGAGAGGATTTCTGTTCTGCAGGAAGTCCACTTCTGTGACCCTCAAACAGGGACACAGAGATCATGTGGTTGTTTTTCTGGCAGTAGGTTCCAGCTGAATACATCTGCATTATATTGTTGTAAAACGACGTTCAGCTGTTGTACAGCCGATGTGCAGAGTTGAGCTTCATCTGGGGGTTCAGTTACCGTCAGGTCAGGTTCTTCATGTTGAGTCCCACAAAAGCCTTCAATTCACTGACACTGTATCTGGGATCCTTTTCATGCAATCTGAGTGAATTTATCAGCTTATGGATTTGAAAATTGATATTCAGTCGATCATCTCTGTGGTCTGCAGAACGGATGCAGAACCTGCTGAGCATGATGGCGTCTAAAGAGAAGAACACTGAGATTAAATGTTTTCCTCTCTGCTGCGGCTCAAGCACATTCAGATGATCCGACCACCGCATCCTGACAGGCACCACAATCTGTTCTATACTGTCAAAAAAAATCATGAACAAAAAAATTTTTTTTCTAAAGTAGCCATTAATGAAGTATTATGCTCTTATCTGACGAAATCCTAAGATTTGCTACAGCTGTTAAACTGAACAAGGAACAACTTTGTCCATAAGTGATGATGGTCAGTAGACGAGGTGATGAGAATGTGGAAATGAATAGAAATTTACAAGAAAGAGAGCTGGTTTTGCTGTTTTGTCTGCGTCAGATTAGTTTCTTTCTCTATTACAAATCATTTACAGTTGAAACCACATAGATTAAAAAAATGCTGCAGAAGCCGGTGAGGCAGACATTATCCACAGAGAAACATATTCTAAAGCAACATGGGCTGAAAGGCAAGAGAGCAGGAGGCCATTACTGCAAATGGAACCTGAAAAGTTAGATTATAGTTTACAAATGTCCACAGTGACACCGAACCATGTCCTGTTCATTCATCAGATGACATGTCCTGTCATCTGATGAAACTAAAGTGGAACTATTTGGACATAATGACTGTTGTTGTACCATCCTAACTGTGAAGTATGGGGGTGGTAGTGTTATGCTGTGGGGTTGTTTTGCTGTTTGAGAAACTGGCCCACTTTATTAAATATATGGCATCATGAGGAAAGAACATTATGTGGAAAATATTGTAACATCTAAAGACATCAACCAGGAAGTTCAAACCAGTCCAGAAGGACGATGTCCCTCAGGAGAGAGAGAGAGGCTGCAGGTCAACAGGTCAATAGGTCAACGTTCTGTTACAAAGCCATGATCTCTGTCCTACAGAGAAATTGTGGGTGTGTGTGCAAACTTCTGGTCTTTTCATGGCCGCCAGGTTGTCAGAATCTGTGAATTTATTTTCCATTTTCAGCCAAACTGTGTACCTGACAGAAGCACTGACTGAACATCAGTGAAGAAGTGCTGGTGTTTTCTGCTCATGTGTTTGACTTCTAATTAAAGGCAGTATAAGATAAGAGGAAATCAGAGGTGTGACATCGTATCTATTTACTTCCTGTTTGCTTTTTTTCCTGGGAGGTAAAACTTTTAGAAGAGCTAGAATTGATGAGATGGAAATGTTGTTCTAACCACTGGATAAAGAGAGTCAGATTCCTACCACTTTAATCAGCTCTGATTTATATAAAAATATCATTTGGTACCAAACGATATTTTATCTCTAAGCTGCCATCAACCTGACATTGAACAGTTTTGCTGAGATTCAGTCCAAAGTTTATTTGTATGATTTATTTTTGCGGTCTTTTCAAAACTAATATAAAAAATAATTGAATTATGGCCAAAGATGAATTTGGACAGCTAAAACTGTTCATTTCATATAAAAAAGGTGAACTCAGCACTGCAACACCCCGATAAAAACGTTGCAGCTCTTCATTTACCTGAAATTTCACTTGGAACTTTTAAAGAGGGTTTTGCAGAGGGACAAAACAGAACAAAGGAGGAAATAAATCTTTAAATTAGTATATTTGTTTTTCTTTTTTTGCCACAAAACAGTTACAATCCATGTGAATCATTATTGTTAAGATTAAGAAACAAATAGCTGATCCTGATACTGGTGTTAAGGCTCTCAGACTTTATGAAATATTTGTCAGTGTTAACTTTCTCTAAATCATTAGAGGTTAGATCCTAGAGATGATGTACCTGGCAAAATGAAAAGCCCCTGACTGAGCTTTAGTTGCTAGTGTAAATGCTCTGTTTCATCCTGAGTTCATGGAAACCAACTCTGACTTTCTGCTTTGTTGTTTCCTTCATGAAGCCACAAAAGAAGCGACTGCAGCTGATACTTTTTCACTCCTCTGGATCACAGCTGTTGTGTTTTTGTTTCTGCTCTGCCTTCTCTAACTTACTGCTTATTCTGATCCAGGTTCTGGTTCTGCTGGAGGTTTCTTCCTGTTAAAGGGAAGTTTTTCCTCTCCACTGTTGCTACATGCATGCTCTGTATGAGGCGTTGCTGTAAAGTCAACAGCAATGTAAGCGGTTGTCACTTTATGCTCATCTAGGAGTGGAGGCTGCAAGTCAATGACTATAGAAAACTTTTTAAACAAATTTGAATAATCTGAACTAGGAGGAATATAACTGGGATCAATTGGAACAGATGTATTGTCTGATGTTCCTGACTTCTATTAAAGATAGTTTCTGTCACTGCCTCTGCCGCCCCTCAGCGGACATGTTTCCGCTGGGTTCACAGGGGAAACATATCCAGTTAATATTCTGGGAAGATGAGTTCCAGGAAGACAAAATATTCCAGTCCAAACATACCTGAACTCTTTTTAGCTGAAAGCTTCAAACCAACATTTAGTCATTTCAACAAAACAAAGACGCAGTTCATTAATCCACATCTTTAATGGATGAAGCATCTTTTAGCAGAATGGAGCCTCCATCTGTTGTCCATAACATTCTCCAGCTATTATCACTGGGTTAGAAGGGAATACCTGGGACAGGTCGTCGTCGTCACCACTCACTCACTCACGCACGCGCGCGCGCGCGCACGCACGCACGCACGCACGCACACACACACACACACACACACACACACACACACACACACACAGGAGCAATTTTAGGGACCATTAAATAGCCATATCAAAAAAGTCCACAGGCCAGGATTTGAACCAAGGACCTTGTTGCTAAGCAGCAGTGCTAACAATGGGCTAGAGTATGTTTAAAAGTCACAGACATAATGTGACCCTGATGTTATTCTAGCAGTGCATGGAGTCACTTCAACACACTGCAGTTTCCTGCATCAGATAGTCATGCATCACAAAACTGAATGAAATCCATGAATATTAGTTATGACTTTTCTAAGACAGAAATCCATTTTAAACAAACCCAAGAGAAGCCTGAACCGTCCCTTTAAGAACTTCTTGCTTTTTTAAGTTTTATTGGCACTAGTGGCCTTTATTTATTAGTAACTGCTGGACAAGAGAGAACGCCGACTGGAGTCTGTATTTGGCGCCCCCTACAGGAACATGTCTGTAAATAAAAATCTATTGCAGAATCACATTAGGAGCAGCGTTATATAGAAACAGGAAGTAATCTATAAAATAAAAATAATCAATACAGTTCGGCCTGAAGTAGTTCTTATTAAAGCTGTATCTCTACTGCTTTCTAGTGTTTGATGAGAGACTGACTAAAAACAAGCTTCAACTGCATCCACCTATCGGAGGTCACGTGACTCCTAAGCTCCCCTTCACACACACCCATCCACCCTGCGCTTCAGGCAGCGAGGTCAGAATGTTCTGACCTGAACAGGTCAGTCAGTGGTAGGATTTACTCACATCAGTCACATACAGAGAACATCAGAACTATCTGAAAGTGACAAGAGCATCACTGATGAAGTGTGCAGAGCTCTTCAGCCAGGAGCCTGCAGCCTGCTTTGTTCCCATCTGGAGTCCATGGAGGACGTCATGGAGACGCGCTGGCTCATTTTTACACAGGAAAACAACGCATCACCATTATTTATTACAGCAGATTGTTTACTGGGCATCTGGGAATCCCAGACATTCCTAACACGACTCCATGTATCATCTCCGCTTCTGCCATATTAAAATGACACTTGACACCTTCAGGATAAGAAACGACTTAAAGTCATCTTACTCCTTAGCTCAAAGCTGAAAGTGCTGTTTTAGTCTGTCCGTCTCCAAACGGTGCAGTGTTCTTCCTCAGCTGCTATGTTTGGTGGATTAAGATCCTTTAAAAAAATTATTAAAGTTTAAAATATAAAAAAGGTCAATGTGAGTGAATGTCGTTTTAAGATTCGTCTCACCAAGTGATTAAAAACAAGTCTGAGAAAAACACTGAACTTTTATTTACAAAAAATGTATTGAACATAATTTCATACAATAACAATGTTGAGCATCTGCATATTTTCCATTATGCAGTTCTAGTAAATGAATAACTCCTGGCTCCTTTGGTCAATAATTCAAACTGTATGAGAGTGTCGGGATGTTTGGAGATGCTGCAGTGTCTGACAGCTTGTTTTTCTGCTGCTGCACTTCGTTGTTTATTTCTGCCTAATATCTGGGAGTGAGCTGCAGTCGGCCTCCAGATGCGTTTACAGAGCAGCAGCTGGACAGGGAGCAGCTCCTGTCCTCAGCCTCAGGTCCAGATGAATCTGCATCTGGCAGCGCTCAGGTCCAAAGAGGATCCTGGATCTTGTTCCTAGAGCGATCCACCCACCCAGCAGGACAGAGCTCAGTCTGTGTTTGAGGACCGGAATGTTCCTGTGAAGCTCCACCATCTCAGTTTGGATGGATTCTAGTAGACAGAAATATGTGAGGAGTAAACAGAGGGAGCCGAGCAGCTGGAGGCAGACTGGGGGGCCGGGGTCTGCTCCATGGCCTCTAATGTGCTTTGGTTCAGGTCACATACACACATTAAAACACACACACGTTTTTATTCCGCTCTGTCAGACATGGAATCAGATGAAACATTTCATGTTTACCAAACATATTTCCGTTTACTATATGTCAAAATAACGAGAGGTTTTCTTGAGCTCTCAGAGTGTGTTGGGTAGAATGTGTTTCAGGTCTGGATCAGTTTGCCTCGCAGTCACATCAGGCTGCATTACGATTACTGAAACACGGCAGCTGGTCCACTGAGGGACCAGAGGAAGCCGTCCCACAATGTCCACTAAAGTGCACCAGTTCCTCCTGCAGAAAATCACCCACATAGCATGATGCTGCCATATATCAGTCAGGATGGTGTTCAGGTATCCTCCCTTTCATTTTGCTGATCCATGGTTGTTTTTTAGTGTCGTCAGGTCTTTGTTCCTGTGTGCATGTGCAGAGTGTAATCTGCCTTTACCATTTCTGTAAGGGGCAAGGCTTCTTCCTCCCTGAGTGACCTTTCACTCCATGTCTGGACAGAACATGTTTTGCTGGGAAAGTTATACTTTTACACAGTCAGCAGGTCTTTTGCTTTGGTTCTGATTCAGTGAGACAGAAAGCACCATGTGGGCTGCTGGGCTAAAACCAGATTTGGTGATGAATGGCAAAATTACAATATATTAATAGATTGTATTATATATCAGTGTGTATGAACTGATGCATGGTGGGTTTAATATGTCACCCAGCCAGCAGCTCCATGTTGTTCCCAAAGAAATTTACTAAAGAATTTTAAGATAATTAAATATTGTATACTATATATAATATAGTTTTATATAAAATATAATGTTTGTTGAACATGCATTTGTTGAAGAAAAGATATATTTTTGGCCCTGAACTGCTGCCCTTGTCAGTCCTTTCTAAAGTCTGGCAAAGACCCCAGCCTCACCAATAGGGGGCAGTGTGGAGCCAAACAGACACAGAGGCCAACAGCTGTCTTCTTCTGTGCATTGAAAAGAAATCAGGAATAAATACAGTAACTTACAGTGGTAATAGCCCTGGTGGTCATCTCTGTTAAAGCTGCCAGTTTTAGATATGAAGAAAAACCTTTTACAGCAGACTGACATATGTTTGTGGAGGTTATGCACCCTGATGATTTGATCATACATAAGCTTCAATTTTAATAAGAAAAAAGCCAAATATTTAAATCCTAAATAAATCTAATTTGACCTCATATGAAATGACTTTGTATTTTTCTTGCCATGGTACTGTAGAATTATATGGACTTGATTAAAACAGAATAAAAAACTTCAGTTAAGGTCAAAACTGAAACATTAGCTTCTTTATTGGAGCTCAGATTCATTGATGTGATTCAAGGAGTTGACGCCTCACCATGAACCTCAATGCGTGCTGGGCTGAGACTGCAGCGTCTGCTTCCTGTCTGCGGTCATGGGGGACATTCCCTCCATTCCCTTCATGACTCTGTCAGGAATCAGGAAGGCCCACCGCATCTTCCTGGATCTTATCTCATGTTTTCTGATTGTCCCATGAAGCCTCACATGGAGGCAGAGTTCGACCTTATAATAATCCATATCAGATATGAAGAACTAACCATCAAGATGAGGCTTTCCCAAATTGTTAAAAGAGTAGTGATGATGTTATATGTAACCATCTGAATACAACAAATTATATTTCTCATTATTCTGACATTTAGCAAAAAGAAATGATTTTTAGTAATTTATCTGACTAGCTTAAAATAAAAACGATGACTGTTCTGTAATGTCAGACAGAAATGTTATGTCTTTTTTCAAGTATATGGAGGGAGGGGGGGTAAGGTGTCCGTCCTGCTCAGTGCCCCCACCCTACGCTGAGCAGCTACCTCCTCCTCCTGCTGCTGCTCTCAGAACGGTGCAGCTCCTCCCAGGACTGGTAGAAAACGTCCAGCTCCTGGTTGCCCCAGGCCCTCCAGACGACCAGGCACCACTCCGTGTTTTCCTTCTGCTGGAAGCCACACACAACCATGTCCTTAGCCACCAGCGCTGCCTCCTCCAGGGTCCTGAGGTGGGGGGGAGAAATAGATGGGGGTGAGGAGCCGGTGGAACGTCATTTGCCTTTCCTAGAAACTCACAGGCAGCTCATTTAAAAGCCATCAGTGCACTAGATTTACAGCCTGTGGTAGCCAAGTGCTTGTACAGGATGAGGATCATGTGCTTCTCAGGGTTTAAAGGCACTAAAAGATGAGGAGAGAGTATCAGGACTGATCTGTCATTCATCATTCCAGTTACCTGGGTTTGGAGTCAGACCCGACATAACAGCGTTCTAGTAAAGAAGTCGCAATTTCAACATAGCGACGCCCAGAAACGATGTCTGTACAAGTAGCTCTTATGAACATAATTTAAATCTAAACTTTCCATCAGGAAACACTGCTTTTAATTTACATGAAACATTGATTTTAGACAGATTCTTACATGTGTCTTGTAAAATAAATGTTTCCACCTCAGCTTATGTTAGTGTGTTGATGTGCAAATGGTATAAAAAAAAGGAAATCACCATGATGGCGGAAAACTGTTTATCCGCCAACATCGGTGTCTAAGCTAACTAGCCTGAGTTCTGCTGTGCGGAACTAATGGAGAGGAAGGGGCAGGGTATGAGCAGCACATTCACAAGCCTGACTGAGAGCGTTTAGCCCTTCCTCCTGGCTCTGACTGGTTGTACTGCAGATGGCAGTAGGACCACAGGAAGGAGGTAGAGGAGTTTGATTTTTTTCACAGATTATCTGCCATGACATGACAGTTTAACTTTTATAAACATATTGCTTATAAAAGTTACTACTACAGCTTTAATACAGAAAAGTTCCTTTCTGTTTTTTTATGTGTATTGTTAAGCAAGAGCCAAAGAGAAGCCCAACAGATTTACAACATATAACAGCAACGACACTGAAGAGCCATGCAACTGATCAACACCAGATGTATTTAGTGGCAACCACAACTCAGCATAGAGTGATTCTGTAAACACCTGTCTGTGTGTGTGTGTGTGTGTGTGTGTGTGTGTGTGTGTGTGTGTGTGTGTGTGTGTGTTAGTTAATAGAAGGTTTCTTCATAGGAATGTTCAATAGCAGCTGTGAGGAGCTACAGACATCCAACCCCCCCTCCTCCTAACCCCCATACCCCCAGACCATGGGAACCCAAGGAGGATCACTGCAGAGGAGGAGGCCTGGGGGGGCAGCAGGCTGCAGCAAAAAAACTTTCAAAAGTCCACACAACATGCTGCATGGGACTAAAAGTTCTGAAATGAACTGAGCTTCAGTTCTAATTTGTCTAACAGACAGAAATGTTTCTATGAAACACAGCTTCAAAGTATGGTCCCCCCATCCCCTTCAACTCCCATCCCCCACCGACAGATTGTTTTATGAGTCACTGTAAACACACAGGGAACCAAGAACCTGCAGAGAAAACTCCTTTAGGCATCAAAACAAAACAATGAGTTTTAATTTATTTATTATGGAAATTCTTATAGTTTCTAAACATGTAATTAAATTCATTTTTGATGCCATGTGATTCAAAATGCAGATCTGCTCCTAAACTAACTGGAGCTGGCAGTGAGCTGTCCTCTGAAACCGCAAAATTAAGGAGCAGACATTATCCTAAAATAACAAAGAAAAAAAAAGGGAAAATAAATTGCTAGGAAAACTCCAACATTCAGAGATTTCAGCATGTTCCTTCAATACCATCACCAAGCCCACCTTGGAGGTCCAGAGGACTCTGAGGTGCTTGCCGTTCACCAGGCCTGGTTACTGCTGAAGAGTTTTTTCCACAGTGATGGAACCGACCCATCACAACACCCTGATTCCTACAGGAAGGGACAATAGCTGAATAACTCACCCCAGAGAGGACAGTCCTGGTGGACTGAGGACAGCAGAGACACGTCCCCTGAGTTGATTTCCACAGGACTGGATTTCAATGATTATCAAATCACCTCCACGCCTGTCAAACACACACATTCAGCATCAGGTTAGATTGGAGAACAATTCAGTTTCTTTCCAAAGTTGAGTGTTGAAATTTTCTGCTTCTTTCATAGAAGTACCAACTGTCTCCCTGCAGCAGACAGTCACTAGCCAGGAAGAAAGGGAGAAACTGAAGACAATTTGTTTTCTATATCTTGAAGAACTACTTGTTCCATTGGCAGATTATCATTAGTATTATTATCATACTTATAACACCTCGTTATAAGTGAATTAATCTACCAATGGAAGTAGTAGTTTTTCATCAATGTTAAGGAATTATTTACTTAAAACAGGCCTCTATATCTTGCTGAAAAATTACTTGTAAGTTAGTTTGTCTTATTTGAAGTTTACTAAGATATTTGCTCTAGAAACTAGAACAAAAATAATTGGCAAGATTTTGTTTTTTTTGCAGTGTAGCTAATAGTGGAAAGATCTATGCTATGTGTTGTTTAATTTTATATTTAACATTTAGAAAAGTGAAGGCCATAGAAACAGTTTTCCTCTCAGCTGGATCAGACGCATCACAAGGCCTCCAGGTGTGTGAACCGCTCTTACCTGGGGATCCACACCGTCCCATTCACTGGCAGCAGATTAAAGGCCTGCAGTTCAGGGACTACAGAGTTTATTTCCCCTGCACAGTCTAGGTTAGTAGTTATGGATTCCAGTTGGGCCTGTAGGTTCTGGGCCAACGGTGAACAGCTTCTTCTCTCAAGTGAGCTGCAGTCTGTGGCGCTCAGACAGTTTGACTGTGGCGGTTCCAGAGAGCAGGTAGACGACAGGGAGCAGTAGTCTGTCACAGAATCCTGGTGCTGGATGATTTGTGTGCCTGCCTCCTCACTAAAAATCAGCGTCACATCTCCGTTAGACCATTCCAGCTTCCCATTCTGGTCCGTAGTGTTGATGTCATCACCTGCCGCCGCGGCCATCCCAGCAGGACGCTGCACGGCAAACACGTCCCGTAAGGGGTTTCTGTCTCCACAGCTCAATGTAGGAAAAAAAAAGCAATCAAAACAAAACTCTATTATGTTTCAACATAGAGATGAGTGCTACATTCCTGATCAATAATCCCCCTGGTAAACCGGAGGCTCCACACCTCCACTGGAGAATAAATCTGACAGTGGAACATGTTTCACTATCATTTCCTGTATAATGCAGCAGACAGTTTTTAGCTTTAAACATGTTAACTGTCTTTAAATGGATCTTTTAATCCAAAGGAGAGCAGAACTTTGTTATATTCCTAACTAAACAGCAGTTAAACATAGAATTAACACAATGAAGACAAACATTTTTAGTGTAGCTTTACTCCTCTGGTAAATGTCAATCCAAGAAGCGGACAATGATACTAATTTTCAATAGTAGCATGTGTTCCATGATATATCGACACCAACATCGGTATTAGTCTGATATTAGTCATTTTTTAACATATCATTATCAAGCTGATAAAAGTGGGCCTATATTAACAACCGATATTTAATTCCATCTGGTTGCTGTTGGTGTCATGTGACAATGATCCAGCACAGAATTGTGGGAGTTTAACTGAAGCAGGGAAGGGCTGGTGAAGTCAGAAGTGCGGTCGTTTTTCTTTTGAAGATATTGAAATGGTAGTGTAATACCCATTACCTCTATAATATCAATAAATATCAGTTATCAGCATTATAAATGTTGCATATTGAAATGGACCCAGAGGTGGATCCATTTTCATATGGATACACCTCTAGCATGTAGTTTCTAGGCTCATCTGGAAGTTAATGTAATCAGTACAGAATCCTGTGATTTATTGACGTGAACCATTCCAACCATAAATCATTAAAAATTACTTATAATTTCTGAAGAGGTTGTTTTATGCAATTATGTTTAATTTTAGCACAATTTCAGATATTTATGATGTGCTGTATGCTTACAATAGTTCTCTTACACTGGCAACCCATTATTGTAAATGAGAAAGTAAAACCCAACAGAGTCTGAATTCACAAAAAACAGAACTCCAAAGTAAATTTCAAGAGTCTATTTCAGCAAGAAATGACCATCAAAAGCTATCCGTCTGCTTAGATTAATGTAGCTTAAAAGGACATTTTGTTGACCACTGGTTGCTGCCTCTGTGACCCAAATGGGTTGATAAACACCTACCAGTAGGTGGCACACAGCTCATATGAGGCGGCGTAGTACAGCTTGAGCGTGTTGCTATGGTCATCCAGCGTCCACACGGCTTCCTCTCCACACAGACTGAAGCTAGTGGTCATGCTCACTACGGACGATGGAGCCTTGTACGGTTCCAGCCTTCGCACTGCCTGGAGACTGCTGGTGTCAATGACCAGCAGGCCCGGTCCGTTAGAGAACCAGAGCTGGAAAACACACACAACAAACTATCAGTTTAACTCCAGGAGTGGAAAACACAAACTATATGATGAGCTCTGGGATCTGAACCATGATAAAGAGGGAAAATGTGGCTTCATGGTCACCTGAGAGCCGCTGCTGAGCAGAGCCATGCTCTGGACGGGGTAGGGCCTCTGCCTCGGGTCAGAGTCCTTCAAGCCAAATACGGTCTTGTTTAAGGTGTGTGAACAAAGGTACATCTCTCCGTCCAGAGGAAGGTCGTCCACCAAGGTATAGACAGCCACCAAACCGTCAGACATCCCAGCAAACACCTTGGCCAGGCTCTGGGTAGAGAAGGAAAACATCTCTGTTTACCATATTAGGAAATATATTCATGCACACTGTCTAGTACTTTTAGGGAAATACGTCATTTTTAAATTTGTTATTTCTGTGTTATCTTCCTGTTTGTTTTTGACTGTCTTATTAAAATAAGTCAGTCACCTTAAAAAGGTGGATATTTATGGAATCACATGTTAAATAGTGAATGTTATGTTATGTTAAATATTTTGATCTAATTCTCATTATTTTGCAGAAATCAGTTTCTTTCCTTGCCATTTCTTCATTTATTTAACCAGCAGCACACAACGACCTGGTTACACAAAAGTAAGAAAATTAAAACAAATACATAAGTTTAAAACAAATTTCAAAACAGATTAAAAGCAATGACATTGATGAATACAATCACGTTGAGTGTTTTTAAGAACCGCTTGAAAAAATTCCAATGAAATAAGATCCAACATTTTAGTTCAGACTGGAACTGATTCCATGCTGTCGGAGTCACAACACTGAATGAGTGATTCCCTTTTTCTGTTTGAACACGTGGACCATGCAAGAGAAAAATGTTGCGGAGCGTAAACAACGGTCAGTAATCGATTGTTGTCAGAGAGAATTTAAATAAGTCGCAGCCAAACCGAGTAGAGTCAAATCTGTATCAAGTTTCTATTTAACATTAAAGGTTTGTTGTTTTTTTACAGTAATTGTCAAAAAGCCACATTTTGTTCATTAACGTTTATTTGTAAATGTAACGAAAGGATAAAACATCCAAGAAGGTAAATACTGCTCTGCATAACCAGCACACATTCAGGATAATTAGGCAGACTGCCATATTAGAGCTTGTAAATTCTTGCAAGCTCTAATATGGCTTGTAAGAACTCCACTCCTGGAGTTAAGCAGGTTGCTTTGATGAATATTGAGCAATGGGAAAAAGCAGATCTGTCGCAATTTTAAAGTGATATGTTTCTCATAATTACATCATAATAAGGTTTTTATAGTCTCATTAAATAGTCTAAAACAAAAATTAGGATCAGGAACTTTGCTGTTTGGATTCACATTTGTTGTGTCAAATGAATGAGCCTTGGTCAAACCAGAATACAAACCCGTAAAAATATGAGAAGGAGGTGGTGGTGTGTGTGTGTGTGTGTGTGTGTGTGTGTGTGTGTGTGTGTGTGTGTGTGTGTGTGTGTGTGTGTGTGTGTGTGTGTGTGTGTGTGTGTGTGTGTGTGTGTGACATTACTATGACCCTTTAAGGAAGGTGGGAGGGGCTAAGGTATTCTGATCAGTTGGGTATTTAGGGCATTCACTTTATTTATGTCAAACAGGAACATATATCTTAGTGCACACAACATTCAACATCAAGCACTCATGATGAACAACAGATTGTTTCACTTTGGTTACATTCTGTTCTAAAGTCAGCAGTAAAGTGTAACCAACTCATTGTTCATAATAGTGGGTTTATGTTTACTATCTTTGGCAGCTAAGCTCTCCTTCCTGTCCTTTGGAGCTCTAACTCATTAATGTCAGAAAGTCTTATATATAAAATAAGTATGAACTTCCAAGAGCGTTTTTCATGAACAGAGCTTCTGCATGGGCACCAGGACAGACCGCCTGTGGGTGTTTGGTTGTCGTGTCCTGTTATCATCACCTCAGCACAGACAGGGTAATGCAGCAGTTTCTTTCCATTTTAACAGTTTTGTCACAAGGAGTGTTTCCATAAACTTTTCTAAATGTGCATTTTGAAGTATTGCATTAGGAAAGTTTGATGGAAATGATGAACTTCAAAATAAAATTCAAACATCCTACATTTCATAAAACAATTTTTATGCTAGCTGAGGTAGTTTTGGATTTTCCAATAAAGAGTTAATGCACCAAAGGAGAGATGAAACATATCAGCCAAATAAGTTCTGCTGTAGCAAATCTTCACATACACTGCTGGGTCTATGCCTTACCAGGCACAGACCTGGTAAGGCATAGACATTTTGCCTTACAGTCAAACATTTTTCATCTCTGAAAAATATCTGACTGTAAACCTTCAGTTTGGAGGGAAAGACTCTTTCTGTTGTTTTCAAGTGTCCTCAACCTCTACTTCCTGTTTGTTTAGGAAGTAGGCCAGGCAAATTATGAAAGTTGATTCTGTTCTAACCAGTAGATGAAAACATGGCTAATTTTTTTTTTTTTTTTCCTTTTTTGTTGTCTTAAAAACCAGGCAGGTTGTACAGCAATGGTTTATTGGCTAAAAATAAATCCAGGTGGCCAATGAGCAATTCTGGTCTTTTCAGAGGGCAAACCTCTCCAGCTTGGAAAGAGTTTACTACTTCTAGAGTCTCATGTTAGTATCTTACAGCAGTAAGAAGCTCCGAAGCTTTCTTATGCAGGCAAAGAAAGAAAAACTTTTTTTTTTTGGCAAAAATGGGGTGGTATTTTGATATTTGTGGAGAAAAAAAACGTCAGTTTCCAACGACAAAAAGACTTGCTCTAAGAAAGATTTCCAGTAAAACCAAATGCATCTGAAGAACTACTTAAATTGTCACTTTTTTATGATATCTATATATAAAATATGTCAGAAAATGGTTCTTTATCACTTTTAGCAAAGATCATCTGAGTCACTGTGGTGTGTCCAAAGACCCACTTGTGGCTCTGGAGCCGCAGGTTGGAGACCACTGGTTTGCTTATTATGGGCCATTTGGCCAACATGTTTGGGCCAGCTAAGAGGAACACAGATGAGCTGTGTATTTGTGTGTGTTTGTGTGTATTTGTGTATGTTTGTGTCTGCTGCCTTTGGAACTGACTTGCTCTGCAGCTGGAACGTGGAACAGACAGGTGACCACAGCTGGACAGGACAGGCGTTTCTGAGGCTGACTGAGGGGACACATGTCCTTCAGGCTGTGGACAAACACCTCCTGCTCCTTTCAGATAAGAACAGAAAGAATCAGCCCAAACCCTACATTGATTATACTCCAAAACACATATAAATATTAGTGTTATTATTGTTCATACCTCAGTAGCTATCCATAGAGAATTTTGCATTTTTATCTGGCAGCTGATCCTGTTGCCAGGACAACACATCCTCTTTACATCCACCTGGCCCTTCTCCACATTCACCACACTGTAGTTTCTGCACAATGCATGGGAAACCAACAAGAACGTAAGACCAAACAATCAGAAGCACCAAATATAATCCAGAGTTTGATCCATTCGACACGTTGGTACCAGCTGTGTGTTTGGTGAACACACACTCCTAGAGCTAGCAAAACACTGCAGCTTATTGAGAGACCGAAAAGGTTTTCTGCCCCAAAATAAAGACTTGCCCAGTCACCTTGAGTCTGTAGTGAGGAACCAGACTACCACTGATCACACTGTGGAGTTCCAGAAGCTCAGAATGAACCTACTTGAGGTTACAGATAGTAGACAACAATCTAGTTTTTACTCCTTTCTTTATCCAGGATGATGATAGTGAGGGGACAACGGACAACTGCATGTGGGCATAAAGCTGCTTTCATTGCACATTTTAAATTCTCAATAGCAGCCAACAAAACACAATTTTCACAATGAAAATCATCAGTCAGGATTTTATCTATAGCCACCAAGTGAGACAAAAAAGTGTTATGATGAAAAACAGTCATTTTGGGAAATGTTCCCTCTTTACAGGAATTTCATGTATTTTAAGCTTATTGGATGTTCTTCAGTGTAAATTGTGTTAAAAATCTTCTGGCTCACCAAACTTTAAAAGCCTGACCTGCAGATACTGTCAAACCTGAGCAATACCTGTGAAACAACACAAACACATTTTAACTGCTTTCTAACATAAAGAAAGAGTTCAGAGCGTTGCTCTCCAATAACAGAAAGAAGTTTGTCGCTAGTTGCCATTTTGAAAATAAAAAAGTTGCTAGAGAGGTCTGAAAAGTTGCTAAGAAAAGCAACAAAATTGGTAAGTGAGAGGATCAGTGAGAGGATTTTTGTTAGCCACATATGTTCAGATGTGACCTGAAGGGCGGCTCTGACAGGCGGCCCTCTGTAAGGCAGAGCAGGAGGGGACAGCGGCTGACTGTCAGAGCTTTTTGGAGGAAGATGAGATCGGTTTCTCATCGAATTATCGGCTGATCGCTGATCTCCCAAAACTACGGAAATGTGTCGACCAATCAGTGAACCCTTACTAGAAGCCAAAAAAGTTTATTCTGCAGCCAAAACCTTTGACCATATATGTACATGGACACACTTTCCAGTGTAGTCGATAGAAAGATTAATTTCTTGGTAAATCTCATCATGTTGCTGTCTCCATCTGTTAAATGAGGGAATAAAATGTAATGAGTGTGTTTGGCTTCAGTCATACCATGCTCACTGTTGGGTCAGTATTTAAAATATAAGGATTAAATTAAAATATGTCATTTCATAATAATATTGTTGTCAGGTTAGAAGACTCAGTACAAGGCCAATATTTTTGAGAGTTTGGCATCACCATGTTGTTCTTTAACGATTTAATGCTTTGCTTGATTAAAAGGACGGAGTGAACATTTGATTTCCAGAGCAGTGAAGAGGAGACATCTAAATGGAGACAAACCTGTCCTCGTTGTCTCCGTGCCAGAAGACAGCACTGCATCCCTGCAGCTGGGACAAGAAGAGCTGTGACTGGCTGTCGCAGGACAACAGATACCTAAGGCAGGGGAAGCTGGGCTCCTCCATCTGTCTCACACACCGCAGTGCCACTGGCCTCTAAACACACACATGCAATATGGTTGAACATATTAATTTATGCATTTTATCTGTTAGTGCTTTCAGAACACCCATGAATGCTTTATAGGATAAAAACAAAATAAAATCGAGATATTAGATATTTCCAGGAACCTCTGTTTTTAAAATAGTTTGCACAATTACTCTACTGTACATCCCTGGTACAGCCCACACATGGACCGAACGGTTTTGGTTTACATCCAAGCTCATTCATGCATTCTCACAGCTACAGTAGATGGCAAAAGAAACGACGACAACGCTAAGCTGATTGAAATCCTTTTATATGTGTAAGAAAAATGATCCTCAAATACTGGACTTCTAGGAACTGTCCTAAAGTAGAGGATTGGTACACTGAAGTTCTCGTGATACTCCCCTTGGAAAAACTGACTATATCTGGCTCTATGCTTACTAAAAATTACGGTTCTCATGATTAATAACTTTTATAGTTTTACAGTTACAAATAAAAGTAGCTCCTAATTAGCAGGGAGTGACATTAAGTGTTAGTTCCTCAGAAGTATTGCACATTTTGGAACTCTTCCTGCTTTACTTCCTCATTTTTGCATGCACCACATGTAGATATTTTAGTTTACATAATTACACCACAGTTTACCGCTGGGCAGTAAATGCCTTAATAGTGACATATTATATTACGAAGAAAAAACAATATAATACTTTCAGCATAACAGAGGTGCTGTAGGATCACAGTTAGCAGGTTTTATGAAAGTTCTTCAGGACGGGCGGTCCTGATCATGGTCAGTTCCTCTCTGGTCTCTTGATCTGACAGGCAACCAGAGAGGTCCCACTCCGTTATGGTCTACCAAGTCTACTGTGGGCTAGAGTTGGAATTTGTGTTTAGGGGAACAGGGTAAGTGGGGCTGAGAATTCAACATATAAAACTGAAGAGAGAAAGAGTGAGAAGAAGATCTGGATTCAGTTTGTAACATAGAGTCTGTTTTGTATGATCCAAAAATCAAACGCCAGAAAATGAGAATAAAATAAGTGATACTTTAAAATAAAACCAATAAAACATGGCATGCTCCTTAAAGCCACAATAAGTAACTTTTTTGAATTTTTTTTTTTACATCTGTCACTATGTTGTGACAATAGAATATGAGACAGATATTCTGTGAAAAAATGAGTCTCGTCTGCTTTCTCCCTGTGGTCCAGCTGCCAGATGCTCAGTCCAAAGCAACCAATCAGAGCCAAGACGAGGGGCTTAGTGTTGTCAATCAACCTCATGTACTTGTTGCTCAATGTGCTAATGGCAGAGAAGCAATTTACCATTCCAGGAAAATCACTTATCTGCCATCTTCACTGACCATGCTAATTAGCCTTAGCATTTGTGGGAAGCTCCAGTTGTGTAGAACCAGCTGCAGCGTAGCAGAAAGCAAGGGGGAGGATGTGAGCAATGTGTATAAGAGGAAGATTGACAGCGCTAAAACATGCCTCCTGGCTCTGATTGGTTGTTTCTGACTGAGTGGTCTATTTCTGCAAATGGCAGTAGGAGCTAGACTTGCTTGACTTTTTTTCATAGATTTTCTCATATCAAACTGTCACATCATAGTGACAATTTTAACAAATATGTATAAAACACATGATTTTTAATCAAAATGACATACTGTAGCATTACGTAACAAATTCGGAAACTGTCTAGATATTAGAAATGACCTGGTGTGTCCATGAAATGACATGTCAGTAATATGATGTGACATCACAGGATCCATGAAGACAACAAGACAAAAACCTTCAGCGTTTTGCTGATGGACTCACCTTCTCAGGCTTGGTGTCCCAGCACTCAGTCATCAGGGTGTGGAGGCTGTAGAACTGGACCTGCTCCAGACCGCCCAGCACCGGCCGGATGCCTCTGGAGAGCTTCCTGGCTATCTGGAGCTGGTGGTTCCCCAGAGCCGGCCTCAGCCCAGACAACAGCTCATACAGAACCATTCCATAGGAGAACATGTCCACCTGGATGGACGGGAGAGAGCAGAAAGCATTCAGCAGCGTTACAGTGGAAATGTCCAAACACAGGCCCAGGAACAAGAGTAGCTGCTCTAGGAACAGAATATCACAACTCCACCCAAAAATGATCCAAACTTCTGGCAGATTCAGATTTAAAATCATTTCAGTCAAGCAAAAAAGAGGAACATATTTTACCCTTGTTCATTTACTTTCATTATAAAAATGCGATGTAGATTTATCAACAATAAGCAGATAAAATATTATTGGTTTATCCAAATTCATTCATGAGCTCCAAGTCGAAAAGCCATCACCCTAATGTTTAGCTCCCTCCTCTGATTCTGCATGAGCTATAAGTCTGGGTTCCAAAAAAATAATCAGAAGAAACATTTTGCTAAAACTAAGCCTGAATCTGCCACAGGTATGAAAAATATCTAAATATCATTATGTGTTGTACAGGTTTTTCTTGTCCTCTCGTTTTTCTTGTCCTTATTGTGGTGGAGGAGTTTGAGTGTTCCAATGATCCTAGGAGCTATGCTGTCTGGGGCTTTATGCCCCTGGTAGGGTCACCCAAGGCAGACAGGTCCTAGGTGAGGAACCAGACAAAGCGCAGCCCGAAGACCCCCTTATGATGTACAACAACCTTGGATCTAGCGTTCCTTCGCCCGGACGCGGGTCACCGGGACCCCACTCTGGAGCCAGGCCTGGAGGTGGGGCACGATGGCGAGCGCCTGGTGGCCAGGCTTTTACCCACGGAGCCCGGCCGGGCTCAGCCCGAAGAGGAGACGTGGGTACCCCTTCCAATGGGCTCATCACCTGTCAGAGGGGCCAAAGGGGTCGGGTGCAGTGTGTAACGGGCGGCAGCCGAGGGAGGGGACCCTGGCGGTCTGAACCTCGGCTGCAGAAGCTGGCTCTTGGGACGTGGAACTTCACCTCTCTGGTGGGGAAGAAACCGGAGCTAGTGTGCGAGGCTGAGAGGTTCCGGCTAGAAATAGTTGGCCTCACCTCGACGCATGGCTCTGGTTCTGGAACCAGTCTCCTTGAGAGGGGCTGGACGTACTTCCACTCTGGAGTTGCCCACTGTGACAGGCGCCAGGCAGGAGTGGACATACTTGTTGCCCCCCCATCTCGGCGCCTGTAAGTTGGGGTTTACCCCGGTGAACGAGAGGGTAGCCTCCCTCCGCCTACGAGTGGGGGGACGGGTTCTGACTGTTGTCTGTGCTTACGGGCCGAACAACAGTTCAGATTACCCACCCTTTTTGGAGTCCTTAGAGGGGGTACTGGAGAGTGCCCCTCCTGGGGACTCCCTTGTTCTACTGGGGGACTTCAACGCTCACGTTGGCAATGACAGTGAGACCTGGAGGGGCGTGGTTGGGAGGAACGGCCCCCCCGATCTGAACTCGAGTGGTGTTCTGTTGTTGGACTTCTGTGCTCGTCACGGATTGTCCATCACCAACACCATGTTCAAGCATAAGGGTGTCCATATGTGCACTTGGCACCAGGACACACTAGGCCGCAGTTCGATGATCGATTTTGTCATCGTTTCATCGGATCTGCGGCCAAATGTCTTGGACACTCAGGTGAAGAGAGGTGCGGAGCTGTCCACTGACCACTACCTTGAGTTGGCTCCGGTGGTGGGGGAGGAAGCCGGTCAGACCTGGCAGGCCCAAACGTGTAGTGAGGGTCTGCTGGGAACATTTGGCGGAGTCCCCTGTGAGACGGAGCTTTCACTCCGATCTCCGGCAGAACTTCGAACACGTTCCGGGGGAGGTTGGGGACATTGAGTCTGAGTGGACCATGCACCGTGCCTCCATTGCCGAGGTGGTTTATCGGAGCTGCGGGCGCAAGGTTGTTGATGCCTGTCGCGGCGGCAACCCTTGAACCAGTAGGTGGACACCTTCGGTGAGGGATGCTGTCAAGCTGAAGAAGGAGTCCTATTGGGCCTTTTTGGCCTGTGGGACTCCAGAAGCAGCTGATGGGTACCGGTGGGCGAAGCGGCATGCAGCTTGGGTGGTTGCAGAGGCAAAAACTCGGGCGTGGGAGGAGTTTGGAGAGGCCATGGAGAAAGACTTCCGTTCGGCTTCGAGGTGATTCTGGTCCACCATCCGGCGTCTCAGGAGGGGGAAGCAATGCAGCACCAACACTGTTTATAGTGGGAATGGTGTGCTGCTGACCTCAACTCGGGACGTTGTGGGCTGGTGGGCGGAATACTTCGAAGACCTCCTCAATCCCACCAACATGCCGTCTGTTGAGAAAGCTGAGCCTGGGGACTCTGGGTTGGGCTCTCCAGTCTCTGGGGACGAGGTTGCCGAGGTGGTCAAAAAGCTCCTCGGTGGCAGGGCCCCGGGGGTGGATGAGATCCACCCGGAGTTTCTTAAGGCTCTGGATGTTGTAGGGTTGTGTTGGTTCACGCGACTCTGCAATATCGCATGGACATCGGGGGCAGTTCCCCTGGATTGGCAGACTGGGGTGGTGGTCCCCCTGTTTAAAAAGGGGGACCGGAGGGTGTACTCCAATTACAGAGGGGGTCACACTCTTAAGCCTCCCTGGAAAGGTCTATTCAGGGGTCCTGGAGAGGAGGGTCCATCGGACAGTCGAACCTCGGATTCAGGAAGAGCAGTGTGGTATTTGTCCTGGTCGTGGAACACTGGACCAGCTCTACACCCTCAGCAGGGTCCTGGAGGGTGCATGGGAGTTCGCCCAACCAGTCTACGTGTGTTTTGCAGACTTGGAGAAGGCGTTCGACCGTGTCCCCAGGGGGCCCTTGTGGGGGGTTCTCCGGGAGTATGGGGTACCGGGCCCTTTGATACGGGCTGTCAGGTCCCTGTATGACCGGTGTCAGAGTCTGGTCCGCATTGCCGGCAGTAAGTCGGGCTCGTTTCCGGTGAGAGTTGGACTCCGCCAATGGCTGCCCTTTGTCACCGATTCTGTTCATTACCTGCATGTACAGAATTTCTATTCGCAGCCGAGGTGTTGAGGGGATCCGTTTTGGTGGCCTTAGGATCGCATCTCTGCTTTTTGCGGATGATGTGGTCCTGTTGGCTTCATCAGATCGTGATCAGCAGCTCTCGCTGGAGCGGTTCGCGGCAGAGTGTGAAGCGGCCGGGATGAGGCTCAGTGCCTCCAAATCCGAGGCCATGGTCTTGAGCCGGGAAAGGGTAGACTTCCTTCTCCAGGTCAGGGGGGTCGTCCTGCCTCAAGTGGAGAAGTTCAAGTATCTGGTGATCTTGTTCACGAATGAGGGAAGAAGGGAGTGGGAGATCGACAGGCGGATTGGGGCAGCGTCTGCCGTGAAACGGGCGCTGTTCCGGTCCGTCGTGGTGAAAAGAGAGCTGAGTCAAAAAGTAAAGCTCTCGATTTACCGGTCGATCTACGTTCCCACCCTCATCTATGATCATGAGTTTTGGGTCATGACCGAAAGAACAAGATCACGGATACAAGCGGCCGAAATGGGTTTCCTCTGCAGGGTGGCTGGGCTCTCCCTTCTCTAAGGTGAGAAGCTCGGTAATCCGGGAGGGACTCAGAGTAGAGCCGCTGCTCCTCCACTTTGAAAGGAGCCAGTTGAGGTGGCTTGGGCATCTGGTCAGGATGCCTCCTGGAAGCCTCCCTGGTGAGGTGTTCCGGGCACGTCCCACCGGGAGGAGGCCTCGGGGAAGACCCAGGACACACTAGAGGGACTATGTCTCTCGGCTGGCCTGGGATCGCCTTGGGGTTCCCCCAGAGGAGCTGGAAGAAGTGGCTGGGGAGAGGGAAGTCTGGGCCTCCCTTCTGAAGCTGCTGGCCCCGCGACCCGACCCCGGATAAGCGGAAGAAAATGGATGGATGGATGGATGGAGGTGTTTCTTGTGATAGATAGACCAACATGTTTTAAATTTCTGCGAAATAATGTATGATCCCATTATTTAAAATTATTTTCATGCAAATAAAAATCTGAACAGTGTGTGGTACATGTATACCCCCAGCCTATAATCCATGTTTAATAAAGCATCTTTAGCAGATGTTCGTTGCAGTTTGCTTCTACCAGCTATAGAGACTGAAAGTCTAAATGAATTGTCCATTCAAGCACTACAGAACAATAAGACCAGCAGCTTGGCATAACTACATTATAAGCTGTAAAGATCTGTAAGAGCTGTAAGGGAAGTAATAAATACCTTCTCGTCGTATACAATGCCCGGTCGGACCTCGGGAGCCTGGTATCCTGGGGTTCCCTCCACTCCCAGCGCCCCCTCATGGAAGGATTGCCGAGAGATTCCATAATCAGACAGCTTAACGTTGATGGGATCCTGAACCTGGAGCAGCAAAGTTTAATGAGCAGAAGCCCTCAAGCCTCCAGACTGCTGGCGCAGGAAGCCGCATACACACCTCCAGGGACCACACCAGAATGTTGTCCGACTTCAGGTCACAGAAGATGATGTTCTTTCTGTGGAGGTAGGCCAGTCCTGCTGCAACCTGATACGCTACCTTAAAGGTTAACATGTGACCAAGAGGCATGTACTCTGAGCCTAGGCAAGAGACACAAAGTGTTCAAGTGAGAAAATGTTGGAGGCATTCTGAGGAAATGAGCAGACAGATGGTTGTAAGAGCATTTGCCTTTGTGCCTCTTCTCCAGCACTGTGTTGAGGCTGCCCAGAGGCGCTAGCTGCAGCGCGAAGCACAGGGGATGAATGCTGATGCCCACCAGAGCCACGATGCAGGGATGCTGCAGAGAATGCAACATGCTGGCCTCCTGACGGAACTCAGAGAAGCTGCAACACGCCTTAACGAACTGCAGGTGCTTTACCATGGTGTCTGAGAGCCAAACAAGTGCTTGTTACTGTCATGTGTTTAATAAACTAAGGGATATTATAAAAGATAGCAGCAGCAGCTAACATGTTTTATCCATATTTCCACCATATAAAAAAAGTTAACACTATAAGGGTTAACTCTCATTCTTAGACTTCCTTTACCCACATCTTTGCAGAAAGATGTGGGTAAAGGACATCTTTCTTTCTGCAAAGAAAGATGTCCTTTACCCACTCATGACAAGCTGTTAGCATATCATGACAGGTTGTCATACACCAACAGTCTTCAGTCAGAGGCATCTTCAGATTCAAAGGACTGCTACTGCAGATCTTTTCTGCTCACAGCATCTTCATCACCAGCTAATTGGACGAATTGAATTATGACAACATTTAGTTTTTCTTTGGCATAAAAAAAAGTACTTTTTGAATTTAATTGAATGAACTCTGACCTAAACTAAGGCCATTGAGGCCTCATTCAGACAAAGTATTTTGGAAAATTCTTTGATACTGGCACAAGCTGCTAAAGCAATCGTCCTTGAGGGATCCGTGCAAATGGATTTTCCTCTCTGTAGTGGATACATTGCAGAGAAAAATCTAATTTAACCAGACACTGTGAGGCTCTGATACCGGGGGGCGATGCAAAGAATCCCGTGTGCTAATCCATGCTAAAACTGAACGTTTTGACTTGTTAACTTGCAACTTTGGCAGAACCGAACTTGGATTACAAAACTGATGCGAGAAAAAAGAATGGCGGATTCACAAAACTGATTACTCTAAAATCATAACCTTTTATGCTGCGGAACTACTTACTTAGTAGTTCCGCAGCAAATGTGGTGATGCTATAAACAAGAAAAACATTGTAATGAAGAGAGAAAAATGAACACACTGAAAACTATAACCCAAAATGAGTATAAAAATATCTACGCAGCACCGGGAGAACAGTCAAAAGTACAAAAAAAAAATATTTAAGGGCTGGAAAGGTGGAATTTGCATGACATGTCCCCTTTAATAAATAAAATCTTTGATGTTGTAAATGTGACACTGAATTTCTGAAATTAAAATTAAAATTTGTTGGATAATCTAAACATTAAGTTTGATGAAAACATTAGGAACTGAAAAAAATCTGAAAAAAAAAATAAACAACTAAGTGCTTTATGTATTGGATTCTGTATCGACTGTTATTTCTACTCATTCATGGGAAGGAGGTCAAAGGTCAACAGAACATAGATTACTGCACTGTTTCCCAACCCTGGTC
Source organism: Poecilia reticulata (assembly GCF_904066995.2). Taxonomy (NCBI): domain Eukaryota; kingdom Metazoa; phylum Chordata; class Actinopteri; order Cyprinodontiformes; family Poeciliidae; genus Poecilia; species Poecilia reticulata. The sequence goes on from NC_088832.1 coordinate 736,080, forward strand.
CTCAAGGCACACTGACCTGCATGTTTTAGATGTTCCCCTGCTTCAGCACACATGATTTCAATTGTTGGCTGATTAACAGGGTTTTGCTGAATTGCAATCATCTGAATGGGGTGTGTTGAAGCAGGGGAACATCTAAAACATGCAGGTCAGTGTGCCTGGAGGACCAGGGTTGGGGAACACTGGATTACTGTATTAAAATGAGACAACATATTTGTAACTGAACATATGCTGGGTTTTATATAATGGTTGTGAAGTAATCAGCATGTCTAAACCTGAAGTTGCTCTACTAGCCCTATGGTCAATACAGCTAAGTTTATATTAAACATGTAAATTTGCTATTTTTATGTAAAATTATTCTCCAAACAGATGGGTTCTTTCATAAACAAAGCTATCACAGAAAGCTATTGCACCTGTATCGCTGGTGGCTGACAGCTGACGACATCTCTTAAAGTGGAAGAGCTTCACAGCAACCGGCTGGTCTCTGTATCTGGCTCTGTAGATGATGGTCCCACTGCCACCCTGACCAAGGATGTTCTGTTCCTCCTCACACAGCTCCAGCTGAGCCTTCTCCAGAAACAGCCTAACACACACACACACACACACACACGCACACACACACACACGTAAGTATCCCAATTAATAAGCTGCATGCCTAAACTATAGACATCCCTTGGGAAATTCCTTCAGTGTTTAGTTCTGCATTATAATATTATGTATAATGTGCAATGACCACATGTTGCACAAATAGAACCAGAAACCCTCCTTTACACATAACTGTGTTATGTCCATAGTGCATGTCCATCTGGGCAGATTACAGGAGTCCGCATTGGGGGTGATATGATTAATCGGATTAATCATGATAGATCAATTATTGAAATAATCATCAATTTAGTAACTGATTAACTGCTAAGACTTAAAAAAGAAAATTTCGCTGAAAGAACACACTCAGAGCAGTAATTATGCCAAACTTTATAAAAAAAACCCTATACATTTTCCATTAAAAAAAGAAAAAAAACTTTGTATACATGATCTAACTAGAATTTTTCAAGTGTCAATTTTAGCTTAAAAAATACTATCAAGCACCTTTTGTGGTCCAGTTATGACTGGTCGATCCAAAAACTACTCAACATGTCAGCCCTGCTCTGTACTGATGTTCAGTCCAGAAACACCTGAACTTCTCATGTTGATGTCAGGAGGATGTGTAAGCTGCAGATGCTTCCTTTGCTACAAAGTGCTTACTAAAGAAATTCTGTTATTATATTTTAGGCAATAAAGTGTTTCTTTTCTTATATAAGAAAAAAATGGAAGTATTTGTTTATTACCATTTTATGTATGCAATGCCATTTTTTAATACTTTATAAATCTAATTTATTGATTAATCGTCAGAATAATCACTTTCTAAAGTAATGCTTAGCTGTAGCTCTGCTGTGCATGCTTTCAGAACATGCTGCAGTGATTGTAGAACCAGAAATGTGTGCTGTTTGTCTGGGCCACTCATGCATGTGCTAATGGGCATTTCCCTTTACCCATTAACACCTGGCTGAGCTGTGAGTCATGATGTTCATCAAGCCAACATTAATGGTACCTTTAGCACTTTAGGTGCAACTAAACTTTGACTTGAATCAAGTTGCGATGGTCAGGGATGATGTTTCTGTTATGGATGAGGCCATAATTACTCAGTCAGTATTGTGCTGTTTAAAGTAAATAAATATTAAATGTGTCAATCTACTACAACCCTGTAAAAAGCATTAGGAGAACAGAAGAAATACAATCTATTTATGTCAACTTTTATTGATCATAGAACCTCTCACTGCAACAACCCGTCTTCCACTGAAAATCAATAAACTCATTTAATACTGTTACTAATAAGAGACTTTATATTTGACTCATTTAAAGTCCTGATGCTATGTTTAGTGACTTCCCTCAACATAGGATCAACAGTCCATAAGTCTGCAGTGTATGGTTTGTTTAATGAGAGCGGTTTACCGTGCCGGGAAGTCGGTCATGAACAGTTCTGGGACCAATTCCTGCAGAGGGATCGGCTGCTCCGGATGCTGAGGACAGACGACGTGTTCCTGTTCCACAGCCGCCAGCACACAGTCCTCCATGTTGAAATAATGAACCTCAGCTTCTCTTCTTCTGCCGTCCTCCGCCTGCTCCTGCTGCTGCTGCTGGTCCCTCGGGGCACACAGGGAGCAGGGCACATACTGCTCAATGAGGAGACTCCCATCACTCTGGGTGCCTGTCAAAGCTAGAGCAGGGACAGGGAGACAAAGTAATATTTACTTGTTTTAATGGATGCAAAAGCAACACTAAGCTAAATAACCAGGAGAATCGTTATGGTGTGTAACCGTGGCAACAAGGTAAGGCTTTTACTACTAGAAGCAGCTGATTAGCATCAAGAAAGCTAAAAAAATATGTAAAAACAGAACAAGGTCTTGCATGAAATGGATTGCTGCCAGGTAGTTCTTCACACAAGGTTTAGGTGAATCCTACTAGTCAGTGGCATTTGTACACCTTCAGCACTGGCTGGAGTTCACACATGCTGGGATCAACACTACGATTCAGTGAAGATCAGCATCGAGAAGAGACCAGAGAGTGAGCTAATCACTGGACATTTCTCTCCTGGCTCTCAGACAGAAGCAGAACGGTTCCATGTGAGAAGCATTAAATCTGAGAGCGAGAAGTGTTTTGTTAGGAAACATCACACGTGCAAGCAGCACTAATTTTCTTTCTGTGTAAATTTTAAATGAGAGCAGGACAGCATCCTAAAGTGAAAAGAAGTTGTCCTCCTTTTCAACTACAAGTATGAGAAGAAAGGAGCGCTGACCAGGAAACCACTGTTCCATCAGAGAGTTGACATGGTCAGTGATGAAGGCCATGGCAGAGAAGTCTCTGATGTCTGACTGACAGAGGATCTTTATGCCTCCACTCTTCATCTTCTTCCAGTTAACATCCGACGACTCCACACTGCAAACATGAGCACATGGCCTCCGTCAGCCAAGGTCTTAGAAATTCAATCAGTCTTTTTAATAAATGAGCTCTAGCAGAGTAGCTGAAAGTGCTGTTTTTTGGTGTGTATTTTTTTACATTTTATTTATATTAGTCCAATAGAATATGCTGAAAAACAAGAACACCTTATTTTATTTTTGTTCTCTAACAAATAATATTATCATGTCGATGACTAAGCTCGTTATTTACAACTGGAACAAGAAAGTGGTTTAAATTAAGCATAAATATTACCCTGCTTTACTCAAACAAAAATAATCTGTATTCTAAAATATAAAAAGTTAGGACACCCTGTCTTCTTGTAAATAACAGTAAGACTATGATATTCTCTGAGGAAAGTTTGCCCCACACGTCACTTTCAGTTGTGAGTTATTTGCAGTCTTCCATTTAGTCCACAGAATCCCACTGAGAACAACATCTGGGATTTTACTCCAAATATACCAAATACATGGCTGTATTTTTTGTTTGTGTATTTTATGATATTCTTTTCTGCTGTATGAGATTCTGTTTCATGTTTTGAGGTTATTTTTGTTGAAAATGAGAATTTGTTCTACACCAAATACCAAATCAATAAAAACACGGCAGACAGCTCTAGCAGTCTGCTTTCAGTCCAACAGACAGGAGCACAGCAGGCTAACTGGTTCTAAACAGGACAAACCTCTTTCGCAGTGCTGGGTAAAGTTTGAAATGGTTTTTAAGTTTAAATAAAGACTTATTACTTGAATCTGTTTTGTTGAATTATTATTAAATATCCATATATCCACATGCTTTTATGCGGTGTTGTAAGTTTTCCACCTGACTGTAAACAGCTAATGTTTGACAGCTGATGCTCCAATGGTGTGCAAATCTTTAAGAAGTTCTGGGTTTTGGCTGGAGATGAGGTTAAAGGTCGCTCCATGGATTGAGGAAACAGTTCTTTATTGAGATTTGTGAAAAATTTCTTCTTTGTCAAAATTCTTTTGACAAATGTTGACATATCTTTCTGAATTCTGATGAACAACTTTGTCCTTCTGCCCAGCTGTGCTCTACCATTCCTCTGTAAATGTCAGCGTTCATGCATCCCCCATTCTGACCTGAGGTAACCTCCATCAAAAGTGACCAGAAGCCCCTCCTTCCAGTAGATAGTCTGGCTGCGTCGGACCCTGAAGGTGCTGCAGCGGTTCCTCTGCTGGCTGCCAGCGAAGCTATAGATCAGGGAACTCCTGCGGTTCAGGCTCCTGTTTATGGCTGAATCAAACGACTGCAGGAATACCACAATATGTGTCAATCGTGAAGAAGTCCCTACAGTGACACAGTGGTTACTGCGGCTCTAGTGGAGCACTCACCTGAAGGTCCATCTCTGTGAGGCTGATGAGCATCCTGGCAATGAAGCGCTCCCAGAAGCCAGCGGGAACGAAGCTCATCTTAAAGAGACGCTGCAGCGTGTTGTTGGTGTGCCGGTGGAAGCTGTGGATATCCATGGCTGGCTTTGGAGGAAGGAGATGTGGCAGCAAGTATCTAGAGGAAGAGACACAACAAGAATGCAGATGAACAGGAAAATGTATATTTATTCACTCCATTATCAGGCGCCGTTCTTCTTCTAGATGATTCAGTTTATAACGGTGAGCATATTGAATGCTGACTCCAGCTTTTAAACTATTGTTATTGTTTGGTTCAGTCAAGGCAGATGGATCAGATTTATGTTTACTTCCTGTTTAAATTGAGCTGTTCCTCTCTGCCAGAACCTTTGTGTTGTGCTTCTGATACCCGAATAAATCTGATGCTCAAGTGACATCAGCAAATAACATCAATGGACGACGAGGCTGTTTCTCTCTTGGCACACTTGGCATTCTCTTTTTGCTTAAAAAAAACAATCTGATGAAAGGTTGGAAAAAAACCTGTCATGTGCAAGTTGCACTAAAAGTAGTTAGCCTATCAGCGAAGTTATTCAAGCCTAAAATATTATCTTAATGCTAAACATGTAGTAGCACAGACTTCCCCGATGCTAATATCAGTATCTCATTGAACATTCTACAGAAGTTCCATGAACGATCAGGAGTTCCTGAAACTCTGGAAAGATGAAGGGGTAGAAAAACCCTTTGCACCAACATGATGGTTGAAGAACCTGAATAACATATTAAACTATAAATATCTGTTGTTGACCTCATATGTCTGTTTATTAAATAATTTAGCAGCAAAAAGGAATTGAATTGAAAATATTGCTTATTTTGTTGATGTTTTGTTTTTGATTAAAATGTGATGAAAAAATTATAAACTCTGGAATAAAAGTCTCCATTACTACTTTTTATATTGACAAGTAAAATATAGGAAAAAAATTCTCTTTCCAATAAATTTGCTCAGTTTTACCTGTCATTGGCAACAGGCAGAGCTATCTCAAACTTTGCCAGAAACTGGAAGTACTGCTCCTCTGTCTCCTGGGTGAACCCTGTTCCAGCCAGCAGCTTCTGTACAGCAGAGATCACAGCAGGAGAGTCTGCAGAAGCTTCAGATCAGCATTAAACACATCAACAGACACTGAAGGCTCACCCTGAGGTCTTCCACTTTGATCACTCCATTCCTGGGGACAGGCCGACAGGAGTTCAGATGCACGATCCTCTCTAAGCAGTCTGACAGCCACACAGGACACAGGAAGTACAGAGTACACAGGCCATGGCTGGTGTCAGGGAAGTGCAGCAAGGTTCCAGTTTCAATCAGGAAACTGATGGCTAGACAAAGTACAAAGAAGAGAAAAGCAGAGAGTCATAGCCAGGTCCTTTCTCTGTAAAATGGGATAAACACTCTGGTCTCCTGAAAACATTTATGAGTTAAGACATTATTCAAGTGTTAGAACATGAAATGGGTTTCCATTCCAGTCTGCGTACCAGTTTGCAGGTCCTCATAATCTCTGATGTCACTCTCTGGGTTCTGTTCAATGATGCTGAGTAACTGAGCTTCAGTCATGTACTGGACCTCTCCTTCAGCATGTCTTCTCTTCTTCTCTGCTATCACTGCCTCCTGTAGGATCAAATAGCTCCTGGGAATCTGACAGACAACATACAGAAATACAAACATGTAAAAAATGCAGCACTTTTCCATTTCACATAAGCAACACGATCTTTGGTTATTTGGTGAACCAAAAATACAGTTAAAACCACAAGTTTACATACACATAGGTAGCAAACATTATTAGAAGAACATGGGAAACAGTTTAAAGCAAAGCTAGAACGAGCAAGAGCCTAAAAAATCTCGAGATGAGCAGCAGAAAATGGGACCAATCAGAGAACACAACTTTGATTTTCAGATTATCAAGCAAAACATCAACTTACACACAGAATGTGTTTGTGTGGGAAAGGCGATCATAAAGAACAAACCCAGTAAACTGGGTAGATGATCAGATCAGAACAGAACTCACCAGTCTGGCCAGCAGCTTGCTCCCACAGCCTGAGCTGCTGCTGCTGTCCTTCATGGAAAGAGCCACATGGTAGAGCAGCATCTTCAGACCATCAAAACCCTCCAGAGTCTTACACGACACCTCACTGAGCACCAGGAGAAACACAAACAGATGAGTGCAGTAGGTTTCATTGATGTTCTGGAAACACTTTGGATATCTGATGAATCGCAAATTCCTCTGGTAACTAACAGAGAAACTTGCTTCTGGCAGCTGGGAAATAATGCCAAGCCAACATAAACATTTTCTATACTATAGGTATATTTATGATGTAGATAAAGAACAGCAACATCTGGCATATTTACAAGTTACAGTCATCTTTTAATTTGATCAAAATTTATTATCAATCATTAGTGTTTAAACGTTACCTTTAATAACAATGTTACCTAATCTTTAAAGTGCAATCAATAATACTTTTATAACAAATTTATATCGGTAATGATTTCTTGGTTAATGTCATAACAAAGACATTTTGAATAATGTCAACTTTGTATTAAAAGTGTCATAGTTTACCGAATGACGCTTTATGACAACAGTCAGAAATATTCATGAAGGCTTATTCATGTTCATGACAGGTTTTTATGACAGTGTCATGTCAGTCTTATTCACCCCCCTTCAAATAAAGTGTCATCCAAAATTCTACTATTTAGAATAAATGTCCATATTCCCACTCAAAGAATACTCTGACTCCCTGTCTGTCTTTAAATACCGGGTGAACGCGCTACTGTTCAAACAGGTATTTGCACGACCTTAATTTGGATTCTTTTTTCCTTTAAAACATAGTTTTACTTTTGCTAGGTGACATTATGTGCCCTCTAAACACCTTTTAAATAAAATATATAATTATTATTATAAATAGTTATTCTGTTAAAAACAAGGACGTTGCCATGGTTATTGCTTCACGTGGCGGCAGACTTCTGGGTATTTATACTAATTTACATATGTATTTGTGGGTGGCGACAGGACGGACCAGCAGCTGGGCTCTATTTCCCGCAAATTAGGATTTATAAAGGAAAGGTGCATGGCCACGTGCGTGTGCACGGCTTTATGCATCCGATTTTTTTGTGCGCTGCACTTCTCTAAATTTTTACGTACACCAAGTTTTAGTGTGAAAACTGCACACTCTTTTATGCATGAGGCCCCTGATGAACAGGGAGACGGTGTGAGTTTGGTTGTGTTTGTGTCAAAAGATCTTCATGCAAGAACTGCTATAACTTATATCAGGAAGCATTTCTTAACTTCTAGGGGTCTGACAGAACTGATGGAATCCCTCTTTTACTGACCAAAAAGCCCACAATTCTCACTGATATAACATGAAACTGAGTCAATTAAAAATTAATAAAAATTTCTTAGAAATTAACAATGAAAATCAGATTTTCCTTTTGAAATGTGATTCAACAGTGTTATGCCACAAGGATTTCATCAATGTGAGGCTTATGCAGCTATTGATAATTGTGATTACAGATAAACTGTGTCCTTACTGCAGGTGTTTGACGGTGACGTCAGGGTAACCAGCGGCCCGCGATCCAGACGGTGATCGGCACAGAGCCAGAACATAAGCTCGCAGTGTTGCCAGCCTCTCTGTGCGGAACTTAGTGTCAATGAGGTCCAAATGGGTTCCTACAACTATCACAGAAGAGTTGGGCGCTCGTGCCTAGAGGACACAAAACACTGGAAGTTATATATGTAGATGAAAGTCAAGCCATAGAAATGCTGTGGAAAACACTGTCTGCTGGTATTTTTCAGTAACTTAGAGACATTTTTTTACAGTGTAGTTCTAATGCAGGGTAAGCCCTTTTTAAGGTGAAGGTTAGATTTAGAGGTATTGTGTGATTTAAGTTTTGATTAAGGTTAGGATTATGAGTATAATGGTAATGAGTAAGGTAAGAGTTGCTAAAATCAGCAGAAGTTAATACAAAGTGCAAATGTGGGTAGAAATACAAACTTTTGTGTGTGTATATGTGTGTGTCATTGTATGGCACATTTTTGCAACAAAAACAATGTGGTGGAAACTGGCTGCTCCCAAAGTCTGGGTCTCATAAGAAGAGGTGCTGTTTTAGGGTTATGGGTCAGGTTTAGGACTAAAGTGTGAGTGGAGTTTATGTTAGGTTTACGATTAGGTATATTCTGGTAATGGATAGGGTTAGGGTAAAGGTCAGGGTTACACTATAGTAACTAAATGAAAAATGAATGAAAGGCAATAAAAAGTGACAATATAGGGAGAAATAAAAATGTGTTTGTGCCTGTGTGTGTATATAAAAGTGGGAAAGAGAAAAGTCACCTCTATGTTGAGAAGCCATGTCTGCAGGTTGGCTACAGCCTCTTCTCCCAGAGCCAGGTTCCAGATAACCACGTACAGGGACTTATCAGTGAAGAAACACTGGTTGACTGTGGTCATGCTGGCCGGACCACCAATATCCCACACATGGAATATGACTGACTCCTTCTGTGATGGACACATAGAGAAATGTTCCAGCTTTGAGTCTGTGTGCATGCTGAGTGGACATTAAGCACATGTTATGGGTTCTCTGCATTTTCCTCACATTATTTTTGCCTGCATTGGGTTTTTCCAGCTCCCAGCTGAAGGTGGAGATACTGCATTCTGAGGGGGTGAAGGGAGACGCCTTGCCCGTCAGCAGAGCCTCCACCAGGGCCGACTTCCCCTGCCTGGGTGGACCGACCACCAGCATCTTCAGCAGCCTGCAGGGCTCTGCTTTTCGAAGCTGCGCCCGGAGGAACGCCAGGACAGAGTTGGCGCCTGTTTCCCCAACACACCACACACATTTTAGCCCTGAATCTGTGGCACAAGTGCTTTATTGGATTCATCAGTACTTTACAGTATTGTTCATATGATCACATTGTCACTGTTTGTACTGTGTCTAAAATTTTAAAACTAAAAGCATGATCCAATATCAACCTTAAGAGCTAAATAGAGTCATTTGTACATACATTAGGAGGAGGCTGTCTACAACAGCTGGAGAAAATTATAGGACCAGCAATCTAAGAGGATGCACAGCTGATCACTCAAGACTGAGCTGGCAGTAAGATATTCAGGTTTTATAAAACATTCCAAATGGGAGTTATAGTTTTTCAGTCACACAACCACACAGTCATACAATCAGTTAAAACCTGATCAGTTAGATCTATCTGTGAGAAGAATCAGAGTGTTTTTGTGGTGAAATAGTACCTTCATCTTTTACTGCCTGTGGAATATTGTTGATGTTGAGGTTTTCAATGTCCAGCTGCCATAGGTTGGAAAGTTGTCCCAGTTCTGCTGGTAGTTCTCGGATTCCAGGATTACTATCAGCAGGAAACGTAACATCAATCAGACAGTCACAGCAAGGGGAATTCACAGCTATCACACTGTCTGGATGTCCAAGCTGTGATACTTGGATGAGTGTCTTCATTTTAGAAGAATATATTAAATAAGACCAATCTTAGTTAAATGGTGAGTATTACGCACAATCAATATTTTTGAGCTTTATATGATGTTATAATGTTATTCTCTCACGAAAAATATACTTGGTATGTTACTTTGATTCTTCCAAGCAAGTTTGAAGAATCTTTGAATCTCCCAAGGCAACCATTCATGGGTGCCTAAAAAAATGTTCATACAAAGCGACGCCTGTTGACCAAAAGCTCTACCTTGGAGCTGCAGTTTCCAAAGTGAGATTCTGCCTCACAGAGCACACCTCCCCCACATCTCCCTCACTCAGCTCCTTCAGACTAGCAGCAGCAACAATTAGCAAGCACCTGGTGGACCTGTGCTCTGCTGAGCTCATAATACAAACTATAATGCTCATAAGAGCGGTTCTAAACAACGTAACTACAAAGCAGTGTTGTGATGATGTGCTGAAGGCAGAGTGTTGGAAAGGATAGGAGCTTATTGAAAAGCTGGAAGCCTATTTTAAGGCGACATATACAGCTATGATGTGAAGTAAAATTCACAGTCATATTTGATATATACACCATTTTTATAACTGAAGGTAACATAGTTACTTGATTGTGCTATAAGATTTCACTATGTGCCTGGAAAATACATAATACCAATCCTTTACTATAGGAAATTACTGCATTTGTTTTAATCCTAAATATGACTTTCACCATGACAGTTGCACAAGACACACAGAGGAACTCACTTAGAGAGATACAGCTCAGTAAGGTTGTGTAGAGCACATAGTGACTGGGGAACACATTCCAGTTGGTTATCATTCAGGATCAACACTTCCAAGGAATCTCGCAGAACACTGGGAAACTCAATGGGACAAACTGTGGAACAGAGAACACAAAGAGTCAAAGCTCACAGTTCAGACACAGTGGACAATACACATCTCTGCTGCATATCAATGGATAAATATGTTGGAGTGAAACATTTTATGAGACTAAGTGTTTACAGCACAGGGTAGCATCCAAAAGCTCTTGAGTAAATGATCTTTACAGACACAAAAAAATACTTATGTGGACAATAGCAGGTGTGTGATCACAGATGCCTGAAGATTGAATAACTTCATAATAAACAAATTTGACCTTGAATTTTAATAACATCTCCTTTCAGATTGTTTTCCTAAATAAACAAAAATAGCTCACACATAAATTTGTATGTTTATTTCAAAGGGACATTTACAACACATGCAAATCAAATTGGAATTTGAGAGGCAAATTTTGATAAACTAAATAAAAATGTATATGAAAATTGAAAGGAAACATCTGGGGGATATTTTGGCACATTTTCCTTAGACAAAAAAAATGCACACCAAACTTATTTTGTGTGCTTTTTCGAGGGCAGTTTTGCTGTAAAATGTTGCTGCCAAGAAAGTCTTTCTCTAGTTCTGCAATTTTAGTAACTATACAGGCATTTTAGACTGATTCCAGACATATTTACATAGATTAAAGCCAGGATAAAATGCATTTGGTTCTCAAAGACCAGCACTGTTTGTAACACACAGTGACCTTAAGATATTTGCAGTGTTTTGAAACTAGCTGACTAACCGACTGACCAACCGTTACCTGGGTCCGGATCTCTTCTGTTCCATGTTGTCAGGAAGGCTAGCCTCCTGGACTTAGGCCCTTCTTCGGTTCTAAAAGACAGAATTTGCAATGAAGTCAGAAGTACACTTCAACTTCAGTAGCACTACAGACAGTTAACCCTCGTGTTGTCTTAACATTCTGTTTACTACCCTTGTCTTAAGGGTCAAAAATGACCCGCCCTAACAAAAGCCCCAAAATAAAGCAAATTAATTGAATTTTGAATCCAAAATATATTTGGCATGATGAAACTATCTGTTATTTATCAATTCAACTCAATTCAATAATTTTTTTATCATGTATATTTGTTATACAATACAAAAAGACGATCAACAGTATTTATTTATTTTTTACCACAAAGCAAGCGTTGTAGCAGTTTTCCTTTACACAGTAAATGTTTATTATTGTAATTATATAAATGTGAAGTTATTACTTCTGAATTAATTATACTGAAAGGAAAAAAAAGTCAACAATTTGGAACTTTTTTGTCAACGGTTCAGTCCTTTATATTTTTTTAGGTAGAGAATTATAAAAATACCTCTCGTAATCAGGGGCGCGATACTGGGGGGAAATGATGACAATTCTAGGGACCATGACCAACAGTGTCCCTCCACAATTTATTTTTTTATTTATTGTTCATAGAAATAAAAAAAAAAATTGGGGCCCTGTCAATTACAAAATTAATCATATTGTACTTTCAAAGATTGTTTTTAGCAGTAAAAATGTAATGTTCCCACTCTCAGACCAAAAAACACACATCCATATTTGCCCTGCATTAAATGGTTCATTACTGTTCGGAGCGCTTCACTGTGTGTGTTCAGCTGCAGTCAGTGGAAGACACGAACGACTGTGGCTAAGAAAGTAATAAAGTCAGGTTTTTAAAGAAAAAATAAATAAATAAATAGAGAGAGGGAGAGAGAGAGAGAGAGAGAGAAAAAGGCAAGAGTGTCAATTTATAGTTCAGTTTTTCTCCAAGAGAGGTGGGTAGATGGTGTGAGATTATCAACCATTTAGCATAATTAGCTTAGCTACAGTCTACTGATTACCTCCATTTCACTAGCATTTAATGAATAAAGGGAAAAAAATTAGAAAGATATTCATATATTGAAATTGTACCTTTTGCCACTTAACAGATGAGTCAGTCAGCAGCAGCTCTAACTCAAATCCCTCCTGACCTGTTCTCTCCTAAGTGAAATTAAAGCTGCAGTATGTAACTTTTATAAAAAATATTTTTTTCCACATATTTTTTAAAACTGTCATTATGTTGTGACAGTGTGGTATGAGAGGTAATCTGTGAAATCTATTTCCTCTGCTTTCTCCCAGTACTCTCTAGAAACAACTAATCAGAGGCAGGAGAGTTTTAGTGCCGTCAGTCACAATCTCATGTGACTCATCCTTCCTCCGCCTTGCTCTGTGCTATTCTGTTTCTCCACCATTAGCACATTTAACAGTGAGTGAATGAGGTTGATTGACAGTGCTAAGAGCGTCCTACTGGTTCTGATTGGTTGATTTTGGTCAGAACAGTGCATTACTTTGGCTAGCAATAGTAGTTCAGGGAGGAGATTGATCGTTTTCACAGATTGTCTCAAACTGCTATGACATGGTGACAGCTTTAACAAATATGGAGAAAACATATTTTTTATTAAAGTTACATACTGCAGCTTGAATAAAATGCAACTACATAGCATTTTTTGAGAAGTCTGGATTGCTTTATGTGTATTTTGCATGTTGTCTATGACTGTTGCTCGTGGGGAGACATTTCAGTAAGCTAAAACTAATAGAAAAATTTAAGCACACTGTATGCAAGCTGAATTTTCATCTTGCATGTAAAATTCATGAGCAGTAAATATTGTATTTGTTATCAGTATTGGACCAAAGAAAGCAAGGCAATTACAAGCCTTTGAAATTGTGATGCTTTTGATAGGTCAGATAGACTCAAGAAATTGTAAGAGCAGCTGCGTGGGGGCAGGGGGCCTAATTACATTTTTTTTCAGGGGGTCCAAGATTCCTGGCAGCGCCCCTGCTTGTAACACAACAAAAAAAAATGTAGCTTGATTTTGTGAACAATTTAACATCAGCTCTTGTTATGTCTCATAATTATATGAGATGTTCAACACAAGATGAAGAACATCTTCTGTTCAGCATAAGGTAATGAACATAAGAACAACTTCATGAGATGTTGTTCATCTCATGAAGAGGTTCTTCTGGTGAACATCCTCAACACAAGATGAAGAATGTCTTCTGTTCAACATAAGGTGTTGAACTTATAAGATGTTTTTATGTTGAACATCTTCAGCATAAGCCGAAGATCATCCTACACTGTAAAAAAAAAACTGTAAAAAAAAAACGGGTAAATGTACTGTAGAAATTTCAAGGAATTTTTCCGTTTTAAGTTTTACAGGTATTTGTACTGTATTTTCCATTTTACGCATTGCATCATGGGAACAAGAACCTCCGCGAAGCGCGAAAACTGGTCAGACGACATTTCATTTCAAGCTCGCTAACCGGACCCTGGATCATATATCTTTTGGACTTCGGTTGGATTAAGAGACGGAGTTACCTTTCTGCCACCTCCCTGCTAAAGTAAAATAAATAAAAAAAGTAGCATTACAGTTTTCTTGGCAGTAACCTTCAGAACAGAATTTTTATTTAAAGGCACCACTATGCCTCAAACCACATATATTTCCAGTATATTCAAACATTCAAAACGAATAACATAACTATCCTTAATTGGAAGAACATAAAACAAATCCTCTCATACACTATGCATTTAAATGATCATCATAATAAAGAGTGTCCACTCTGCCAGGTAAAGTAAATGCAAGGATCTTAAACTCCTCAATTGTTGTGCTGATGGTGAAGTGTCTTTGGTGCTGCTCTTGTTTGCACCAACATGCAGGAGGAAGGGCTGTCCTGGTTGCACGGCAATGAGGAAGGCTTCAACACTGGCTTGCATCTTTGACATAATGATAAGAAGACGAATAATAAAAATTATTAAATATATTTAGCAGCACAGCTACATTCAGATAGCAAACAAAGCCGATGAGAAAGTGCTTCTACAAATAAGTAGGCTCATTAGAATAACACATACCTGCACATATCTGAAAACATGGCCCACAGTTTGACATGAGCTGTTTTGGATTCTTCTTGTGGCCTTTGGATGTAGGACGAAGCACATGAACCAACAGAAGAATGCCTGGTTTTCCCAGCCTGGAGGAAAACAGGATGAATAGCAGACACATTAGGATAATAAATAAAGATTTTAAAGAGAAGTGAGCAAAACTAACCAGACCCACCAAAATACTTTGTCCACCCAGTTTACCCTGGAGAGCATTTTTAACCACCTACAACATAAAACATAAAAATGTCAGAAATGATTACCATGAACACAACTTAGACATTAGGCATTATAGAAATTAGTCAGCTTATAGAAACATTCTTGAGAGGATTTCTTCTGCCAACCTGTCAGAAGAAATGTGTTGAAGTCATCATAACACGCTTCAGTCACCAACATGACATACTAATTTAGAAAAAAAGAGTCAGCCAATATGTTATCATTTATTTATCATTATTATTTATAGAGACAAAAACATTTTGGCTTAGCTTTGATCGCATAGATCAAACCACCGGTCCAGCACAGTCACTGTCCCCATTATGCCGTCTATAGCCGAAAACTTCAAGAAAACGACTCAGCAGCTAAATAATGTTAACTCAAACAGCCTTTCTGACAGTTTTAATTAGAGGTGTGCCGATCGATCGGCCACCGATCATAATCGGCCGATTTCCGTGAAAAAGTGTATGATCGGTGATCACCGATCACAGAGTCTTGTTGCCTATCACACAAACCATCACTCACATCTCAATTCGCAGCCTGCCTGTGCAGCTGGTCTCCTCTTTCCTTCTCACTGTGCAAACGTGCAGCAACAAATCCTAAGCGATGTGGTGTGGAACTATAACGCACTGAGTGAATGGGCAAGTTTGCATGTTGCAGCGGAAAATTGAAGCACGTCAAAATGCATCTACACGACGAATCTAATATGGCATAAAAACAATGCCATACTTGACGGAGTTTGGCTACATCGAGGCTCACTGCAGTAAAAATGACATATGGAGGATCAGATAACAGGTAAAGCAGCGCACAGCTACAAACACTCACCCGGATTAGCATGACGGTCAGAAAGCAAAACAAATAACCCGCAAAATTATTTAAGTCTTCGAGCTGCGGTGCAAGACGCTGGTTCTGCTCTCGCTGTTGAACCGCTGCAGCTGTAGGCAACAAGCTGGACTTCTATTACTCCCCTATACAGAATACAGATGAGCTTCCACCTCTGGTCCCACGACCAGAGCTTTGGATGTACACAGAGAGAAACCTTCGCTTGTTTCCTTTTTTGGGGATTAGCCATGTGATACAACATTCACAGGTAAATAGGGACTGCTGGGGGGAAAAAAAGCTCAAATATTCAGAATATTTGACAGACGGAGTCAAATATTCAGAAGTGAGAGTCGCTTCTGGTAGTGACTCTCACACCGAACCTCTGCTTAAAGCTGCAGCATCTAACTTAAAATAATACATTTTACATGCATATTAAAACTTTCGCTGTCCTAACATGAGACAGATACCCAGCTAGCAAGAAAATGTTCGCACGACGTCCGTGAACGTAGTCTGAAAGTCGAACGTCGAATGTTCGGACCTGACGTTCCGCAAAGGTTGTCTGAACATTCACTCTGAACATTCATTCCCAATTAATTTTCTTTTTTTGCTGTCATTTCACTTGATTTAGTTTTTATATCTTTAAAACTTTTATGGCTGTTATTAATCATTTTTTTATTTTTCACTTCTTATACAAAGTGCATACTTCTGAATGTTGTTGGAACGTTCTTGAACGTCTTCCGGACGTTTTTATAAATGCTGCTTTAAAAAACTTCCAAAAAACGGAGGCATTACAAAGAGCTTTATTTCTCCCTACAAAATAAATTTTAAAGATTTTTTTGTTACTATTGCTGTTATTCTAATGCAAACGTCTATTCTATGTCTTAATAAAAAATAAATAAACAAATGTTCGGACTTGACGTTCGCCGAATTTTAATATATTTAAAACCTTTATGGTGGTTAATATTTTTGACAAAATCTTTTTTTTTGTTGTCATTTTAAGAGTCTGTCATCTGTTCGTCCATGTGTTGTTTAAAAATTGGGTTACTAGCTTCAATACCTTAATTAGCCAGTAGTGGGCTCCACGCCCGTCCAAACATTATCCTCGCAATTCAAATAATGGTTATTAGTCTAATTTTTCTCATTTCCTTTCCTGCATAATCTACGTTGCATTTATTCAAACGCAATGTAAACGTATCTCAAAGGAGAGTAATACTTGAATAAAAGTCCAAGAAGTACTTCCATTTGGAAAATATGAATTTTCTGCAGAGTGATGTCACTTCCCAACTCGGATTTCTGCAGTTAAAAAGCAACACACTTATTTCTTTCATATTCTAACCTGGCACGTGGTTAAAGCGTAAAAAGCCACATAATTTGTTGCCGATGCCTTTTGTGTGCGTTTGTATCACGCTAAGCTTCGTCCTCCTTCGTATCGAGCACATCGTATGGGGTTCCATTTGTGTCAAAAATAAGTAGAAGTCATATGTGTTCATGTCGTTGGTCTATGTTGTTGATATGTGTCGTTGGTCTATGTTGCATGTAGATGATGCATATGTAGATGTTGCATTTGTCTATGTTGCATATGTGTTCACTGCATATGTGGATGTTGCACATGTCTATGTTGCATATGCGTTCGCTGCACATGTGTTCGCTGCACATGTCTATGTTGCATATGCGTTCGCTGCATATGTGGTTCATGTCGTTGGTCCATGTTGCTATTGCCTGTTCTCTTCACCATTAAAAAGTCTTGAAGTAGGTCATGTCTGATCAAATTGTTTTTTAGATATTATAAAAAATGTTGGTCTTTCAATATCAGTGGTTTAAATAAAATTGTTTTCAAAATGCTTAGATTTCTACCTTGTAGTTTCTTTAGGCATTAGTCAGCACAGCTAACTAATGTGCTGATTAGTTAGCGCATTAGTTACCAGGACCCCTGGGCCAGGACCCAGTGACGGGGGCGCTAAATTTCTGTTTAAATCTGTGATATATCTTCATTTTTATGAAGAATTTTCACTGTCGGCATGTATTTGAACTCCTCTCTTTTATTTACTTCAGCGCAGCTCACAGTTTTAAACAAATTCTGTAGTTTTCGGCGTACTTCTAAATCTGCGCCTCAGACATCTTTTTGGGCCTTCTACTGCTCTAGTGGCGTAGTGACTGATTACATTACTAAATCAAAATGTCACAAAGTCTTTATTATTTATTATTAATACTGGCCTTAGGATAATAATAATAATAATAATGTGCCTGTGCAAATTACAAACCGGATAACAAAAAAGTTGGGACACTAAACAAATTGTGAATAAAAACTGAATGCAATGATGTGGAGATGGCAAATGTCGATATTTTATTTGTAATAGAACATAGATGCAGACAAGGGTGTAGGAACAAGTCTGTCATTGGGGGAGACGCATATCAGAAACCTGACAGATCAGTAAATAGCTTGAGCAGAAATGTCATAAACTATTGTGCCATCAACACTTCAGTAATGCGCTACTCTAATCTGACCCTTGTTTCAGTAACAAATAATCTAACGCATTGCTATTTACAATCCAGTAATCAGATTAAAGTTATGCATAGTATAATGACCGTCATTCCAGGATGAACACTCACTTTTCATTTGCCTCACAACTAGTAAGCTACATAATCTGGTAGCACAGACAAGCTAATAGATTCTGATATATCTTATTGGTCAAAAAACATTTGATTATTGGTCAAAATGCATTGATATAAATTGACTGGTAATTGAATCGGTTCTACCTCTTTCTAAAACCAAAGCAGAAACAGCTCATAAAATAGGACTCAGCAGTTTTAAACTCAATACAAAAAAATAAAATCTAAAAAAACAAGTTTTGTTCTTCTTGAACAACTCTCTACATCAGTGCAACAGTTTGATCTACAAAAAAAATAAAAAAGATACTTTTCACTTCCAACAGACATCTTAGCTCCTCACTGTTAACTCAGTCTCACTTTCCAGCTCTGCATTCAGTAATTTAGCAAACATGAGCCATAAGAAACACTGAGGCAAAAAGACTAAATGTTGTTTTTTTTCCGTCATTTTCAGCCGCAAACATTTAACTAAAATATCTACGGATACGTGTTTCTGTCTCTGACTCCCTCTGACTCTCTGCAGCCTGATGTTCCTGCATGGATCCACGGATTTACAACACACACTACAGTAATGTACAGTGTCAGAATGTGAACTAAAGATAAGTATGTTTTTATCATACAAAATGAGAATTTAAACAACTTAATTTTCACATGTTTACATTATTATACATCTCAACTCTATTTACTGTGTAACAAAAAATTTTACTAATTTATTTTTAAACCTCTCCTCAAGCACTTTTCTTATCGTCTCCTAACCATTACCCTTACAGTGTGGAAATAATGAAAAAAATATTGAAACGTTGAAGGAAATCAACCCGACATCAGTCTTCACCTGTTCTCCTTTGTGGTTCTATTATAATTAATATCATTTTATATCTTCACACTCTGAAACTCCACATGGCTCTCCTATGCCTTCCCTGACCTGCTCCTCTCATAATAAAATAGTTTAGTTTATTTAAAAATAAAAAAACAGTTAATCCATATGTCAATAAACTAAATGAAGACCTCACCAGAGCTTCTTCAACATCATTCTAGCACTTCTGTTCTCCTAAATATCTAAATAATATAATATAATATAAATACATGTTAAGTGGTCGAGTATGATCAGGTGTTGCTCACTTTAAATAATAAAAAGGCTCATTTCGCTGCTGTTTCAGTCTCATTATAAATCATTGTGACTAGACTAGCTAACCTTTAAACAGTTAGCAGTAAAATTTTGGACGTGTGACTCTCCCAGAATTAAAACGGCTTAACCAAAAAGATTTAGTTCTATATATGAAAGTAAACTGACAAGAAGATGTTATAAACGAGCGATATTCATGGCAACATTCCTGACAGATCGTTTACCTCATTCAAACGGAGTTTCTCTGACTCCGTCTGCTGCTGCCTTTATTACCTCATTCAAACGGAGTTTCTCTGACTCCGTCTGCTGCTGCCTTTATGCTGAGCTGTTCAGAGGGGGGAGGAAGAGCTCTGCTAATGCGCTATTGTGCGCCTTCAAAATAAAAGCACGCGAGTGGAAGATTTTAAAATTCTTCGCAACTGCGGTGAAATTATTGGGGGGGACGAATGTGGCTCTCGCCAATATTGGCGGGGACATGTCCTCCCCCTTTCCCCCGTTTCCTACGCCTATGGATGCAGATGAAAAGTGTAATCCGAGTAAATGTAACATTTTAAAGAAAAAATATGTTGATTCAAAATTTCACAGTATCTACAAATCCCAAAAAAGTTGGGACAAGTAGCAGTAAGTGGCTGGAAAAAGGAAATTGAAGATATAACAAACAGCTGGAAGACCGATTAACACTAATTAGGTCAATTGACAATATGATTGGGTATAAAAAGAGCTTCTTAGAGTGTCAGTGTCTCTCTGAAGCGAAGATGGTAAGAGGATCACCAATTCCACCATTATTGCGCAGAAAGATAGTGCAGCAATACCAGAATGGTGTTACCCAGCGTAAAATGGCAAAGACTTTTAAGTTATCATCATCAACCGTGCATAACATCATCAGCAGATTCAGAGAATTTGGAACAATCGCTGTGCGTAAGGGTCAAGGCCGTAAAACTCTACTGGATGCTCGTGATCTCCGGGCCCTTAAACGTCACTGCACCTCAAACAGGAATGCCACTGTCAAAGAAATAACAGCATGAGCTCAGGAATACTCCCAGAAAGCATCGTCAGTGAACACAATCCACCGTGCCATCCGCCGCTGCCAGCAGAAACTCTACAGTGCAAAGAGGAAGCCATTTCTAAGCTCCACAAGCTCAGCTGTTTGCACTGGCCAGGAGTCATTTAAAATGGAGTGAGGCAAAATGGAAGACTGTTCTGTGGTCAGATGAGTCACGATTTGAAGTTCTTTTGAATGGAGAATTTTGAACTTCTACTGAAGTTCTACCCACATTTTTGTAATAAATACTTTGATCAGACATGACCTACTTCAAGACTTTAATGGCGAACAGAACAGGCAATAGCAACGACAAGGACCAACGACATGAACCCCATATGCAGCGAACGCATATGCAACATAGACATGTGCAACATCTCCATATGCAGCAAACACATATGCAGCGAACGTATATGCAACATAGACATGTGCAGCGAACACATATGCAGCGAACGCATATGCAACATCTACATATGCAACAAACACATATGCAACATCTACATGCAACATAGACCAACGACACATCTACACATGACTTCTACTTATTTTTGATACAAATGGAACCCCATACGTGGCGCCATTATCTCATGACTTCTCTACCTCTATTATAAAGTTTGACTCGACCAGAAATATCTACGTGTAGTGTCCTGCGCTTTTTTTTCTAATGTTACTTGTCCTGAGCCACCAAGTCAACATAACTGGTAAGCAAGTAATCAAGAGAGTTTGTGGACGGACCGCTTTGTTCATACACTGAGGGTTGTATTAAAAAACATCATGGCGTCGGTCCGCATGTCTACTACTGAGGAGAAGTTTAGCTGCTGGCAACGAGTAAAGCTGAACGCAAATGAACTTTTTCAGTGCATAAAATGATAAATGCCGGTTTTGTTTTTTTCTTGGAAAAAGTTATTAAAACAAGTTTTTGTCTAAATTAAAGTGAAAATTGGTATCGGTGATCGGTGATGGGTGATCGGAATCGGCAGGAAAAAACCTGATCAGCACATCTCTAGTTTAAATGTTTGTTTAACCACCCGACACCCCTTGCTACACCTGCTTGGCTAGCTTTAGCTGCTAACAAAAATAATAAACCAAGGGTGCTCACGTCCAATCCTCGAGAGCTACCGTCCTGCAACTTTTCGATGCATCTTTACTCCAACAGACCTGCTAACAAGCCTTTCATTTGATTCAGGTGTGTTCATTGGCGCGGGAAAGCATCTGAAAGTTGCAGGATAGCAGCTCTCAAGGACTGGACTTGAGCACCCCTGTACTGAACAGTCGTACCACGATATCCAAACAAATGAACTTACGTTAAGCATAAGTTGATACTCTTGCGCAAACAGAAAGTTAATGCATTCATAAAAAATAATCAAAATCAAAAACATGATGATCTTAACATGGAAGTTACCTCGTTTTTATTTTTGTTTTTTTAAATAGATCTTTTTTTAGATACAGAATACATAACAGTATAAACGCAGCATACATTGTGGTATAATGTCCGCCAGGGAGTTACAAACATTGAAACAATACATCACCATTACATTACATAAATACATTAAAGAAAGAACAGAAAGAGCATGTTTTAATAGCTTTGGGGAACTTACCTTGTTATAATAAGCTCCAGACAAGACACCATACCGCTGTCTCCAGGGCGACACGTGACGTCACAGATACGTTGCGATTGTGGGAGCAACTCTTTAGCGAACACCATCTCTTTAGGGAAACTGACAAACCTATCTTGGAATTTGACTAAACAAGTGTTTAATTAACATTGTATTTTTAACATGTAACACCAACACTGGTATTCTAACATTTTTGATTATGACTCTGTAGATTTCGATTCATTCCCTAAAAGATTTATTATGGAAAGTATTTTTTTTCTTTCCGTTTAATATTGTCTTTAAATGCTGGTTCTCTAAGATGCAAATAGAAGTAAAATGTCTTGCGTAGAAAAAAAACTGTATTGTACAATTATTTTGTGGTAGTTTACTGCCAGTCGTCAGTCTTGATTGTGAAAAGAGAAGAAGACATCAAATTGACAATATCCTACCGTATTTTGGAATAACAGTATCTTACTGCTGGAATTCCGCCGTAAATTTACAGCCATTTATAAGAGTGTACTCAGATTAAGCATACCTTCATATCCTCTATACCTAATTTGATTTTATTATGTCTCAGCTTATTTTTTGTTGTGTTTGAGAGCTTGTGTGATGTGAGGGGTTAGATGCAGATTGAGAGTGCAAGTGCAGGTCAAATGCAAGTTCAATTCGTACATCAATCCAGTTTCTTTGATGTGTGTGTGTGCGTGTGTGTTTGCGTGTGTGTGGGTGAGTGCAGGTGTGTGTGTATGTATTAGAGAGAGTTTATGTGTTGAACTCTTTTTCTAAATGGTCTAAATGTTTTTTAAATGGTTTTATAATTCACGGGTCTTAAATGACCCATAAGACAAACCTTGGACCCTCGTGGTGTACAGCCCACATGGAAATATAAACAAAAACAAAGTGTCACTTTTTTAAATGATGGGGTCAATTAAGGAAAAGTCAAAAAATTTCAAGTCGGAAAAAGATAGTTTAGGGTATTTTTTCTACAGCTAAACATGCTACTGGGTCACTTTTGACCCGCAAGACAACACAAGGGTTAAGAACATCCTAATTATTCACACTATACATGTCTCAATCTCAAAATATTAGCTCATCTGACTCAAAAGATAACAGATGTCATCCAAAGTAAGTAGGCAAATGATAATCAGCAAAAAAATAATAATAATAATTTTTTTCACATTTAACAATAATGTCAAATAGCATGTATAAGTCAGAAATTAGGTTGAGGAATATTTTTAAAAGTCAGTAATGTTCTGGAATGGCACCCCCATTGTGGCAGCAGGTTGGAGCAGCTCTGTTGCGTTGCTTCTGATTGGTTTTGTTTGTGATGTTTCTGGTTAAATCATTGCATATTTGTAAATTTATTCCCTCTGGTCCTGGATGCCGAGCAGCTGGAAGAATTTTTGCTCTTACTTTTGGACATTTGTTAAGGTGCATAACTGTGGCAACAAGGTGCTATTTTTTACAACTGGAAGCAGCTCATTAGCATCTCGAAAGCTGAGATAATATCTGAACAATGACTCCAAACTCCAGAGGAGTCAAACAAGTCTTCATGGATGCAGAGCAAAACCAGAAAACAAAGAGAAGGAGGAAGCTTAAGTCATCTCTTCCACCTATTGTAATAGGAAAGAATCATATCCAGACAAATGCTCTCTAACCATACGGCCAGACAGGGACTAAAAGAGGAGCAGCAAAAGTAAAACTGATGGATAGAAAAGCTGCCAGGAACTGATGGTATCAGCCAGGAGATGATACTGTGGAAAATCATCTGCTGCCTGAATATTGAGCTGCTAGCATAGCATGAAGGTCATGAGACTAAGGTACAGCAGCAGCCTTCAGTGAGAGGCCTCTTCAGATTATTTGCAAGACTGACTGCTACTGGACATCATTCCTGACAACAGTCTCACCATCTACAACTGCTCTTTGATATTTGCCTCATAAGATTTACAACATTTAATTTCCGTTGGAATAAATAAAGTATTTTTGAATTAAATTGTATTTTTTTTCCCAGAGGAAATGTTTAACATTCAATCACATTTATTTCAAAAAGAACTGCAATTAACAATTATTCTGAACATCATATAACATTTGTTTTAATGGATAATATTTTTTTTAAATAATGATTTTGAGCTTTATCTCAGACATTTAGCATGTTAAATATTATGTTATGTCAATGTTATAGTAGATTTTTTTTATAAGACCCTCACATCTTTTGATGATAGTACAGTTAGAATGAAGGCTGAATAAATATAACATAAAATATATCTTCACAAGCTCGTATAGATGAGCAAAACTGCCTCCAAACAAAACCACACAGAACCTTTAGAACAATCACTGTCGTCACAGAGTTAACCAAGAACTCCATGGAATGGAAAAGATCACCATGCAAAGAAGAAGTGATCACTCTTGTTACCTATGAAAGTGGAACTTGTCTGTTTTTAGGTGTTATAATGACTCGTTGCAGAAATTCAACAACTCATAGTAACAGTTGTTGAACCACTGAACCATTGAAAAGCTTCGGAGGCCTTTCAATGGTTATAGAAGAGGCTGCGAAAGACATCAGGTTACTAGGAAATAGTGACTACAAGATACAGCAGCAGCCTGTACCCCAGACAAGTGGAATGTCTGGGGAGGAAAAGAAGAGAAAGAAATACAAGAAAACAGCTCTATTTTGTCAATTTAAAAAAATAATAATGTAGATGTGGTGCGGTGACAGAGCAGGCGCCGCGTGTGCGGAAGTTCAGATTTCAAGTCTCATCCTCTGTTTTTTTTTTATTTTATTTATAATTTTATTTATTTAAAATTTTATAAAGCCTTACTATTCAGATGGAGCAAAACAAAACCACAGAGGCATTGCGTATTGGTTTCATATCAGCTGACATCAACAGTTATTTCCGCCAGACTACTACTTTTCAGGTGAGCATGTGGACCAACCTGCCAAGCTGGTTCCTGGACAGATCCAGAGTCTTGAGCTTCGAGCACTTCCATTTATTAGCAGAAGGGAGCGTTTCAATTAGATTCCCACACAGCTTTAATGAGACGATGGCCTGAAGGGAAGAGCAGATGGAGGCAGGAGGCATTAGGACATTGATGCTGACAAAGTTCCTGCTACACATAAGGTTTCTGAATGCAAAAAAACTGAAACCACCTAATGTTCTGTAGTGTATTAAAGGTAAAAGAAGCAACAACAAACTAAGATTTTATATAGCATATCAAAGTTAGAGATCCAACCATCTGGTTGCTCCTCCATCCATCCATTTTCTGTATACCCTTCGCTCTAGTGGGGTCAGGAGGGTTGCTGGTACCCATCTCCAGCTAGTGTTCCGGGTGAGAGGCGGGATCACCCGGGACAGGTCACCAGTCTGTCGCAGGACCCATCTGGTTGTAAGGTCAGTAAGTCAACCCAAAACATCGGACTCAGAAGAGTTTATTTGTTGTTTTATTTTATATTTCTTTCATTAATTGTTTTGTTAAATAAAGAATAATGTGTAAAGTAAGGTGGATAAAAGAAAGGAAGCAGTCTGATGGTCTGACAGGACAAGCCCTCTTCCTCCTGCACCTCCGCGGTTCCCCCCACCATCTGACCGTTCCATGAGCCATAACAAGCTATAAAATTATTGGTTATAACTCATTTATGATTTGAATCATTTTTAAATCATTTCTAGGTGAATGTGGATCTGAATATGAATGTTCAGACAGTATGACGCAGGTAAGAATACTAGCTCATACAGCCTCATCTGATATCAAACCAAGTATCAAGAAAATGTGTCACAATTCAGTGATATTTAAATAAAATAAAGGAATCAACTAGTTCCTAATTTTTCAACAATTAACAGGAACAAATTGCACCGCAATCAGATTGTGCTTCAGATCACATGAGGATCAGTTTCTCTCATGAAGATGCTTCTTACAGACATTTAGAATAAATCAGAGAAATAAAATTCATGAGGAACATTACAGAGAACTAATAACATCTTCATCAGACTGTCACATAGCAACTGAAGGCTTTGTCAGAACTTTCTCCAGTGCCACTGTGATACAGACTGCTACGTGACATCCTCCCGGTCCACTCTCATCAGCATCCACAACAACTCTTTGAAGTCACTTGGAAAATATGATTTACAACATTTCATGTCCTTTTAGGATTAATATTGGATTAATAGAACTGAAATGATATTGGCTCATTTTAATGTTGTCAGGAATGGTGTGGTTGGTGGTGAGGAGAAGCGCAGATAGACCCAGGATGAAGATGATGATGATGAAGAATTTTAATGAAATGCTTGACAGTCCAGTAAAAAGGCAGCACGGCAGAGAATAAAGCTAGTGCTTAACACCGGTAGCAACTGTATAAAACAAAGACTGACATGACGAGCTAATGCCAGCACAGGACTTCGCAGTTCTACTGTGCCGGCAGACTAACTATCAAGGACAAGGACGTACGTTTGATACGTTTGACAAGGACCCAACAAGGAACACAGACAACAGGTGGGACTAAATACACACGGGGTAATCAAGGGAACGAGACACACCTGGGACAATCAATGGGGAAGACGCAGAGACAGAGACTCAGAGGGAACAGGATCACACAGAAAAAACTCAAAAATAAACACACAGACAAATGTGGGTAGACAGACACTCTGGTTGTTCAGGTTGCAGTAGTCATGACTCAGGTGACTGAGAATATACACAGTCATGTTTGTCACAGAAAATTCATTTTAGATTTGCAATTAATCTTAAATGTCCAGTTCAACACCGCTGAACATACCTCTAGTTCAAAGATGTAGGAAGGAAGCTCTTTGAGGCAGTTGTCAGAGAAGTCCACCTCCTGCAGCTGAGTCCTCCAGAAGATGGATATGGTGTTTGGAAGATTCTCAATCTGATTGGAAGAAGCTTTGCATTGATTCTACATGAAAGGGTCAGATAAGTGGACAGGCTGTTACTATTACCATAACAGAAAAACTGTGTATTGTAGTTTTTCTGTCTGTTAATATACTTTGATTAAAGTGTGAGCGATGGAAACCAAAGTCAAATAAATTGTTTGAATCCATAAAATCTACGATTATAAGTTGATTTTGATTTTACCAATGATTCTGGTAATTAATTTTAATCGAATAAAAACTTGGCAGATTCTGCACATTAGGGGTGTTGTGGTGGCACAGGGGTTAAGTACAACCCACATATGGAGGCCTTAATCCTCGACACGGCTGTCTCAGGTTCAATTCCAGGCCTGGTGACCTTTGTCGCATGTCTTCTCTCATTAGCCACTTTCTTGTCAATTCACTATCAAATAAAGGCCACTAGGGCCAATAATACCTTAAACAAATATATATATTTTATTGCCTAAAACTTGTCAAGTGGGACAATTTTATCTTCACTTCTTTCAAATTCTATAGTAAAAAGAAACACCTATTCAGTACCCTTTGCTGTTAATGTTAAAAGAACTGCAGATCCATACATTGCTACAAACGATCTTGCATTCACTAAAGGAATGCCGTTATTGCATTTTAGGCAGTAAAATGTTTATTTTAAATAAAGTAGTTTATTCACATGTTATGTATTTCTAATACTGCATAGGCGTAAGTGTTGAAATGAAAAATCTGCAGAAGGCAATTTTTAAAATCTGATTTATCGTCAGAAGAACTGATTGCTAAAATAATCATTAGTTGCAGCCCTACACAATATTGGCATGTTTAATTATAAAACCTGCATGCATACACCTCAAAATGTAATAATAATGTTAACATTCAGTCTCCTAAAATGGAATTAAATGTCATCTGGTTAGCTGAAAGTTTAAGCTCTAAACTTTCAGCAACGTAGCTAAAGACTTAAGCTTATAATGGATGCTCCAAGAGTGACAACATTTGACATTTTCCTTTTAGTCATGATAATAGATCATGAAAAACCACAACCAGTAATGATCAATGTTTATCCATACTCTTAATAGAATGAATCAGGCAGTTGTTCTTAACCCTCCTATTATGTTGCGGGTCAAATTGACCCGTTTCAAAGTTTAAAAATATTTTTAAAATAGTTGCAAGTATTTTTATTGCATGAAACTTTTTCTATTTGTCTTAATAGGTGAACTCTACATATAAATTGAAAATTTATTCATTTTACACATTTGAAGTCCCCCCTGCGTCTACTTGTTACATCGATACTGTTCGGGTCAATTTGATCCGGCAGTCAAGTTAAAGTGCAAAAAAAGATTAAAAATGTCCAATTCTGTTTGTTTCCTTACAGCTATGAACCTTATTTCACCACACACACACAAACACAACACAACACACCACACACACACACACACACACACACACACACACAAACCCACTTTCTCCCTGCTCTCTTTACTTCACAATGAACTGCGAGAAAGCAGGTGTTCATACAACTTTTGACGGGAACCTATACTGTTCCCGTGGGAAAACTCCACCCACACTGAGTGGACACTTAGTAGAAGTGGAGGGGAAAATAAATACTCTCTGCATGACTCATTTATCTTGATTTTAATTGGTGGGTCAATTTGACCCGGAACAGTATGTGTGTCTCAAATTCAATTATAAAGATCACCCTTTGAAAAAAAAAATTAAATGTAATATAAAAAAATTTACCAAAGATCACTTTCAAGGAAATTATTGTTTTTTTGTGGCTAGGTTTTTTTCAGTGGACATAAAAAATGTAAATCCCATTTTTTATGTCCAAATGAGTAATTGAGTAAGTTGTCGTCATTAATCCTTAATTTCTGAGAAATAAAAAACATAATTGCACAAATTTTGATTGAGATGGTTAGTATTAGAGTTAATAATCAGATAAAAAAAATGTTTTGGAGGAATTTTTTGGTTCCTGACACTATTGCATGATAAAACTCTCCCCGGGTCAAATTGACCCACGAACATTATTGCTGTACCTCAGAAAC
This sequence comes from Poecilia reticulata, assembly GCF_904066995.2. Lineage (NCBI taxonomy): Eukaryota > Metazoa > Chordata > Actinopteri > Cyprinodontiformes > Poeciliidae > Poecilia > Poecilia reticulata. Next base: position 764,968 of record NC_088832.1, read on the forward strand.
GAACATAACAGGAGGGTTAAGCAGCATGACTTCTTACCAGTGGGCAGGCCCAGGGGTCAGGGAAAGCATTCAGTTTGTTTCTGCTCACATCAAGGCAGCGCAGGGACTTTAAAGAGTGCATAACTGAAGTGAGCAGGCTGGTTAGACAGTTACTAGACACATCCAGTCCCTCCAGCTTTCGCAGACCAATCCAGTTCACAGCTGGAAGAGCAAAAACAAGATTTAATCAAATAGGGGAAGAAAACAATTTAAACATAAAGAGTAATATTATTTATAGATTGTAATGTATTACTGACATAGCTGAATGATAATTGACTAATTTACTGAATGGTGTTATGGTTGGTGAGTTTGGGTTGTGATTTCTGTAGTTCACTACTTGAAAGCAGATCAAAATTGTCAAACAAACAAACAAAATGAAGCAGTTTACATCATTGTCTTGTTTTTCTTCAAAAATGTTAAAAGCTGGGAGGAAACATTATGCAGCCAGTAGAATATGAATTGCTTCATGATAAATGCAGAGTATTTGGATAAACTTTATCTTTGTTATTTCCTTCAAATTCTCTATGGCTATAAGTCCAGGTTCCAGTAAAGCTGCTCTCAGAAAATATTAACATTTTATTCGATTAATTTAGAAAACAAACCATTCCAATAACAAAATCTTATTTTTGACTAGTTTCTAGTGGAATTGTCTTTGTTTTTTGACTTAGAAATAAGTTAAAAAAGCAAACATAGCAACTTTTCAGTAAATATAGGATCTTGTTTTAGGTCAATAATTCTGTAATATTGATGAAAACACATACTGGTTCCACTGGCAGATTATTTCACTTTTGACATTGGAAAAATGTATTGTGTGTTATGACAAAATTTTGTTTTATTTAAAATCAACCAAGCAATCAATGAATTTGATCTATAAAACACCCTTCATGTTGGAGGCAGCTTCCTGGAAACATAATAAATGGTATTTCTGAACTGGGTTTGAACCGTCCAGGGGCACAGTCTGCAGGGGCAATTACCAGAGTTGTGAAGCAAACTGAAACTGGTGGGATTATCCCTTTTTCTCCCCTCTTTGTACGAGGGCTGGTGGATATTAAAAGAGATGTGCCTTCATTTCTTCTTCACTTTTCCTGGAATAGCCAGGGAAGTCATTGCTCATTTTCTTTGCTTAATTTCTTAATAAAATAATAATCAAAATGCATTTTGAATAATTTTTGATTGACTCAGTGTTTCACCATACGTAAGACTTATTTATTTCCTTAACATGTTGTAAGTTAAATAAAACGCCAGTGGAAATGGTAGTTTTTATCAATATTAAATATGTAAGGAGGCAGAGGAACTTGTTTTTCCACAGATTATTTGTCCCCTTTTATGCCATCAGGACATAGTGACAGTGTAAAGAAACACGTAAAAAACCTATTGATTATAAAAGTTACCTACTGCAGTTTTAGACATGGCAACATTCATACTATGCATTGAGCCATCAAAGTGTGCCACATAATCAGATATGGAACATACAGGCAGGGATGTCAAACAGTGTGTTGAGCTGGTTATCGGCAGCACAGAGTTTCTGCAGGTGGACCAGATGGAGAAGTCCAGTTGGTAAACTCTTCAGCTGGTTCTGAGATATATTCACCATCTGTAACCTGAACCACAGAAAAAATTAAGTTTGAGATATTGATATAGAATATTTATTCTGTTGAATTTAAGAACTGTTTTGATACATTCAGTTCTATAGAAAAGTAGCTTCTAATCTTTGCGTTACAGCAAAACCAACTATCAACAATCTCAAGAGAAATGTTCTTATTTGGTCAAATAAAATGACTTGATGTCTGAAATAATAAGTAACTAAATAACAGAAAGACAAAGGTAAACCTTTAAGCTACAAATTTCTGTTTGTCTTGATGTATCTGGTCCCACACCTGGAGCAGATGACATTCTGGGAGTTCTGAGCAAATGGCAGCTCTTTAAGAGCGTTGTTAGACAGATCCAGAGTTCTGAGATGGATGAGGCCCCAGGGGACCACCGAGGGCAGAGCATCCAGGCTGTTGGAAGACAGGTCCAGGTGGGTGATTTGGGAGCAGACGTCCATGAACCAGTTCAGATCCAAATATGGTAACTGCAAGCCGCTCCAGTACACACGGACACTCTGCAGACACCAACAGACACACACTCATCTCCACAAAAAATGATTTCAGAGATATGGTCAATGATAACATTGACCATATCTCTGAACTGCCTGCCATAAAAAATGTCCTGCTAACATTAAAACTAACATCAAATTCTAGGATCTAATGTTTATGCACCAACATGCTGCCCCTCATGGTGGTAGCATGTTGATGCAGCTCTGTTGTGTTAGTTCTGATTGTTTATATCTAGACTTTGGTTCCTAACTTTATTTTATTGTTTTTGGATGAAGGATTGGATGCCACTTTTAAACAGATGGTATGATGTGTAACTATGGCAACAAGATATGTTTTTACAACTGGGGCAGCTAATTAGCACCCCAAAAGTTCAAATGAATCCTGAACTACAACCCCAAATCCCAGAGGAGCTGAAAAAGAAGTTTCATGAAGAGAGAGAAGGAGGAAGTTCAAACCATCTCTTCCATCCACCAAGAGTAAGAAAGGATTATATTCCCAACTTCAACGTCTTTCTGCTCATCTCTCACCATACAGACATATAGACATTTAAAGAGAAGTGGACAAATTTAATACTTGATGGTCGGTTGGGCTCAGGCTTCTGTGGCGCATTTTTAATAAGCCTACACTGCTTATTTCTACATTCTAAATGAGAATGTACAATATAAAGCTGTGTTCTTCTACTTCGTATAATCTAAGTAGAGGAGTACATAGTTTACCCTGATGATGCAAGAAAGAAACTAAGGTGCAGACATTTAAAAGACTAACAAGTATATGTGGCCCAGAACTGATCTGCTCCCATCAATCACACATCCCAGGTGATTTCCACTTGACTCCTCCTGCTACAAGTGACATAATGGAGCTGGAAGATGTTAAAAAAAAAGTTAAAAACACAAAATATTGCACTGCTAACCCAGCAGAAGGCACAGTCAAAGGTCTGGAAGTATCTTAAACTGGTAGTTGACAACAACAGCAGCTGTGTTGGCTTCATGGACTGCAGAAAACATGCTGCTTTTCTCTCTGATGTCAGGGTTACTTTGGGCTCAATCCTCTAACTAGAATTAATGAGTCGTGCTAAATCGGGCTGGACAGTGTCAATGGGCTCAGGCCCGGTTGGGTTTTTTTAGGCCCAATCTGAACTCTAGTTACTGTGGAACAGCGTCTCTGCTGCCTGGATACTGAACTGTTAGAATGTCATGACAGACATGAGACTGTTTTAAAGCAACAGTCTTCAGTCAGAGGCTCTTCAGTTTTGCTGCAAGACTGACTGCTATAGGTAATCCTCTCTGCCCACAGCATCACCATCCACAACAACTCTTTGAAGATACTTGGATGAGATGAGTTACGACAACATTTCATTTCCCTTTGGGATAAATAAAGTATTTTTGAATTTAAATGGAATTTGCAGGATTGTAATGGAAGCTTTGGGTCCATAAATAAAGCTGTGATGATTTTATTAGGTATAAAATTAAATCAGAAGTGTTTTCAGAATACTTGAATGACCATAACCCATGGTCATCTTACACCATGGGTAGGATTCATTTTAAGTGAATCTACTCTTTACATGGACACCCTTCATTTATTAGCCATTCATTCATTCTGAAACACTGCCTATGGGAAGGTGTGATTAGCTGAAAACCTAGATTACACATTTAAACTAATGTTATTTATGTTTTCTTTTAAAGACAGGTCTATCCTGTGAAGACGTCACATGTACTAGTTAAAACTCAGACCTCCACTCCATTTGCACCAGACGTTTCGTCAAGTTTCTGTCTCAGGAGGCGTTTGCTGAAATCCGGATAGTCCATCAGGGTGTAGGATGAAAATTCAGCACCATTTTCTAGCAGGAAGTGAGCAATCTCCTCATTACCTAAAACACAAAACATGCAGTTTATACTATGTACAAGAAAAGCCAGTGCTAAACCTTTCAGGGAAAACTTCAGGGAATCTTTTCCCTGAACTCTTTTGACACATTTGTTTGAACATACCTTATGCCTCATTGTGGTTCTGAATATTCACAGTTCCTCAGGCTATGAAGCTGGTGTAAACAGTGCCAAAGTCTGTAGTGACTAAGTTGTTACTGTTGTTTTTTTCTCATACAATGCATGTCTGGTAAACTAAACTATTTTAAAAGTGAGATGAAGGGTAAACGTTAAAGGGATTTAAAGCTAAATTTAATATTAAGTTTATGTTAAAGTATCAAACTATCTCTGAAATGACTATTCAAATCCCAATCTCAATTTGTAGCTCTTCATTCTGTCTATGCTTTCCTTTCTTTGTAAAGCGTCTTTGAGTGTCCTAAAAAGTTTGCTAGTATTATTATCATTATTATTATCTCTCCGGGAAGAAAACAGTTTTTCTTGCATTCTATTTTCAGAAAGCATACAGATAAAGCACAATCAGGGACAGCTGCCTATAGAGGAAAAATGAACAACATCTGTTGGTGTTTTAATGCCGTAGTTGAAGCAGTAGGATGCTTTTTGAACTGTGATTGGGATGCCAAATGTAATTACGCACAAAGCAGGAACTGAAAATCACTCTCTTCATGTTTTGCCATCAGAGCTGAATGTGTCCTGGAATAGTTCTGTCTTCTTACTGGCTTGTGCAGCTGCATACAGCGGCAGTCCACAGAGGACAGCGAACTCATCGCTGTGGATAGCAAAGTCCTTCACATCTGCATTATAGCTGTGGACCAGCAGACGCACCACATCCAGATGACCCTGCTGACAGGCTGTGGCCAGCAGGCAGTTCACCAGATCTCTCTTCAGACTCACACCTAATTGGTAGACAAGAAATATTATAGTTACTAATCACTTATGTACATATTAAAAAAAACAAAAAACAAAACAACATAACCGTTAACGAAGTTTGTCGGCAACACAGCAAATTTTCATCCAACCAAAACTCATTCTGCTCTGTTGCTAGGCAGAAAAAGAGCTATATTAGCTCAGAGATTGGTATGCCTTGTGGAGTTTTACAGCAGACCCTGTAATGTAAACTCTTCAGGAGATTTTTCAAGAATGACAGTAAAGCTGACCAATTATATCTGTTCTCTACTTTGAGCTTTGTAATTACAGTCTGAACTAAGAGGCTACCAGCTGGTGTGGAGGTTTCAGCTGATCATTCTAATACTAACTTTAAATATAAAGTTGGACTACACAGCTCAAATAAGAGTCACCACACAGCTGGATTTAGAGCAGAGAAAACAGGCCTTTCCAGGCTTCATACACTTGCTGTTGGAATAAAGATGTAAAATTTGCACTAAAACTTTCATTTAGGGATGTTAGAGCTTGCCTTCTACCTCTTGCTGTTTATCTTTTACATTATTCTTTTTCCTAAATAAAAGGCCGGCTATAGCTGAGAGAGGGCAGTTACTTGCCCGCAGCCAGGCTTGTTTTAGTTCTCTCCCTGGTGGTAGTAATAACCATTTCAGTATTTTCTTGGGCCGCTAATGAGCAATCATTTGATGCAGGTGCGTTAAACCTGGGAGAGAACTAAAACAAGCAGTTTTAGTTCTCTCGAAAACCGACTTTGGGCACCCGTGGCTTAGATCCATGCAGTTTTAGATACACCAACATATGGGTAACATTCGCTGAATTTTGCAATTCAAAATGAGGAGTAAAATATAAAATATGTGATGGCTGTTGAACTATTTCTGCTCGTACCAGGTATAGAATCCAGCAGTTCTTTGAGCAGGTTGGTGTAGCCACCATGTGCTGCCAGGACGGCTGGATTGGACAGCGACAGTTCCTGGGGCACAGTGATACGGGCTTCCTTCAGAAGGTAACACACACTCACTAGATCACAGTGCTGAGTGGCCACAGACAGGAGGCGGACCTGAAAGACAACCAACAGGAACACACTGACAATGCAGAAACTCTGATATGCAGAACCTTTGAGCTCTGCATATCCCATACATAATCCCAGTTTACCCAATAGGTATTTATAGAAATATTTTACAGTTTCAATGACATCATTAATAAAATTCAGAAAATTTCCCATTTCACACCAAAGGTTGAAATTTTTATATTCCGTATTTATTCATTTTGCTGAAGTACATTGAAATATTAACACTTTATTAATTAAATGTATGTTTTGATATAGAATTATAACATATAAACATATTAGACCTTCTCTGATTTAGTTCAGGTAATATTTGGTTACGGAGCTTCACTTTAATTTTTTTAAAAAGTGGAAAAACTGTCAACATCAAACAATAATAATGACAAGCTGATTTACAGTGGTGTCTTTATATAAGCTAGACTGCTATGAGGTGATTTAGATTATAGAAGAGTTAGGACTTCCCAGTAAACAACGTTTTATATGAAGCCCTTCACACCCTCTTGGTAATGACTCACTCCGTCAGGATGGATCCCCCCGGAACACTCCACACAACAGGCCTGCTGAATCAACTCCCTGGCAGTCTCCTCATCCCCGCCTTCATATGATGCCTTGATGTTCTCCAGGGTTGAAGGAGGAGCCGTTCTGGAGTTGGGACCAGTGGCCTCCACCAGAGAAGCCTTGGTTCCCATTTCCTCCCCCCTGCCTGCAAAGAAAAAGTGAAACAAAGAGGAGTTAAAAATTAGATCAAATAATCTATAAACCTGGAACTGTATGATGTTGGTCTAACACATTAAAGTATTGTTCACATTCAGAACTAAAAGAAATCAAACAATACAATGCATAATCTCAAAAAGGCTTCATGGCATTTTCTGGAAGGCACAGAACTCTTCCTCCGCTGATGTGGCTGAGATGATGAAGGTCTCTTCAGCTCTGACCAATCTCCAGACTTCAGCTCAGAACAGGTTTACTGGAATGTGTAAAGAGGATTAGGATCACCGAAAACAATGTTCACTCGGAAATCCTTTTCAGTCCAAAGGTTTTTACCAAATGATTTCCAAAGTAAAGTCACTGTGTTAGGGACAACAAAGGAGGTTGAAGTTCGCTCTGAGTCAATTCGCCGTTGGGTCGTTGGGTGCTTCACCAGCTTTTCCTACTAATGGTGTCAAGAGAGTGACACCATTAGAACAGCACCCTCACTGCTATCAGACTGCCCCAGGGCAGCCTTGGCTATAATGTGCCTCACCACCATCAGTGTGTGAGTGTCTATATGAATTAGTGAATGACTGAATGAGAGTAAAACGCTTTGAAGTCCTCAGACTTGATTAGACACTACACAAATGCCATTTACCATCTTACATAACCGTGATTGAGACAAAATGTTTTTTTCTCCCCAAACATTTTACACAGAAGAGGTTTTTTTTCCAAAGGTTTTTAATGTTAACTTCAATTCCATTCAGTTTATTTATATAGAGCCAATTCACAACAAATGCCTCAATGTCTTAGATAAGGAACAGGGATTTCTTTGTTTCAATAAGAAACTTCTCATCGAAACGGACATAAATCACGTTCACTTCTGGAATATCTGTATGCTCCCACTAGCTCAGGAGGTGAAGATTAGCTTTCATAACTACACAGATGACACACAGCTCTACAGTACAATGTCACTAGGTGACTCCAAACCATCCAATCACTGAAAGGATGCTAAGAATAGATATATGTGTGGATGTGCCATAACTTTCTCCAGAAGAAAAGAAACAAAACTCAAGTCATCGGTGCACAGCTTCAGATATTACATCTAGAAACTATACAGCTAGAAATATAATGCTTGCGATCAGATACAAATCCTGGGTGTGGTGATGGACTTTGACCTGAACCTTCAGAGCCAGTTACAAAGTCAGCCGCCTGTCAACTGAAGAACATTTCCATTATTAAAGGACTAATGTCCCAGCAAGATTTATAGAAACTCATCCATGTGTTTATCTTTAGTCGCATTGATTAGTGTAACAGTTTTTTCATAGGTCTGCCTAAAAAAGGCAGAGCTGTTTTTCCAGAACGCTGGATCCAGAACGCTGCAAAACAGTTGAACATTGAGTTGCTTTAAATCAAGATTAAAACCCCAGCTATTTAGAGTTGCTTTTGAACCATAACAAATGAAACATTGACTAACTTATTTGATGATTTTATTGATGATTTTAATGTTGGCACTTATCAAAATCTAAAGCTTGTTACTGGTTTTCTCAATTGTTGACTGTATGGTGTTTTTTTGTGACTTTGTATTTTTCTGTTTTTATTATGTAATGCACTTTCAACTGCCTTATTGCTGAAATGTGCTATAGATATAAACTTCACTGAATGATTAAGGCACATAAAAAAAATCATTTCAATCACACACACATTCCAATCAATTGTTACTGCCTGCAATGGACTGGCGACCAGGGTGACCCCGCCTCTCACCCGCTTACTACTGGGCATAGGCACAAGCAGCCCTGGCAACCCCCTAGGGATAAGCATATTTGAATAATTACTGAATTACTTGCACCTTTTCTCTTTTGAGAATCACACAGATAAAATGTTTTGATAAAATGTTAGAAACTGAGTTGAAAAATTGAACTTGGAAACAGTTTTAAGACTTGGAACAATAAAATAAACTACAACGATTTAGGATTAAGTTGTCACAGCTCATTCTATCATCTGTTTTGATAACTGGCTGTTTGAGAACAGAAGAGGAAGACCATTTGTAGAAGAATGTGATGCATGAGCCTGACACCTCCAGCAAATACAATGTTATTGGTGAAATAAAGACAAGGAAGATGCAGCACTTTGTCTTGTAGTTCACCTTCAACATTAGATTGCTGAAATGAAACAAAGTTTGTACAAATAAGTTTGCTGAGTGTGTTGGAAGTCCTTCAAGCACATCTGTATGTTCTTTTATTCCTATTGGCTCTATTTGAGCAAGTGGTTCAAATTTAACAACAGTGGCTCTTAAATGAATAATACACAAATATGTGAAGTCAAACTGCTGTGCTGATGCCATTTGAGAAACCCTGAGGGAGTGAAACCATTTGACTCACATTAGAGGCTCACACTTCCAACATGGCATTTCCAATAGGACTCTTCTCTTCATGGGAAAGCTGGAAGAGACATTGATGCTAAAGAATAAAATGTTCCCCTCCCCCCACTCCTCTCAACTTCTCTAATCAACCCACTACTGCCAATAGATCTGTGGGAGTGTCTCACTTCACAACACAGCATTGATGGTAAAATGGTGTCTGTATGCGAGAACTCCACCACAGATTTACTCTGTGAAATAAAGGAAATAAATACAAAAGTTATGGTGGACCAGATGCATCCAAACTTTCATAAGCGACTCAGAACCAGCAAACAACGCAACCCACTCACAAACAGCCTCCAGGGTCATTAACCTACACACACAGATGAGGTCATATTGTGTGTGTTGTTTAATTAGATTCCAATCAGCACTGTGATCATTCATCTTTTGACCCCATTTAGAAGCTTCCTGCATCAGTTTGTATTTTATGACAGAAATCGTCTTGTAAATACTTAAAACATGCTAGAATTTTGATGTAGGTATCGTAAAATTGGTTGCTGATCCTTAAATTGTTTTTTATTTATTATATTCTTGTATTCTATTTTTCTTTATTTTCCAAGACACTATAATAATGTTGTCATCTTTGTGTGTTTTGTGTGGTTTGTTTTATGGGACTGCAGATGGAAATTAGCATTTCGCTAAATTGTGTGTTCCTTAATATGCATTGTCCCATTCTAGTAAAATAAAGTCAAATTTAAACTTTTCCAATTAAAATCAGATTTACTTCCCGATTACACAACCAATTGATTTGTCCTGGTCACCTGGTGCACCAATGTTAGAATGAACACAGTGAAAATGTCAAAATTACAATAATGCACATTTTAATAATTACTTACAAAGTTGTAACTTACTGTATATGCAAATACTTCAAATGGCCTGAACTCTGATCAGTTAGAACTCACCGAGTTCTGTCAGAGCTCAGTGAGCGCAGTTAAGGCCATAAAAGAGGCACTCTGCAACAGTTCAGGATTCTCACTCTGATGGTTTCACTTCTGTTTATGCTAAATTTAAGCAGCTCTACAGTCACTCCACATACAGACACATTTCAGTTTAGAGGTGCTTGTTTTCTCGATGTCCCTCATTAATCTGGTGCTGCAGTATTAAAGCTAGGTCTATGGTTTTCATCCTGCAGTCAAGTGTAAGAACTTTGTGAGAATAATAAAAAGATGGAAAATGACTCACTGTTTCTTTGCTCCATGTTGCTGGGAGGCCCTCCAGTTTCTCTGGAAACGCCAACAGACCAGTAGGACATTCCTACTGGAGTCAGTGGTAAAGCTAACCACAATCAGAGCTCAGGTCCTTCAGAGACCTGCATGAAGAAAGCAGCATTAAGAGACAGACTGATGCAGAGCAAAAGACATCAGATGTCAAGAGAAAGAGGATTAGGCCAAACTTTATTTCCATCATGGGAGATGAAGTGGAGGTTGTTGAGGTATATAATATAATATTAGTGTTTATCTGAAGAACTGACTGGACTGGAGACTCAATAATGAAGTCGTCTACAAAAAAGGACAGAACAGACTGTGCTACTTGAGAAAGTTAAGATCTTTCAAGGTTTTCAGCAACATGCTGCAGATCTTCTATCAGTCTGTTGCTGAGAGTTTCATCTCTTCTGCTGTCATCTGTTGGAGCAGCAGCATCAGAACCAGAGACATAAAAAGGCTTAACAACCTAATACAGAAGTTCGGTTCTGGGGACGACTTTGTAGATGATGATGATGCAAAGAAGGATTTTACATAAAAATCAACGTATATGTGGACAACCCTGGCCATCCTCTACATCAGGCTGTCTTAGAAAACCTGAATGTCTTCAGTCAGAGGCTTCTTCAGATTTGCTGTAATACTGACAGCTACAGGTGATGCTTCCTGTCAACAACCATCAGCCTCTAAAGTGACTCTTTGAAGAAACTTATATAAGTTACAACAACGTCTAATTTCCCTTTGTGATTAATATAGATTTTTGAATTTAATTTAATTATATGAGGGAGGAGTACCTGGACACAAGGACTTTACAAAGACAACCTGACGTTGAAGACAATTTCATATTGAAATGTATGAAACACATTTTCATTGTTGAAAGTGAAGTGTTACATGAATGTGGAGATGAGCTCAACTGTCTTTTGTCTTAATATAAACATTATTTTTTTAATTTATTTTAAGTACTTGATTGTTCCTGACATGCAACAGTCAACAGGAACAAACTTTAGCGCAACCAGCTTCTGCTTTAGGGTGCAAACAGTTGCTTTGAAAAAAAAAAAATACTTTTCACATTTTGTCATGTTGCAACCACAACCATGTGCGTATATTCTTAGTATTTCATGTCATAGCCCAAAACAAAGTAGTGCATTACTGCTATGTGGTTGAAAGAGGATATATGGTTTTTAATTTTTTTAAAAATTAAAATCTAAAAGCTGTAGCGTGTATTTGTATTCAGCCTTTCTGAATCAAAACATTGTAGAACAACATTTCATTGCAGTTACACCTGCTAGTCTCTGGGGTAAGACTCTACCAGTTGTATGTAGTACGAGTCTCTGGACCAGACTTAAACTGAAGTTATGATCTGTAAAACATTTATTTATAATCAGAAAAACATAGCAAGCAATTTAAGTTCAGTAGTTATGAATAACGTTCAAACTGTATAATAATGGGCTGAGAGTGTTTGGTAACTGTGTAGTAACCCAGCTGCAGGGTGGCAACCATTCTGATAGATAAAGCTTGGGGAGCAGCACAGTGACACAGCAAACACAGTGGTTGATCTACATAAAACTGACTGAAAAACAGAAGAATGTGGCCTAGTTAAAGCCAAAATTGCAACCTGATTGAAATAATTGGTTTGATCTTAAGAAAGCTGTATAGAAACGGATACCAGCAGACTTCAATGAACTGAAGCAAATGTGTGAATGGTGGTCAGCTTGGAGAACAGCTATAAACTGGTTCTTACCAGGATGTGAGAGACTTTTAAAGCCAATTGACAGCTTCAAAATATTTCTGCTACAGGTTCTACAAAGTTCTTCATCAAAAAGTGTACAGAGGACCCCGATCTATTCATAGATCAGGATCTGCAAATTTAACAATAAAAAGATTTTTCTGTGAAATGTCACTTCAAATTATTTGCCAAAACTGTACCTAATCGCAGATATTTTTGTAGCACATATAAAAATATTCAAAACAAAATGCAGCTTGGGAAGCTGAAACACATTTGTACAGTTCAACCTGACATGCTATTGGCTGCTGTTTGCAACGCAGCCACTTCAGGAGCCCTATTGGTTGAGTACTTGTACTGCCAAGAGCAGAAATAAGGAAGACTGTAGAATCACAGTCTGTCAGCTTCTGCAGTAGTGATTAAACATTTTTATGCATATTGAGTGTTTTGAACTATTAAAACCGGTGGCCATCAAAGCATTTCCTCTGTAATTCCACTCAATTCTCATCTCCTTTGTGTGCTCCATCTGGGATTTCTCCAGCTGAATTCCAACTGGATCAATGAGCAAACAGAAGGAGAAGTTATGAATTTTTTCACATAAAATTGACCTTTTTCTTCTCCCAGCGTCTCTACTGCCACCTGCAGAAATAGCTGCCGGTCAGAAACAACCAATCAGTGCCAAGAGGAGGCTCTTAGTGCTGTTAATAATGCTGTTCACTTTTGCTCCAAACCGGATTCCAAAAAAGTTGGGACACTAAACAAATTGTGAATAAATATGCAATGATGTGGAGGTGCCAACATCTAATATTTTATTCACAATAGAACACAAATCACAGATCAAAAGTTTAAACAGAGAGAATGTATAATTTTAAGGGAAAAATATGTCGTTTCAAAATTTTATGACGTCAACAAATCCCCAAAAAGTTGGGACAAGGCCATTTTTACCAGTGTGGCATCTCCCCTTCTTCTTACAACACTCAACAGACGTCTGGGGACAGAGGAGACCAGTTTCTCAAGTTAAGAAATAGGAATGCTCTCCCATTCCTCTAACTGTTCAATCATCTTGGGCCTTCCTCTGTCGCACCTTCCTCTTTATAATGCGCCAAATGTTCTCTATAGGTGAAAGATCTGGACTGCAGGCTGGCCATTTCAGTACCCAGATCCTTCTCCTACGTAGCCATGATGTTGTGATTGCTGCAGAATGTGGTCTGGCATTAACTTGTTGAAAAATGCAGGGTCTTCCCTGAAAGAGATGACATCTAGATGGGAGCATATGTTGTTCTAGAACCTGAACATAGTTCTCTGCATTAATGGTGCCTTTCCAGACATGCAAGCTGCACTCCACAAGCACTCATACAACCCCAGACCATCAGTGATGCAGGCTTCTGAACGGAGCGTTGATAACAACTTGGGTTATCCTTGTCCTCTCTGGTCCGGATGACATGGCGTCCCAGTGTTCCATAAAGAACTTCAAATCGTGACTCATCTGACCATTTTAAATGACTCCTGGCCAGTGCAAACAGCTGAGCTTGTGGAGCTTAGAAATGGCTTCCTCTTTGCACTGTAGAGTTTCAGCTGGCAGCGGCGGATGGCACGGTGGATTGTGTTCACTGACGATGCTTTCTGGAAGTATTCCTGAGCTCATGCTGTTATTTCTTTGACAGTGGCATTCCTGTTTGAGGTGCAGTGATGTTGAAGGGCCCGGAGATCACGAGCATCCAGTAGAGTTTAACGGCCTTGACCCTTACGCACAGCGACTGTTCCAAATTCTCTGAATCTTTTGATGATGTTTGATGATGTTATCATCATCAACCGTGCGGTTGATGATGATAACTTAAAAGTCTTTGCTATTTTACGCTGGGTAACACCATTCTGGTATTGCTGCACTATCTTTCTGCGCAACAATGGTGGAATTGGTGATCATCTTACAATCTTGACTTCAGAGACACTGACACTCTAAGAAGCTCTTTTTATACCCAATCATGTTGTCAATTGACCTAATTAGTGTTAATTTGTCTTCCAGCTGTCTGTTATATGTTCAATTTCCTTTTTCCAGCCACTTATTGCTGCTTGTCCCAACTTTTTTGGGATTTGTAGACACTGTGAAATTTTGAATCAACATATTTTTCTTTAAAATGTTACATTTACTCAGATTAAACTTCTGATCTGCCATCTATGTTCTATTACAAATAAAATATTGACATTTGCCATCTCCACATCATTGCATTCAGTTTTTATTTACAATTTGTTTAGTGTCCCAACTTTTTTGGAATCCGGTCTGTACAATTCTGTCACGACATAGTGACAGGTTTAACAAATGTGTAAAGAACATATTTTTTAATAAAAGTTTGCACTGTAGCTTTAAGAGTTTAATTTAAAAAAATTCAATGGGAAGATATTGTCAGTAGACTACTATGTTACAGCTTACTTATGTATGCTCCACCTGACCCGGACTATGGGGTTAAATGTACCATTTCGCTCTGTATTGAGACCAGACTATTACTATTTAATAGCAGAGTCACGTAAATACTTTGTATCACATTTTGAATGTTTAAAAAGAGCTCCAAACTACAAACAGACAGAGAGTAATTCCACTGCTCTGTTATCACAGATTTAAAAATATTTTTCCACTTCACTTGACGTATTTACAGGAGGGGGTGTCTGTCTGACGCGATTTAGTGTCCGCGTTGATGCGCAAAATAACTGCGACACTTTTCCAGCTCTACAAACGGTTACTACGCCATTTTATCAAGATAGTTATTCAGATTTCCTTCAGTATTCGAGACAACTAAGTTTCTGGGTCAGTAATTCCGGAAGTTTGGATTTGTTATTTGTTTCTATTTTGTATAAATCTTCAAGTGTTTCCATGACGCGTCAACTAAATCCAGCTTCAGAATCTGGAACTCTCGGCGGAGAACCAGCAGCCACCTCTTCTGGGCTGCCGTCCCAGACCACAGCCCATTTCCTCAGTCAAAAACACCCGGCTTACCTCCAGGCTGACACGTCCAGCTTTCCTCCCGACAGGACAGCATTATTCCCGCAGTGTTGCGCCGCGTCAGACAGTAACCTGGACCTTTCCTGCCCCGGCTCTAAACTTCCAGTCCACTTCCTAAATCTCAGATCCGAACTCTCCAACCCGGACACGCGCCGCTGTTACACATGCGTACGGAGGAGCAGTTGGGCTTCAAAACAACATGTAGTTCCGCTATTCATTCCTAAAATAACACCACGCCCACAGTTACAAACAGCAGACCAAGAGACTTCTTCAAAAGGAGCCATAATAATAAACCAGCACTTTTAATCAATAAATGTCGTGTTAAATAAATAAACAAACAAACCCTATTTCGTTGTTTACAGTGATTTTCACAATAAATTTTAGTGAGTTATAACAAATAATGAATTATTTTGTCCTGGTCAGTTTACATTGAAACATAGCTTATTTCATTAACAGATGAAATCAGCTGTGACTGCTGGATAATTAACCGTTTCTTCCTGGCATTTATACACAGCGCACAAGAAGGAGGGAGGCCACTGAGTAACTGGTCTCAGAGATCTAACTTTCACACTATTCTTACACTCAACACATATTTTTTTATTAATTTATCTTAGTGAATCCAACTATTTTCTTGCATGAGGAAACACCTACCACCTGCCGGGCCACTGCGTGTCCCTGTGCACAGATGCTTCATATGGGCGCTGCGCTGTTACATTTACTCACTTTCAGAGTAACTTCACTCTCACAATAGCATCTCCCCAGCAAAGGGGTGGCAGTGTAACCGGATCCTTTTCTGCGTTGTGCTGGTTATTGAGTGAATGGACCGTGACACAGTTTCTTTCAAGCGGATGATTGTCGGTTTATTTCTGACAAGAATCTCAGACAAGACCTCCCTCAACTGCTGATAATGTGCTAGTGGGATGTGTCGATAAGGCAAGCGAAATGGCTGGTCATCAGTCAAGTGAATGCGATGGACAAAATCCCTAGCCTCACCACAGTCCAGTTTCCCCCTGGAGAACACATCCTGGTAAGAAACCACGAGTTCAGCCAGCCTTTTTTAGACTCACCTGACACCTCACAGCTCTCTATGTCGATGTCATGTAGACCACAGTCTCTCAGCATCTGCACTGGATCAGCATTGTGATGTGATGAGCTTGCTGAAACAGCAGAATGGTTGCAGTACACTTCAGATCTCCCCTGACTAAACGCAAAGTCCTCCACAGCAACACATGGGAAGACATCAGCGATTTTAGCATTGCGGCGCAGTACCACAGGTTTGTTTGTTGGGTTGAGAACCTTCATAGACCCAACAATCCCCCCACATGGGTGTTACTACACGACCCACCAAAATGTTTTTTGGAGTGGAATGAGCAGATGATGGCTCGACGACCACAGTGCCCCCTAATGACAGTGGTGAGGTGGACAGAAGCTTCCCCCAAACCACATACTCCTGACGAGGAAGGAGGGTGACAGCCTGTCTGAGCCTGACCGTTCCAATCTTGTCAGGTAAAGTAGAGCAGCTGCAAAAAGTCCTCACACTCTGGGTTTGCAGTGTCAGATGTAATGAGTTCCCAGTTCCTCGAATCAGTTTTCATTCTTTGATTAAGGGGCCGAAGCACATTGCTACCAATGATGAATTCATCATGTTGGCCAGTTATCGAAAATGTCGGTACTGTAAATTTGAAGCCATAGATCTCAATGTTCAATAAATAGATGCATTGAGACTGCGTGAGAAGGAAACCACAACCGACGAGCACCACGTTCTCTGAGACTGTAAGAGGGATCAAATCAACACCTGCGGCTCTTAGTTTGCTCTCTGCCTCCATGCTCAATGTGCATGACATACTCCCAGAGTCCAACATACCCCTCAGTGTAGATCGGTCACTCACTGAAACTGAGGCATAAAACAAATCACTAGCCCTCTGAACTCTCTGTGACCCCAAGAAAACCACATCACTGTTCTCAGGTGAAGCGTTACAACACTCAGTATAGAGTGTGCATCTAGTTCAGTGGTTCTCAACCTTTTTTGAGGTACCGAACCCACCAGTTTCATATGCGCATTCACACCATATTTTATTTTTCACTTCTGTAGTGAAAAATAAAAAGATTTTTTCCCCCCCAAATTCAAGACATAGGGGTGACCCAACTAGAGTCTAGTTGGATCACGGCCAAGATCACCAAGTCTTCTTAAAAGGTAGAGTCTCTGAGAGCAGCTCTTCAAAATATAGTCAGTGTTTTCAGCAAAGTTGCGCTGTCTGTCCAGGAACGACCCAAGGTATTTAAAATTTGCCACAGTTTCAACAGGTTGACCATCGAGAGAAACTGGAATTACTATAAGGTCTTGTTTAGATCATTTAATTAGAGGTTGCAGGACACCGACCCTTATGAACTGGAGTTAAAGCCCTGCTGTACAATTTTCATTCAGTCATAATCACATTTACTTGCATACAGTGGAAACTTTACCCGTGTTGAGGTAGATGAGGAGTTTACAGTGTCTTTACTTTAAAACCATTTTGGTTTCCATTTGTTGAAAGTAAATTAAAAACATTTAGCCATAGTTTGACCGCTGCTTTATGACAGAAAAAAGGTTTGATGTCACAAATTATTTTAATCGAGGCATCATTCAATTTGTACTGTAGAAAGAAGATGACAAAAGTGTTTCCTGAATTAACTTTAATGTTCATTTCACTGCACACACAGGACAGATTAAATATTTAAGATTCAACAAATCTGTTGAATCTTTTAGCAAAATAAGTTCAGATTAACATGGGTGAATTCACAGCTACCTAAAGTTAACAATGAAATGTCTTAAAACGTACATGGATGTTCAAATATTGACTATAATAAATTAAAAGAAAACATCAAAAAGATGTGTATTCAAAGAAGACCAAGCCCAGTCTGTACAGATTGAGGAGACACTATAACATCTACCAACAGAGCAGGTTAATTACTGTAGTTTGAAGCTTCAGGTTTTGGTGTTGAACCTCCCAGAATCTCAGCTGCTGCAGATTGGCTGAATATGCAGAGAAAAGTACAAATAGACAGTTAGTGTTAGAAAAAATTATGTTGATTTTCCTGAACAGCTGATGCACTGACAGACTGTGACAGAATATTACTGTACCTGAAAATTACTTGAATCATCACAATGTATGTAGAATTTTTTTTAACGTAACCCCTAAGAAAAACAAGGATTCGCTGTAAATGTAGTTTACTTAATTTTTTTCTACAGCAGAAGTTTTGTCAAAAAAGCGTAACAGGCTTAATTTCAAAAGGTTGTAAAAAACTTTTTTTTGATAAAAATGTGTTGGGGTAGGTGGGGGACAGTCTATGCATCCTCATTCCAAACACATTCACTTAAATTTTCACTTTATGGTACATGTTCACATTCTTTATTGACTGTATATCAAATATATTTCAAATGTAACTGAAGATATGACATAATACAATACAGAGGTGTGACCAAGTCACTGTGTTGCAAGTCTCAAGTCTCTGTCCTCAAGTCAAGTCAAATCTCAAGTCAAAACAGGCAAAAGTCGAGTCAAGTCTCAAGTCAGGAACCTTTAATTTCAAGTCATTTTGAGTCGTTTTTATTTTATTTTATATAATTTGCAATTATACATAAAATTCAAATAATGGACCATTTGTTCTTTTTAAAATCTGTATTTATCTCAAATGATGGAACATGTGCAGCTGAACACAAAGTATAAAAAACATTTTTAAATTGGACCTCTTTATTGCGCAGTTCTGTTAAACTTGATATTCAATAATAAAAAAAAAAAAAAAAAAAAAAAAAAAGTATATATGAAGTTATCACAAGTAAACTCAGGAAGGTCTGGTGCATTTATTTTTCTGCTTTTATTTCTAAGTATGTTAGTTTCAGTCCTCCGTAAATATGGGCCAGATATTCTAAACACAACATTTATTTGGGACAGTCACTGTATTTGGTCTGTTTAAACAAATAAACCACATGAAAAAAACAAATTAATTGCAAATAAAGTGAAGTGGTTTTGAATTTGGATGTGATGGTAAAATAAATATCTGTCAGGCCAAGTGGTCAGAATCACTAAACACTAAATAATGAGCTCATTATTTCATGTCTTACTCAGTTAACTATCCCACTTAGTGTTATATTCAGGGTCAGTGAGATTGTACAATTTTTACAGACATTTTGGGACAGTTAGCTAAAGTCAACTATCTTAGAGCAAAAGAAAAGTGCCACCTACCATCTTTGTGAAGCTTCAAATGCCCAACAAAGTTGGACGTCGTGGCATCTCCATCCGATATTCTCTTCTTGCATGTTTTACAAGTTGCAGTTCGTTTTTTATTCGAAAGTTCATAACCTACGTAGCCAAAAGAAATTACTCGCGGAAGCATATTGAGCGGTTATTTCGTCTTTCGTTCCCTGAGCTCTGCAGCGTCGCCGCGTTTTTTTAAATGTCCAAATCCTGTTAATTTGATTGGTTGAGCTGCAGCTACGCACACATACATACATAAGGAGAGAAGAGAAACAGAGGGACAGTCTGCGCATATTGATACGGAATGAGTGAAAATAATTAATGACGCCACTTTATAAATAATGTGTTTTAAATTTTGAGTTGAGTAAAAAATATCAAGTCTTTTCAAGTAAACAGCTTCAAGTCGAGTCAAGTCCCAAGTCAATGGCATGAAAGTCAAAGTCAAGTTCGAGTCTTTGAGCATTTTTTCAAGTCAAGTCTCAAGTCGTGATTTTAAGACTCGAGTCTGACTCGAGTCCAAGTCATGTGACTCGAGTCCCCACCTCTGATACAATATATAATATTCAATCAAATACAAAGACTTAAATCTTAGACTTGGTCATCAAATCACTGCGTTGCCTGTAGGAATTTTTAATGTCCAGCAGGTGTCAGTATTGAGTGACAGTATCAACACAGTATCAATACAGTGTTGCTATGAGTCGAAACGCCTCATGACGCCTCATTTACCCATCACTATAAAGAGGGCTGGGCAGTTGGTAGAGCTGTTGCCTTGCAGCAAGAAGGTTCTGGGTTCGATTCCCGGCCCCGGTCTTTCATTATGGAGTTTGCATGTTCTCCCTGTGCATGCATTGCATTTCTCCGGGTACTCCGGCTTCCTTCCACAGTCCAAAAACATGACTGTCAGGTCTCTAAATTCCCCCTAGGTCTGAGTGTGCATGGTTGTTTGTCCTGTGTGTCTCTGTGTTGCCCTGCGACAGACTGGCGACCTGTCCAGGGTGACCCCGCCTCTCGCCCGGAACGTTAGCTGGAGATGGGCCCCAGCACCTCCCGACCCCACTAAATGACAAGGGTGTATAGAAAATGGATGGATGGATGGAGAATACAAAGACAAAACAACTGTGTTAAAGGCTGCCCGCTCCAAGTCCTACACAAAACAAAAGTATAAAACAAAAATTAACTTAATAGATCTATAAATAAACTGAATGTATTTAGATGGAAAAATGAAAAGCACACACCTCTCCCGCAGGACAACACGACAAAAGGGGAGGGGCTAAGGGGCGCAAACAATTTAAAGACAATACCACAGAAGAAGAAATAAAAGGACGGGGTTTCCGATCTTAAAGTAACGTGGTTAAAACAATGACAGGTGTTTCAGTAAGATAAGGAACAAGACAAATAATAATAAAAAAAGACATTTTGTGTAATTATAACAAAAGAGAATTACAACCAGGTTACAGCAGAATGCTGCAGTCATGTAGAACATTGATCCACAACAGTAAAAAGAAATTCTGAAAAACCTTCAGGAAATTCAGGAGATAAACATAATATCACCTTTTCTAACTTTATTTAATCTTCAGCTTTAAAATTCTTATTGTGAATAAATCGTTTTTGCCATTGTCTACAAACATGTTAATATGTTAATAAAATTATACAAATACAAATAAAGATGTGAAAAATGCTAAAAGAGATGAATACTTTCTGAAGGCATAGAATTTCTAACCCAAATATTTTCTTCTAGCGTTCACAACCTGGAAATTATAACAATCTAAATCAAAAATTCGGATGCTCTATAGTTTTAAAACTGGATGACATAAGGATCAGGACAGTGCAGGGTGGCATGGACCTTCCCAGCTCCGCTCACATGGAATCATTCATCTTGAAGGTTACAGTTTTTACCTCAGAGTACTCTGCAAGGGCATATTCCCCTCTGGAGAGATCAGACAGAGCAGAGAAAGAAGTTCAGGCGGCGTGGGACAAAGGAAGTAAAATATGATTTAATCCTGATGCTTCTTACAGCTCTCTTCCATTTCCTGACATCTTGTATCCTCCAAATGGAGTCTGGACATGCATGGCGTTATAGCAGTTTATCCTTGAGACAGACAGAGAAGGATAAGCCTCAATGATTTTATTATTATTATTATTTCAATATTTGTGTTACACAATATCTGCAACAGACCAGAGAACTGAAATTGACAGAATGGAAAATAAAAGCAGAAATAAATATATGGCCCAATAAATAAAACGCACCAATTAATTTCAAAAAGGATACCTCACTTTTTTAAGTTCATTGAACTTCAAATTTTTCATTTAAGTTCCAACTACATATTTAAGCACATGAATTTACTGTTTAAAAACAAAATTCACAATTTTCCTTTTTCTTATTGACCCTTTGCACGTGGCGTCAAAATCTTCAGATAGTGTTTTACTCAAAACAGGCATCACTTCCTGTAAAGCTTATCAAAAATTATACAGTTACTAACCTAACAATGCTTTTAGTAAGTGGATTTCACCTTAAAAATGGTCACATGGTGTTGTGTGGTTGGCTGAACAAACAAACAAGAATGCAAACTAAACTTATTTTTTCCTAAACCTTTTAATAAGGAAAGAATATGGAGATGGATAGCAGCTGTCAATACTAAGGAATAGCTGAAAGGCAGTCCTCTGTGTATTCGTGGATTTGCAGAAAATACGTTTTTACAAGGTAAGATTAACGTTAACTGAAACACACGTTCTTTCACATCATCCACACGAAAAGTACAATCAGTAAGATGCAACCAAATGTTGCATTATGGAGAAGGGAGGCAACAAATCATTAGCAACCATGGAGAAAATGCCCCATCATGTAGCCTACAACGTACGAAAAACGTGCGCATCTAGACTTTTGTATGCAGTGCAACAAGAAACATATAACTACATAGTGGCATAAATCATGTGAATTTAGGCAAAGTCAGCAATTTGATGAAATCAACAAGAAGAAGGTATGGTCGGTTTCTAAGTTAGATGATTCCAATTTTTGTAAATACCAACGTTTATGAGACCCAACTAGGTGAGCTACTATCACAGACAAGTGAATTCAATCTGAACTAGTAGAAGCCATGGATGTACTGGCAAAGACAACATGGGAAATCAATCTGAGACTTCTTTCAGTACTCCCTTTGCTCACTTCTGACATCCGACATGGCGCCTCGCATGATAGGTGACAGAGTTACAAAGATTCAATAGTCTCTTTAATTTCCCCTTTAATTTTTTTTCACAAGTAATTTTACTACCATGTGGTATTTTTTTATTTTTCTGTCCCCTATTTTTACTTCACCAAAATCATTTCTCTCTTATTATGCAAATGAGGAGAGGCGGCGTCTTCACTCTTTAACTTCTGTATATTTGGTTCATATTACAAATCGACAAGCCACCGGCCATAACAAAGAAATAGCGATCTACAATCAGTTCATCAGTGAGCTGAAGGTTAGCAACTTTATTTAAAAACAAACAAACAAACAAAAACATTGTAACTCCTGACTTCATTATTGTGATGTGATAGAACATGTGTTTCAGTTTGTAGCACTCATGGAAGCAGATATTGATCGTCTGGTTTTTCATAACTTGGTGAAGTTTCCTCCAGAACTGAAAAAGACTCCTGGATAGGTGTTAAAACATCTTCAGTTAAAACCGAGTGAACGTCGAACTGCCTTCAATGAAATCTTTTGAGTTTTTTGTTCAAAATGTGCTTCAGTTAATGCACAGGAATTCAGAAGCTTGTAATTGTCCACTGAATAGAAGAAAGGAAGGTTACCAGACAGTTCCAGTCTCCAGGGCTCCAGACACAGACAGAGCTCTGTCCATACTTGTTGTGAACACAGCAGACACCAAGCCATACTGAGAGTTGTTGGCCCTCTCTATGACTTCCTGTTTGCTCTTAAAGCTGAATATACAGAGCACAGGCCCAAAGATCTGAAAGCACAAATATATAAATGAAGCTTTATAAATGAAAAAAAAAAAATCTGCATTGTACAATGCAAAATTTTTTATAAAGTCGACATTTTGACAATTAATTTTTCGGGTACCACTAGCCCTGGGATGGTTGATACTCTGTCACTCAAATGTTTGTGTCTTAGGTAGTTTGGCTTGTTTCACCGCAAAATATCAGATAGTCAGCCTGTTTTTCTCTTCAGGGTATTTTATTACAAAGTGTCTCATGTGGCTTTTCTTTTTCACACTTTCATCCATAACACAGTGCATTGTGATGCAACCTCTTCCTTGGCGATCCTCATGCTGTCTTTGACCTCGGAGAAGATGGTGGGATGAATAAAGAGACTTTTTTCTCCCACAGCTCCTCCTCCGTATTCCAGCTTGGCACCTTCTTTTTTCCCACTTTCTATCAGGCCAATTATTTTTTCAAACTGTTGTTGGTCAATCTAGTAGTAATAGAGAAGGTAAACAAACAATGAATGAATAAAAATGTTTACTTTGGATTTGCAAGTGATTCTAAAAAATTCCTGATTTAATTATATACATATTTAACAATATAAAAATAAATATGTAGGACTGACCAGGTGGAGAGTTTAAAAGATGAACAGAAAGGTAGAAATGAATGATTGAATGAATGAATGAATGAATGAATGAATGAACGAATGGGTGGGTGGATGGATGGATGGATTCTCATTCAATCTTAGTTATTACATGGTGAAAGTCAGTCATGTATTTTACAGTGCCAATTCATAAATGTGTTTTCATTATTTTTTTAAATTATATTTTTAAATTCTGAAGCTCTGACACCTGTGGCCCGTGTGTTGTCTGGGGGTCCAGTGGGTCTCCTATGACAATCTTCTTTGCATTTTCTATGCTACGGCGCACAAACTCCTCATAAATCCTGTCCTGCACAAAGACACGTGATGCAGCTGTGCAGCACTGGCCTTGGTTGTAAAAAGCTCCTTTTTGAATTTCCTCCACAGCCATCTGCACTACACACACGCGCACGCACACACACACATGCGCGCACATACACACACACACACACGCACAAACACACAGACAGAAATAAATGCAAATTTAAGAAGAAATGGCACCATCTCTAGGTCAGAGTTCAGTCGTTCAGTTATCTACATGGTTCTACAAAAACAAAACTCTTCCACAAATCACAATATGTTCATCTCAGAGCTACCTGGCAGTTATTTCATAAAGTATAAGACCCCTCTGCTAATTTGAAGTCAAAGGTTCAAATCAGACAAAGATGTCCTGAAAAAATACAAGTGTAATTTTAAAATGATTATTTCATTTCAAAAGAAAAAAAGAAACAAATCATCTTGGCTATTTGTGAAAAAAGTAATTACCCACTGAAACTAATAACTTGGTGGCCACATCTTCCAACAAGGAAGGGCCAACGATCTTCAGAAGGTTAGTAACTATGCCAGAAATGATCCCTAATGGTTTAAGTACACACACACATGCACACGCACACACACACACGCATGCCCACCTTAGGGCATGTCAAGCAGCATAAAAAAGCAAGGATCATTTTACTTACAGTCACAGTCAGCAAACACAATACAAGGGTTCTTCCCTCCCAGCTCCAAAGTGACTCTCTTCAGATTACTTTTGGCTGCAGCCTCTTTGATCAGTTGGCCCACCTGGAAGAAAATGGTAAAATTGCCTTAAACACATCTGTTGGTAGAAATATGTGAATCCATGTGCAAGAAACAATTTTCATATAATAAAGATAAAAAAACAAACATTAAATTGCTATAGAACGTTTCACATCAACTGATGCAGATCACTGCAATGCAAAAGTATTCATACCTCCTGTAGTTCTAAGTAGTTCTTTGGTATTCAGCTGTAAAGTCGAAGTGGTGCATAACTGTATGGTTTGGAGGAAAACTATAGATGTTTTTTAAAGTGTTTTACTAATAAAACACTTTATAAAGTGAGGTGTGCATACTGTATGTTTCCCCCCCCTAGATTTGGAAACAGCTAAACAGTATCCAATGTAGTCAGTTGTATTCAAATGATGTTCAGATCTGGTGGTTCATAAATGGCAAAGAAAACCATAAAAGAAAAGTTGTCTGTCTTCATTTTACTACAAGCCTGGACACAGTGATCATATGAAAGAAGATGCTCGAGTCGGGTGAGACCAAATAAGTATACATGGGCAACCACTGAGATGCTGCCATTGGCGGTGGCAGCAACATGTTGTAGGGATGCTTTTCTTCAGCAGAACAAGGAAGCAAGTAAAAGTGCTTTTAAAAATGGATGATGCTTAATTGAGGGACAATCGTGGAACAAATCTGTTACAGGCAATAAAAGACTGAGGTGGCGGTTCAACTTCCAGAAGGACAACGACCCTAAACACGGATTAGTTCCATGTTTAGGGTCTAATCCGTGAACTAATATAACTGAAAGTCTGTAACGAGTTCAAAATGCATTTTAATAAAGACTGCCCAGGAAAATTCAGCTAATGTGAACTTTTGTGCAGAGTAATTGGCAAAATTTCAAGTCTTTAAATGAGTAAAGCTGGTGGAGACTTGCCCCTAAAAACCTGTAGCTGTGGGTCTATAAAGTTCTAATACAAGGGAGATTAGTACAAAGCGGATGTCACATTTTTCACTTTTGATCAGTTCATCAAATTCACAAAAACGTAATTACTGTGTGCAGCAGAAACGTTTTGTCATGCATTCACAGACCTCTGTGGAGCCGGTGAAGGCCACTTTATCAATGCCTTCATGGCTGGCAATCGCTGCTCCAGCTGTGGATCCAAACCCTGGAATGATGTTCACCACTCCAGGAGGGAAGCCTGCCTGGAATGGACATCCAGAGAGCATGCTAATGTAGGACACCAGAATCTATCTGCCCAAACCAAACATGCTACTAAAAGATTTTAATCATCATCTCACATTCAAAATATTCAAGCCAGGGATAGATGAGGTAAAAATGGTCTTGGACCAAAAAACAAACAATGGCTAATTGTGGTTGATGCTAAAAGGATTTTCATTTAAAAAGGAAGTTTCTGTACATGCAAGATTACAAAGTATATTCTATTCCATTGTGGCTAAAAAGGCTTTTATGGATTCAATCTGTAATTGCTCAGAAGGGTTCAACAGGGCTTGACTGGGATTTGAACCCAGGCAGCAGGAGGAGTTCTTAGACGAGGCTAGATGAAAGTTTGTCCGACTCTCACACATTTACACAGAACTCAGACCCTAGACCAATGAGAGGGAGGCTCATTGGTCTATGGGTATGATTCTCTCTTAGGGTGTGAGAGTTCTTGAGTTCAAATCCCAGAAGGGCCCGACTGAGATGTTTAAAATAAAACTCACCCCCAAATCACCTTTTTTTTTTTTTTGCTGATAAACTGCCTGATCATGTTAATTAGGGTTCTATCTTTATTTTCTGTTTAATGCATTTTCACAATATTTCCAGTGAAAGAGACTCGACTTCTAATCAATGTCTGATCGTCCTGAAGGAACCCGCATCATATTCTGCTTAAGGCCTCAGACAACCTTGGGCCAGGTTTGTTTCTGTCCAGGTCTGTACGTAAATGTCTGACCAGAACTATTTGTTAAGAATAAAATATTTTTAAAAAATCTGTTTAAGAAGTTATTCATTTAATATGATCTTGTCTTAATGTTTCAAGCACATCAATAATTTCAGGTCAAAAACACTTAGGAGTTCCACAGGACTTCTCCAGAAGCAGGGTGCTCTCACCTCACGGTGGCTATGAAAGAAACCTAATAAAGCTGCAGGCATTTTCCATGAGAATCTGGACACCAACTATTATTTCCCTTAAACATTTTTGTTGAAACAAAAGATAATATTCTCTCAGTTTTGGAATCAGACCTCTTTGATCAGTGATCCAATGTGCAGCGCAGTGAGTGGGGTCTGCTCTGCCGGTTTGATGACCACAGTGTTTCCACAACTCAGGGCCGGTGCTAACTTCCACATGAGCATCAGCAGAGGGAAATTCCACTGGTGGAGACCAAAACACAAAACAAAAAAACAGCCAGCGAGAGAATTTACAGCAATGAAAATATATAGCAGACATGTCAACATTCCTCTCTGTGTTTAATGCACTTATGGACATGAAATTCTTATCAGATGCTGTAATAACTGAAGTGATTCAGACACAAAATCATGACAAAAAAAAATAAAAAGTGAATAAAACCAGAATATTTTATTTTTATATAATCTTATTTTCCTTTATCTTTTCAGAAATGTACTGTGTCTAATTTCTCATTAAAACAAACTTCTTGGTTGAATGGAATTAATTTTAAAATTAAATCTGCCAGAGTATGAATAACTCAAGACAAACCCGTTCCTTCTGCGTTGATAATATCATCCCAAACATGTTCCTAAATTTGGAGGTCTTATAACATAAAATGCTCTATGATTGTCCATCATCCTTTTAGGATCTGGGGTTGCTTGGTTTTGGGTTTTGTCGCTTTTTTGTGTTTCTTCTTTTTTTCTATTAGTTCTGCCATGTTTCCACTTCAGTTTTTCCTTAGTAAGTCTAGTTTATGTCTTGTTTTTAGTTATTCGTTGCCTCTGTATTTTATTTATGTTTCTTTAGTTTAGTTATTCTTTTATGTTGGATTCATTTCCTAGTTTCCTGTGAAGTCTATTGTTTTTTATTTCTTTGGCGTACTCTTATTTTTTCTTAATTAATTCTACAACTGAACTTTACGTCTCTCATTTGCCGTAATCGGGTTCACTTTAAAACACCCCATGACTCGTTCTTTCTGACCTCCAATGACTATGTTTTGCCCTTTTTCTTCAAATACCTACTGGAATAATGGCTCCACAAATACCAATAGGTTCATGTCTGGTTAAGCACAGATAGGTTTCATCTGTGGAAAAAAAAAGAAAAAAAGAAAAAAGTTATTGTCATTTCATGGATACCTCCTCCGCTCTTGTGTTTGACCAAAATCATACTTCACGCAGTGGTTGTGAGGAAAATCAGCAGGCTGTGACCTATAGTTCTGTACATATAGAACTCAGATATTGTCGTAGTCTCTTAAACCAAGTCAGTGTTACAAATGTTTTAAATATTTGTAGTTCATAAATCTCTACTTATACTACATCTACAGTTTTTCTGTATTGAGTTTCACAGCCACATACAGCTTTCTAACTTGACTCATTCTTGAATTGGGTTATGTAAAGTGATCACTTAGATTTCTGGTGACTGTGTTAGTTCTCATTCATCCCATTTGTTTTCCTCACCTGTGTTGGACTGCATGCCCCATCATCTATAGTGATGGAAGGCTTATTTAGACTATAAAGAATAATTTATTGACTGAACTTACATTATATTGTGGGTTTCTGTTCATTTTGACCTCTCTAAGCACCCAAATACATTCATACACATACTGGTAGGGAACAAGGGGCTAGAGGCCTTGGCCAAGAGGGCACTGACATGGCAGGGAGGGAAACTGGAATCAAACCCAATGATTTTCCAATTACAGGAAGAATATCCTCCCCACTTATCCACTGCTGTCCTGTGTGAGGATTTGTTTGTACACTGTAAAAAAGAACGGCCTCAATTTACGGTAAAAAACTGGCAGCTGTGGTTGCCAGAATCTTACCGTCTTTATACGGTAAAATTCTGGCTACCAAAACTGCCAGTTTTTTACCGTGTTTTCAAAATACGGTAAAATACTGGCAACCAAAACTGCCAGTTTACCGTATTTTTAAAATGCAGTATTTTACCATTTTTTAAAGAATACGGTAAAATTCTGGCAACCAAAACTGCCAGTATTTTACCATATTTCCCAAATACGGTAAAATACCGTATTTCCTAAAATATGTTAAATAAAAAATTAAAATGTGGTTTTTCCATAGTAAATACAGTCATACTGCCTGAGGCATAGTATCTCCATAAGTGAAAAACACAGCCAGACTTTTTTTTACATTTTATTGTAAAAAAAAACAAACAAAAAAAACCTTATGGTAAATTACATAAACCTTATGTTTATTGAGTTATGATAATTCCATGTATTTTCTACGGTAGTATAATGCTTTGAATATTACGTTCAGTAACTGTTGGTATTTTACCATTTTTTACCATAGATTTACGGATTTTTTTTGCAGTGTCGACTTACTGTAATTCCATGTATTTTCTACGGTAACAAAATGTTTTGGATATTACGGTCAGTAACTGTTGGTGTTTCACAATTTTCTACCGTAAATTTACTGACTTTTTTTGCAGTTTCGACTTACGGTAGTTCCATGTAATTCCTACGGTAATGAAATGTTTTTGGATATGACAGTCAAAAACTGTTAGTAAATTTACGGTAAATAAAACGGTAAAAGACCGACTTTTTTTACAGTGTACATTTGATGGACAAATTGATATTGTTTTTGTCTTTAAAGTTTTGGAACTACAAGCTGACAGCTAGAAGACAGATTCCACACACACTCACCCACAGGCACACTTTTGCCATGAATCTTATCAGCCCAGCCTCCATAGTAATGCAACGTTTTGATGCTACCTTCCAGGTCAGTGAAGAAAGCTTGGAGAAATGGCTTTCCTGTGTCCAGTGTCTCCAAGGTCTAAGGAATGAAGATGAAGTTGTACTTATTACATTTTACTTTATTGTAAAATTTTTCTAATTTTATAATATTAGAAAAATATAGTCATTACTACTTTATAATGCTGACATGGGATTCAATTTGACAGGTAGTGTGGTACTCAGAACGGTCGTATGTATATATATATATATATATATATATCCTCCTCAATCCCATTCCACAATTCAGTATGTACTGATGAATTGTGGACATATATGAGTTTCATAGGGAGAGATTGAGGAAAATAGTAAGACCAGGAGTTTTGAAGGAGGATACTTATGCATTAGTATCTTTCCAGTACATTAGTACTTTCATTATACATTAATGAAAGTTCTGAAACCACCCCTCCTGAAATGGTAGCTTGCTTAGGCACACTTAAACAAGATGTTTACAGTGCTTACATAAAAAGATCATACATGCCCCACATATTTTTGTCTACTGTCACGTGTCTTTGTGATGGTGTTTTACCGCCAGCAGTTTCCGGTCCCTCTCCACCAGGTCCGCCAGTTTGTGTAGCAACCTCCCCCTGCGGGGGGGCTCCATCTTCCGCCAAGCAGAGTCCAGCTGCATGGCCGCTTTGGCTGCTGCAACCGCCTTGTCAACATCCTCCTGCACCGGGGAGGGAGGCACATCAGTCAGGATCCACTCAGGTTGCAAGCTGTTCCTCACATTTTCAGAAGGTTTTAGTGTCAGAGTTGTAACTTTAACCATAGATTATTATAATCTCACCAACCAAAACTCACATCACACATTAGTTCTAAATCTAACCTATAACCCCAAAACAGCACCTCTTCTTTTGGGCCCCATAAGTAACATTCAGTCCACACAACCCAGCTGAAAAAAAAAGTATACTTTAGTATATACTTAAATTCATGAAAGTACACTTTAAGTATGCAAAGTATTAAGTGTACTACCTATAAGTATATCTGAAGTACACTGTAAAAAAAATGGCCTCAATTTACGGTAAAAAACTGGCAGCTGTGGTTGCCAGAATTTTACCGTCTTTATACTGTAAAATTCTGGCTGCCAAAACTGCCAGTTTTTTACCGTGTTTTCAGAATACGGTAAAATACTGGCAACCAAAACTGCCAGTATTTTACTGTATTTTTAAAATGCAGTATATTACCGTATTTTTAAAATATGGTAAAATTCTGGCAACCAAAACTGCCAGCATTTTACCGTATTTCCAAAAATATGTTAAATAAAAAATTAAAATGTGTTTTTTCCATGTTTTTTTTCCGTGTTTTTTCCGGTGATACGGTCATACTGCCTGAGGCATAGTATCTCCATAAGTGAAAAACACGGGCAGACTGTATCATATATTGACATTTTATTGTAAAAAAAACCCCCCAAAAACCTTATGGTATATTACTGGTCACTGTTCTTACCAAAATTTTACCATAAAAATTATAGTACAACACACAAGGAAGTGTAACTTGTCAGCATTTCTATACAGAAAGTTATAAAGAAAATACATTCAAATTAAACAAAAATACAGATTACGAGTAATCCACTTAAAGAAACAAGTTCTATTTAAAAATTCAGTTAAAAATAGAACCGATTCTATTTTCTGTCCAGTTTCCTCACGGTATTACTGAGATCTGGAAAACAAAACAAACAAAAAAACAGCATGTGTCCACATAAGAGATAACCTGCTGTAGGAGAAAAGCCGGTGATAAAAGAATTCTTGTTCTGGGTTGAGAGTCACAAGACACCGAGTTCAGATTTTGCTCAGGATGGTTGTAGTCTTCCCAGTCACAGGTTGAATTTGAGACTCACATGTTGTCAATTGGGTGTTTCCTCTCTGCTGGAAAACAAAGAAAGCAAAAGTTAGAAAGATGCACTACATGAACATCATATAAATGCACCATTCGCTTAAATGTTTGTTTCACCTTTGTTGACTTGCATATGGAGACTGGTACTTCAACCAGGCGGTGTGATCATTTCTGACTGAAAATTCAGTCATTCTTAAACCTTTGTTTGTTGACGACAGGTGTGATCCTCTCTGCAACCTGATGAAATACACAAACAAAAACATAAATAAAAACAAATATAACTGTTTTAGGCAATTTATGAAATAGATACTCACCATTTATCTGAGTCTCATGAAGGCCAATAAGTTGTCTTCAAACATTTATGTTAGTTACAATTCCTGCAAGCTAGCAGAAACAAAGCTGTAAATGTGTACACTTTTCATACAGGCAAACAAATAGATACACCTGAGACAATTTATGCTATGTTAGTTTTTCTCAGTCACTTTTGGTGCATTTCTCAAGTCATTGTTGGCATTTACAAAACAGTAAGCGCATTTCTCAAAACAATTTGTAGAAACAGCAAAAAATAGAATTTGTTTGCTTGAAAAATCCTTAGTTCAGCTCTCAAAATTCTGTCAGTTAACATATCAGTGACTCAAAATAATAAGTTATAGTTTCTCTATGTACAGATAAGACTTACGATAAGAATTGATTAGTCATGGGAAGAGACTACAAAATTCACATTTACGCTTTTGCTGTAATTCATTGATGATCCATGCCATGGAGATTCAGAAAGAAAAAGACAGAAATGCAGAGAAAAAAAAAGTAGAAAAGGAACCACAGGACAATCTCCTCATGGAAAACTGTACAGTGCTGTAGAAATGACATAATTACATTACATTTTAATTTCCATCGTCATGCCGACAAAGGTTCATCGGTGGGGTTAAGGAATGAACAGTAGGGTGGGAGAACCTCCATCAGCATCATGTTGTGGGTTGCAGCCATATCCTGATGTTGGACTGATGGAAACTGGCAGATGTCCTCAGCCTCTTCCGACTCTTCTTCTGCTTCCCTCCCAACTATTTCCTTCTCAGCTTCACTCTTCTTCTTCTCTCTGGCTGTTCACTCTGTCCACTCTGTTCATCAGTTCTCAGAAATATAACATTGTGTTGTGTTCTGGCTATATAGACCATATTGTTACCAGCTGATGGTTCACAAGATGCACCTTCAATCTGTTTTCAGAAAACTGGTTGATCGTTGGATGAGCCAATGGTTCATACATTGACTTGTTAGAGAAACTCAGGACTCACTTGGGAGCAATTTACCAATTCAGTACAGATTTAAAAAAGAATTAGGAAGAAAATTAATTAAAATATGATTGACATTATTACAACTTTAAGACTTATGCACGTTAAGACTTACACAATGAACTTATGCTGTTTTGGAAGTTGAGAATTCAACAGACACGTTTAACATATTTTGATCAACACGATAAAAGCAAATTACAACGGGGGAAAAGCACAGAAGTGCACATAATCAGTTACAGGATGTACAAAAGCAAAACTTGCAAAAGGAATGAGAAACTCATTTTTTGATGTGCAGAAGTGACACAGTAATTTGAAGATTGAACAGGTAGCTTTAAGAATTTCAATTCTGTTCTGAGAAATGCACCCAAACTGAGAAAAACTGTAAAATATTAATATTTAAATTCTCTTATCTTAAAATCCTTCAACTGTCATGGACCCAGTGACTTTAGTGCAAGTATTTTGGGGGTGAGAGTCAAGAGGTCAAAGGAAAATATTAAATATTAGCTCTGATGCCAAGCTTTATACTTCCAAGTATTACCAAAGTATTGAAACAAAAGCTAACATTTCACACTCAAAGTAATTCAAATTAATTACTTAACCAAACTTGGAAAAAGTTGCTTCTGCCATTAACAATAACTTTAAGCACATGCAGTCTAAAGTAGACCAGAAATATAATCTAAACCAGTGGTTCCCAAACTTTTAGGGCCACATAACTTTTCCCTTCTCTGCTGGGGGGCCGGAGTCAGTTTGTAACAGAAAAAGTGTGACGATTGCAGGAGTGCGTAAATGTAAAAATTTATTGTTTTCCAGAAAGCACAATCAAATAACCCTCTCTGGGTTCTTCACAGAAAATATCCAGGAAGGATTATAATCCGTATTTTCCTAACTATGAGCCACAGCGGACTATAAACCACAACCCCAAAGTTTTTTTTTAAACCAGTAAACATACACATATAAGCCGCAGATATCTCTGCCGCTCCAGGTTTTCCACAACGATGCAGCAGCAGCAGAGGGGGACGGACACCCAAAATTTGAGTCATAACAGGTCAATTGAATATCACATTTATTAAGTTGAAAAAGAAAAGTTGCCAAGTTTAGATTTAACTGAACTGATTACGGTAGTTTCCGAACAGTAACTGTAACAGTAAAAGTGCTGATCCTTCGTGTTGCTACTAGCATGTGCTACTAGCATGTGCTAAATGAAAATGGGCGCTTTGTTGTTGATCTTCTTCTTCTTTAGATTTCAACAGAAGCTTGCATCCATTATTGTTGCACTACTGCCATCTACTGGATCCTAATATCTATTCCTCAAATTCTCATAATGATCCCAGCCATCCATCCATCCATCCATCCATCCATTTTCTTCCGCTTATCCGGGGTCGGGTCGTGGGGGCAGCAGCTTCAGAAGGGAGGCCCAGACTTCCCTCTCCCCAGCCACTTCTTCCAGCTCCTCCGGGGGAATCCCAAGGCGTTCCCAGGCCAGCCGAGAGACGTAATCCCTCCAGCGTGTCCTGGGTCTTCCCCGAGGCCTCCTCCCGGTGGGACGTGCCCGGAACACCTCACCAGGGAGGCGTCCAGGAGGCATCCTTACCAGATGCCCGAGCCACCTCAACTGGCTCCTCTCGACGTGGAGGAGCAGCGGCTCTACTCTGAGTCCCTCCCAGATGACCGAGCTTCTCACCCTATCTCTAAGGGAGAGCCCAGCCACCCTGCGGAGGAAACCCATTTCGGCCGCTTGTACCCGTGATCTCGTTCTTTCGGTCATGACCCAAAGCTCATGACCATAGATGAGGGTGGGAACGTAGATCGACCGGTAAATCGAGAGCTTCGCTTTTTGGCTCAGCTCTCTCTTCACCACGACGGACCGGTACAGCGCCCGCTTCACAGTAGACGCTGCCCCAATCCGCCTGTCGATCTCCCGCTCCCTTCTTCCCTCATTCGTGAACAAGATCCCCAGATACTTAAACTCCTCCACTTGAGGCAGGACGACCCCCCTGACCCGGAGAAGGCACTCTACCCTTTTCCGGCTCAAGACCATGGCCTCGGATTTGGAGGCACTGAGCCTCATCCCGGCCGCTTCACACTCGGCTGCGAACCGCTCCAGTGAGAGCTGCAGATCACGGTCTGATGAAGCCAATAAGACCACATCATCCGCAAAAAGCAGAGATGCGATCCTAAGGCCACCAAAACGGATCCCCTCAACACCTCGGCTGCGCCTAGAAATTCTGTCCATAAAAGTAATGAACAGAATCGGTGACAAAGGGCAGCCTTGGCGGAGTCCAACTCTCACCGGAAACGAGCCCGACTTACTGCCGGCAATGCGGACCAGACTCTGACACCGGTCATACAGGGACCTGACAGCCCGTATCAAAGGGCCCGGTACCCCATACTCCCGGAGAACCCCCCACAGGGCCCCCCCGAGGGACACGGTCGAACGTCTTCTCCAAGTCCACAAAACACATGTAGACTGGTTGGGCGAACTCCCATGCACCCTCCAGGACCCTGCTGAGGGTGTAGAGCTGGTCCAGTGTTCCACGACCAGGACGAAAACCACGCTGCTCTTCCTGAATCCGAGGTTCGACTATCCGATCCCAGTATTATTTAAAAAACTGTTAAATAGCATTTCCCCTCTATGCTATTTAACTGATCAACATTCTCAAATTTCAATTCCCTATTAAAACCTAATTCTGTTTTAATGGGCGCATTCTTCTTTCATTTCCAATTTTGACTTCCAATGATTCACTTTGTAATGGTCTCGCTATCGTGTCTTGTACCAAAACTAACCATCAGCCAAACTCCTTTCACACGAGTCTGGATTAATTAGTTCTTCCTTTATTTCCATGTAGAATTGAGTGAAAGTGTCAAAGCACAAACAACTCAGGATGAGCTCAGAGCAGCTTACAGAAGTGTTTTACATTCAGATGCATACATTAGAAGTACACCTGATACAACAGCTACCTCAGGATGCTATGAGCGGCAATGCTATGTAACGACCTGAGAAATCTTAGTAGCCTGCTAGTTAGCAATGACGTAGCACATAATCAAATCGCCCACAGGTACTTGCAAAACTAATTCAATAAACAAGTTACTTTTTTATCATGTTAACATAAAGGCTCGTTTTGAAGTATAAGCTGCTACTTAGAGGCATTGCTTCGAAGAACTCAACCTGGAATGCGGCGTTCATAACAGACACGTGTGTTCATCTGCTCTACCGCTAGCAAACAACCGCACTGATTAAATAACATAAAATCAAGCAGTTCCCTAAAAGTCCAATAGATGGCAGCAATGCACCATGCAAAACAAAACACCCACAGTTTACAGGACACACTTCTTGCTAAAGAGCCCCCTGGCGGTTGAAGAAAAATCCACATATAA
Source organism: Poecilia reticulata (assembly GCF_904066995.2). Taxonomy (NCBI): domain Eukaryota; kingdom Metazoa; phylum Chordata; class Actinopteri; order Cyprinodontiformes; family Poeciliidae; genus Poecilia; species Poecilia reticulata. The sequence goes on from NC_088832.1 coordinate 801,197, forward strand.
ACCGGAAAAATACGGTATATGAAAAAAAAATCTGAATTCTCTCTGGTATTGTTCAGGGGGCCGCATCCGGCCCGCGGGCCGTAGTTTGGGGACCCTGATCTATGCAGTCGTTCGTACAGAAACATTAATGGAAGTGTTGCATCTGGGAAAATTAAATGTTCCATATAGTAAAAATATCTAGCTCCAGTGCATGTACATAAACGGCATGGCTCAGAAATTACACATTTCTTTATCAGTTGGTTAAAGTTATCTAGCTTCAGTTAAAACCGTGAAAAGGGCTCACCTGTGATGCAGAAATGCGTTTCCTTCTCCTCCTCCTGAACGCGCTAAAATAGCAGAAGCTTGATTTCAAAGACAGTAGCCGCATCCTGACAAGGACCAGGCCTACTGGCCTCTCAGCACCCTGAGCTAGCACCTGCTAGTTAGCAGCCTTAGCTAGCGCACTGTGACTTTACTGTGTTGAGTTCAGGACACCACAGTTTCCTGAGCCACGCTCAACTACAGGAACAGAGTTAAAAGAAACTTGCTGCTGATGCTGAAGGATCAAGCAGCAATACAAACTAGATAATTATTTGTTTACATGACAAATAACAGTCTCCATTTACTGTAAACCCTGCTATTTATCACAATAACAAAATGAAAAATTCTCTAGAGTATTCTCTACTAATGGCACAATATTTAAAACCAAGTGTGGGATTTATGAAACTTCAATGAAGGGCGACTTCACAACTTGTATGATTTTGGATAACACTAGAATTGTTCTTTATTGAAGTTTCACAAATCAAATAAAGGTTTCCCAAATCCCACACGTGGTTTTAAATATTCTGATATGAGTTGAGAATAATCTAGCCCAGATTTGAAGAGTCTAGGTGTTGTAGTTTTAGCTAGAGTAAATTAAAGATGCTGATGGTAGTGAAAAATTAGGTGGAATTGAATTTCCGTTTGAATTTATGCCACATAGATTGGTTCCGGATCCTGCTTGCTCCTATTGTTTTTACCCAAAGCTGCAAGATCTGTACCATGAAAAAGACGCAAAACTTTAAATATCTGTGAGCTACTGGTACAACAACCGAGTTTTGCGGTGTGTCGTTGTGTCCAGTAATTAGCCGGCACCATCCAGTGCTTAGTTTTTTTTTTCATTTTCCTGCTGATATCGAGGCGACAGCGGACTGTAGCCAAAACTTAGCTACTACAACTAACACCCGGTTTGTAGCTGCCTGCTATTTCAAAGCTTGAGGATATTGAAGATCCACCGTCAGAAATGGGAAGACGGAGGTTAAAAGGGAGCTGTACGAGGGGGTACCCAAAAGTTTCCAGAATGACGCTGCTGCACGTGCAGTTTTCGTAGTACACTATTCTGCCGCTAGGTATTTCTTCAACCACGCCTTCTCAATCAGTGTGCCAAGCGGCGTTGATGTGGAAGGTTTCGTCTACCCGCAGTGAATTTTCTTGTATGGGTCTACTGCTGAGATTTCAGTTTGGTGTATTAAAGGCATTATTAAAAAAGAAACCAAAATATCACACCAGCATTCTGTTCTTTGTAAAAATTACTTTTGCAGTCTTGTTTACGGTTTTACATTGTAGATATAAATATCAGCAAAATTTGTAATTTTGGCTGATTAGTACTGTTAAGTTTAGGGTAATTAACTGCTGGCAACATTATAATATTTTTCTATGAACTTTACAATTCTATTTTTACAATATATTTCTGTATTTTCTACATTCATGACTGTCAAAATTACTTAGGATATATGTTTATTGAGTTATGATAATTCCATGTATTTTCTACGGTAATATAATGCTTTGGATATTACAATCAGTTTCTGTTGGTATTTTACAATTTTTTTACCATAGATTTACGGCTTTTTTTTGCAGTGTCGACTTACTGTAATTCCATGTATTTTCTACGGTAACAAAACGTTTTGGATATTACGGTCAGTAACCGTTGGTATTTCACAATTTTCTTACCGTAAATTTACTGAGTTTTTTTGCAGTGTTGACTTACGGTAATTCCATGTATTTTTTACGGTAACAAAATGTTTGGGATATTACGGTAAGTAACTGTTGGTGTTTCACAATTTTCTGCCGTAAATTTACTGACTTTTTTTTGCAGTTTCGACTTACGGTAGTTCCATGTAACTTCTACGGTAATGAAATGTTTTTGGATACGACGGTCAAAAACTGTTGGTCTTTTACCGTTTTTTACCGTTAATTTACCGACTTTTTTTTTTACAGTGTATACTTAAAGTATACTTGTACCAATTTCGAAATTAAAACTTTAAACACACTTAAACATAGTTGTACCAAAATACACTTTTAATATATTAAATAAAAGTATACTTTAAGTGAACAAAATATATATTTGCCCAAGTGTAAATATACACTCTCAAGTATATTAAGTAAAGACACAAACAAAAAAGAGATACAAAAATATATATATAAAAATAAGTGTTCCAGACCAGTAGAGCTTTATGTCCGAATTCAGGGTCTGCATCCTTTCAAGCTCATTCTTTCATGGGCTTGAGAAACGACCCGGTCTACGGAAGAGGGGTCCTGCGAAGGCAGAGAGCATTGCAGAGAAGCTGTAGCCTTCAGCTAACTGCCTAGCCTCCATCTCGGCGTTATGTTGCTTAGCAGCCGTGACACAACATGATTTAAACCAGTGTTTTTCAACCTTTTTTGAGCGAAGGTACATTATTTTAATTGAAAAAATCTCGAGGCACACCACCAACCAAAAATGTAAACAAAGATACTCTGTAGCCACCTATAGTCATTCTTATCAAAGTCTCAATCAAATAAACACAAAAATTTATTTTTATCACATTTTACATTTCTTATTTCAAATTGCACTTCACATGTCCACTTCAAAAATACAACTGAACAGTGCCACAACACTGTGGTGTTAAATTTAAAGAAGTTGTAGAAAACGTCAAAATGTTTTACAGACTAATCCACAAGCATTCTTATAGCCGGAATACAGAAAATAATTCTTATTCTGAAAGAAGCAATAATATTTGGGAAACATTTCACTTCATATTCAGTTACAATATGAAGAGTTGCATGTACAAAATGTCAATATCTGTATATTTTACCCACCTAGTGTGAAACCTGTGCATGTTTGGATGAAAACAGCTGATTTTCTGGCAGAAATGGAAGATTTCAGTCTCTCTCTGGTTTTAGTTTTTATAGTAGCCAGGCTTAAGAAGCTCACTTCACACAGATAAGTTGTGGGAAATGGACTCATGTTCTTTCCAACTACTGCTGAGCTTCACTGTCTTTTCCATCACTGTCGTCACAGTCTTGCTAGATACAATGCTGTCACCGCTACCTGCAGCATTCATGCATCACTAATTCTCGTTTTAATGTAAAATGCTCTGCACCTACTGCCATCTAGTGGTAATAAAATTACACGATTACGCCGCTAGTCACTGCTACGGCAGACACTCGAAGATGGCATTATTTGCAGATAATTCATTTTCAAAAAATCTTTTAAAACCAATTACCATATTTTTCGGACTATAGAGCATACCATACTAGCACCTTCAATTTATTTATTTTTTTTAAATAAGACAAAAAAACAAACAAACTGGAAGCTGCTCTCGGTTTTCCATAAGGACCCAGCAGAGGGCTGCGTCCTAATAAATCTGCTGGATATATTAAGGACGCAGCACTCCGTCTCCAAAGCCGAACCATGGTTTCGTTCACACCGAGCTTAAATGCAGCGGCTCTATTTCCCTCCTTTAGTGCCAGATCGACAGCCCTCAACTTAAAAGCTGCATGATATGAGTTTGAAAACATTTATCCGTCGTGTCTGCTGCTAGCATGTGGTTGTTCTAAATTAGCAGTTCTCAACGTGGGCGGCACCGCCCCCCAAGGGGCGTTCAGAGGACGGCAGGGGGCGCTGGCGGACATTTTTACAAAAGGGGGGCGCTGGGATGCCTTTGGGGGGCGTTTGGTCGAAGGTAAAGTTTACACCTTAAATGCACAACAATCCCAGTTTAGACTCCGAGCAACTTGGTAAAACTGTATTGTGTAACATTAAAACATGCTTGGCTGCAACTGTATCGATGGCAGCTCTTCTTCTTCTTCTTCTATTCAGTGTTTGTTAGCTTCTTGGCGCAGCTCCGTTCTCCTGCTACTGGTAGCTAAAATCACGATACCCTCACTGTGTATCCCTCTGAAAAATGAACCCATTTAAATAAAGAAATCAAGAAATCCCTCTATGGGTGATACCACAATAGAGAGCGTTCATTTTATAGCGTTAACACGGAGCTGTAAGTGATCCGGTATGAAACGGGGGTGATAGAACAACACAGCACTTTAAAATTTCAATAATCAGAATGCAGAAATTGTTTCCGTTGTTTTAAAAAGGTTTATGTCAGTCTGCCTTTTCCCCATCGATACGCTTCCCGAACGCTGCGCATCATAGGTCGTTAAAAAAAAAAAAAAAGACGCGCACATTGCGCAAAACTCTGAAACAGGAGAAGCGGGACATAAAACGGAGCGACGAACTAGATGTGAATTATGGCATAAAAACAGAGAATCCGAGGCTGAACAGTGGAAAATCAGCACATGATGTGAAACACATGATGACTAGGAGGCGCAGCAGGTAATGAGTGAAAATGACTGGTGGTCAATAAACGATAAAATAAATTTAGCAACAGGACAGAAACTAAAATGGACATAGCAATAAACCAAGAGAGGATAATACTAATCAAATGAAACTAAATGGAAATGAATGACTAACAAAACGCAAGAATAAACTAAGAAACTAAATAAATACAGAGGAATAAACTAGTATGGCAAGACCTTTCGAGCAATAATTAATACAGAGGACTGTATGGCAAGAATAAACAGGCACTATTTCCACATACAAAGGTAAAATAATGTTGAAATGTCATGTGTTTGTTGAGACCACATCTAGTACTGAGAATAAATATATCTTACAGAACATAACAGTAAAGAACTGATCACTTATTTATGTTTTTAATTAGATTTGATATATTTATTTCTTACCAGCACCCCTCCCGACCCCACTGAGGGACAAGGGTGTAAGAAAATGGATGGATGGATATTTATTTCTTCAATATTATTTTTCATGTCAGTGTTAATGTCATGAGGTTGATGATTCCATGACACTTTCAATTTGACTCATTAGGATTTGATTAAGAACCAGATTTGTTCTTGGTAATTTCTGTCCAGTAAAACTATTAATCTATAAATCAGTACAGATTTATATAAAGATATAATCCATGTTTCTGTCTCATATTTGTATGGCATTAAAAGGACCTGGTACTTTTGTTTTTCTACTGAAAGCTCTGGTTTGCACAATAAATGCCATGTGGGTGAAGTTTTATGGATGATACTCTGATGTCCTATTCTCCTGAAGGCAGCACAGAGCTGCCCCACCAGAAACCGACAGAAACATTGAAGAGAAGAAGAGTTATGATTAATGTAGTTACAGTTCTATCCATGTTTTAATGTTGCAGAGCTCAGTCGTTTTGCAAATAGTTCAAAGTTTAAACTGGCATGTTGAACATCTTTTATCTGGTCATTTTGTGGAATATTTAACAACTAGAAAATGGCACAAAATAAGAATATTTTTTCCACTGATTGGCTACTGTTAGGCCTACCGATTTTAACTTGAATGTTCATTGCATTTTTCGTAGATGCCTGTGAAAATAATTTCTATTCCCATGGCTTTTTTGTTTTCTGGGAAATTATTTTTGATGATAAATACAGAAACAAGCATAAAAATCAATACTACATAAAAAAAAGTATACTTAAAGTATACTAAGTACAACTTTAAGTTGTTCCAAAAAAGTACATTGAGTATACTAAAGTATACTAAAAGTTGTAATTTAATATTATTTAAATACTACTAAAGTATACTAAGCACAAAAAAAGTTGTTCCAAAATAGTACAGTTTAAGTACATCAATCAAAGTATGCTAAAGTATGTTGAAATTTTGTATACCAAAGCATACTTTTTTTTTTACTTGGGAATGTAGCATGTGGACCTGACACAAAAACATACAAGGCCACACACACGCGCCCACGCACACACACACACACACCCACGCGCACACGCACGCACGCACACACGCACGCACACACACACATACAAGTCAGTGTTTTGACCCACATTAGGAGTTTGTATTGATTTCCATTAATTTGAGCTGAATTTCTGCCTAACCCAAACATTTAGCCCTTTTTTTAACGAGTCCTATCCGGCAGTGTGGCACTCAGAATTGTTGTCTGTCAAGGTGATGCACAACAAAAGTGGTGAAGCATTACAGCCTTCACCAAAGCATGGAGCTACATGGTCCCTCTAGCTCAGTTTATAACTAGTAACATTACCATGGCTATGCAGATAATACACAGCTTTAGATCACGATGTCATCTGGTGACCTTCAACCAGATACATGTGTGGATGTGTCATAACTGTTTTCATCTGAACTGAAACAAAACTGAAGTTATTATCTTTGGACTTAGAGAAACGATCTAGACTCAACACACAGCTTCAGTTATTACAGTTAGAATCTAGGGATCAGGACAGAAAACCTGGACATACTGAGATACTCAGACGTCAACCGTGAAACACACATGAAGACAGTTACAAGTCGGCATATCATTATCTCAAGAGCATTTCCAGGATTAAAGGACTAATATCTCAGCAAGTTCTTACTAAAAGCAGGAAGATCAAGAACATCACCCAGTTCTACAGTCCTTCGACTGAGAGAACAGACCTTTAAATACAGTTAGTTTTAAAGATCTGCTGTTGTATCAGCCTTCCAGACCATAAATGTCTGGTAGGCTGATGAAGAGCCTTCCAGTCCATCGGTTCTGGTTCAACCGATAGACTTCATCGGTTGAAGCAGAACCAAACATGGAGAAGCAGAATTCAGTTTTACTTCTCCTCTAATCTGAAACAAACTTCCAGAAAATTGCAATACAGCTGAAACAAATCACTGCTTTAAATCAGTGCTTTAGAGTTGTGTTTAATTTGTAGAAAGTGATATATTGATCAACATATTTGATGGGTATTGATTATTTTGGTGATTGCATTTTACAAAATATGTTTATTGCTTGTTTCACAATTGGTTACTGTATGTCATTTTTATGACATACATACATCACTGGACTTTAGATGGTTTTATAATCTTCAGTGATGTCCGTTTCATTTTCTATGAGAAACAAACTTCCTGATTGAATTAAAACTATTTTAAATCTAAATCTGCCAGGGGTGTTTTTGAATTTGAATTGGATAATTTTGTTTTTTTTCAGTGATTCTTCAGAGTTCTTACTTTGTCTGCTTCTTGGACCTCACAGATTGTGTCCCCAGTTGCCGGGTTCCGAGTTGGGAACGTCCTCCCACTAGCGGACGTGTGCCACTCATTGTTGATGAAAATCTGTGGAGAAGCCAATCCACATGTGCTTGAGATGCTTTCTTTCCAGGTTGAAATGTATGTGTGCAGCTGCGTACCTTGGTGTATCTGACTTGCTGGATTTTGACAGGCTGAGGTAGATCTGAAGCTGGGATCTTGTCTGCCACTCCGTTCCTTGTTGTCCCCCTCTGTGCCATGCTTAGGTCCCAGTGCAGGCTGCAGTCTGGCTGCTCGTTTTCCACTTCACTGCCTTTAAAGTGTCCCCCCTCCTCACAGAGAAGCTCCTGGCAGCTTAACTCCGCCCCTGTAAATCAAGCAGGAACCTTGTTCCTGCCAAGTCTGGGGTAGAACCAGGCCTCTTCTGTTGTTTTTATGCTTTTTGTTCATAACTCAAATAAAACTTGAACTACAATACTGATTGAATTATGGACTTACATACCGTTGTGTGAAAAAGAGTTTGTCCCAAGTATTTAGAATAGGCTTAGAATATTAATCTAAAGTTAGCAGACAGACTTCAGCAATTGTTTTTATCAGCCAAACCTCAAAGTAGCACATTGCAATAATGTCATATTTGTGAAGTGTCTGCAGGCTGCACAGTGGCGCAGTTGGTAGAGCTGTTGCCTTGCAGCAAGAAGGTTCTGGGTTCGATTCCTGGCCCCGGTCTTTCTGCATGGAGTTTACGTGTTCTCCCTGTGCATGGTGGGTTTTCTCCGGGTACTCCGGTTTCCTCCCACAGTCCAAAAACATGACTGTCTGTCTAAATTGCCCCTAGGTGTGAGTGTGTGTGTGAATGGTTGTGTGTCTCTGTGTTGCCCTGCGACAGACTGGCGACCTGTCCAGGGTGACCCCGCCTCTCGGCACCAGCAACCCTCCCAACCCCACCAAGGGACAAGGGTGTCAAGAAAATGGATGGATGGATGGAAATATGACAGTGTTTGTTTGTTTTGGTAAATGGCCTGTACTTGTACACCATTTTATCTAGTCCAGATGACAAAGTGCTTCACACAACATTCAGTCATTCACACACTAACGGTGGCAAGCTGCTGGATTGGAGCCACAGAGGGAGACTGAGGCTGCCAGGCAGGTGAAGTGTCTTGCCTAAGGGCACAACAAAAACACACAGAGTGGGGGTTGGAACTGGCAACCTGTCGGTTACAGAACAAATTCCTCACCATCACCACTGTTGACCTAGTTTTGCAGACTAGCAATGTTTTCCTTACATATCTACGTTCTGATGCATCAGTATGAACCAGGGATCTTCCAGTTCAGGTCTTTTGGGTCAGAGCCCTGCAGGTTTTAAATGTGTCTGCACATCTGAGTTAAAACGCTCGTGTCATGAGCAGAACTCTGGAGAATTGGACTGCTTACTGAGGAGGAAAATCAGCCATTTGATTCAGCTGTGTTGGACCAGGAAGAAGCACACCTAAAGGTTGCAGGACACTGGCCCTCCAGCTCTCAAGGCTTAGAGTTGAGCACCCCTGGTATAAACCACATGAAGAAATGAAGAGAATCTAAACCGAAACACAGCAGCTGCTGCCAGTCACTCTGATACTTCTTGTAGTCCTTACACTGATACTTCTGTATCAGAGTGACTGAAAACAATAGTTTTGGAATCTATTTTTGTTTTTTTGATCTGAGAGTGAAACGGTATTGATGGGCCTTCATTTCTTATTCAGAAGCCTAGATCAAGAAATTCCCTGCTGACTGTTTCCTTGTCAAATCAGAGAATAATGAGAGAAAAGTCCATTATGGTTTAAAATGTGAAATTAAGTCTATCTGCAGTAATTAACAACAAATCAAAAGTAGTAGTGTTTTCTAGAAATCTGCTTCATTTTGCACCTGGCTCTGCAGGAACCCATCAGGGTGAACAAAGGCTAGCAAATACTTGCACTCACATACAGTCGGCTATTGTTTCCTCTTCATCGCCTCTCCTTTTTGTCTGTGTTTATTTAGAACAACAAGTTTTTTCACGCCCATTTTTCATCTCAGCAACTCCATAATGATGCACACAAATGGACCTAACTGATTGGACAAGCCAACAAAAAGACAAGAGAAAGGACAGAGAGATAAATTCAGGTTTGTGTGTGAAGAAAACATGGGTGAGCAAAACCTTAGACTCATGCATTTAAGTAGGAGCAAATGAAATAATTATATCTAAAAGATTAATTAAAGAAAGAAAGCCCTCTAATAGTTTTTTTAAGCAATGAAACCAATGCATTATACTTGGACAGTAAACACAAAAGCAAGTAAAATTGCTTAATTATTTTAATTATTTTGATAATTAAAATAATTAAGATTGTGTATTTTAGTCTCTGAAATAAAATTATAAAGCAATTTAGATAATATGTTTTCATTTTATTCAGTTTGAGAAGTCATACAAACTGATGAGGCATTATGAATTTGTGGAATAATATTGCTAGATGAAAATAATATATTTAAGAAATTGTAGTCCTTACAATTTCTTTGCACTTCAGCCTCATCTGTGCCCTGTGAGCGAATGTTTCTACAGCTGGAGAAGCTGTGTCAAAACTCAATTTCAAAACATTAAAAAACATATTTTTTTAAATAAAAATTTGTAAAAATAAATAAATAAATAAAATAAAATAAAAAAATCCCAGTTCACACGCATCCTCATTCACATCCCATTCACCTGTGATGCATGTTCACATTATTTATTGACTGTATCAAAAAATATTTTACATTTAAATGAAGACATGAAATAATACAATATAAAATACATTGACTTAATTTGTAATATTGTACAGAGTAGGTTATCAAATCAGTGTCAGCTGATAGTGTCAACTAGGTTGCCTGCAGGGATTTTTAAGGTCCAGCAGATGTCAGTATTCAGTGACACAGCATCAACACAGTATCAGTTCAGCAATGTGATGCCTCATCAATCCATCAACTTATCAACCCATCCACATTTGTGGTGCATCTGGAACAAACTTCCAAAAAAAAATAAAAAGAGAAAACAACTGCCAAACAGCTGAAACACTGAGTTTCTTTAAAGGTTAAAAATCTGGTTTGATGTCACAGTAAATGGAAGATTGATCGACATATTTGATGTGCATTTATTATTTGGATTATTGCATCTGACACAATGTAATGTTTATTGCTTGTTTCGCAATTGGTGACTGTGTGATGTTTTTATGATATAAAGCATACATCATGTTTTGCATAGCAAATTTCAGCAAATGTGCCATACAAATAAACTTGACTTGACTTTATTGAGTCAAGTCAATAAAGACAAGTTAAGACGGCTCAAATCACATGATCTGTCTCAGAACCGCCATATTCAGCTAGCCTGTGTTGACCTTTTCCACATTACTTCACCCTGTTCAGAGCTCTGTCCACTCCGCCATGATGGACATCAAAACAACCAAAAACAAAAGATACAGTGGTGATGGATAGCCGCTGACAGTCATAATGACTGTCAGCCCTGGTGCAATCGCAAATTTGCAATTAACACTTTTTACAAAGCAAGATTAACATTCACATAGGTAAAATGATTAATGTTCATGTACTTTATAAGTAAATATGACAAGAAAGATGATTTCAAATATTGCAATAAAGAGAAGCTATCATCTAACCATTAGTAACCATGGAGAAATGCCTCACCATCATGGCTGAATGCATGGAAGACATTGGTTCCCATCTGGCCTACAAAGGACTAGTAGGGAACCAGTTTTTAATGCTGCTCTGGTGTAAAGGAAAACACTGTTTATAACAAAACAAAATGTTTTGTGATTCAGGCAAAGTCGGCAATTTGATCAACATATCAAGAAAGAGAAAGTATGAGTTGGTTTCTAAGCTAGCTATTTACAACTTTTGTAAATACTATTGTCCATGGTTTTCTCTGAAATGTAAAACTCAGAAAAAAAGGAAACATATTAAATATATGTTTCAGTGTGACACTGAGCGGCTCACTTGGAAGCACCATGTGCTGAGGCTGTGGTTCTCAACCTGGGGTCCGTTCCCGGTCTCTGGCCTTCGCTGCATGTCTTCTCCTTCTGTCTCCTCCCTGTATCCTGTCCATGCACTGTTTGTTCTAAGGCCACGAGAGCCTACAAAAGTGTAATTCGTTATAGAACCAATTCAGTACCATGGGAATCACAGAGTTCTACATTAAAGTGCTTGTTTGTGGTTACAGTTTAGGGAGATCAGCATCGGGGTGGAGGGAGTGGTTCAGATTGAAAAGATGGACAGACTGAGGCAGTGTGAGAGGAGGAGAGGGAGGGAACCTCTAAGATAACCCTGTCCAGGTGTTCAGAGGGAGACAAAGCCTCCTTTCAGGTCCTGATGAGAACACGTTTCTCCTCCACTTGTTACAGAATGAACCCCAACGAACAAAAGAACAAAGTCAGGCAGAATATTGGATCCTGCTCTTTTTGCAAAAATATGCTTGAGAGAAATACAAACAGAACAGAAAGAAACTGAACAATGTGTTTCAAAATTTTAAGTAACAGTAAAGTAATTGATTTTTTCTTCTGGACATGCTCCATGCAGTTTGCGGTAAGTACCTTGCAAAAAAGTATTATGCCCAGATTTTTTTAACCTTCTTTTGTCAAGTTATAACCTCAATTCCTATCTTAACCTTAACCAAACTAACTCACTCCATACGTCTAAATACAATTAGTAGAGTACAGGTGAAGAGCAAAAACAGTGAGGACCAGAAACAACTCCAGATCCTCCACAAATAACCTCCTTTTGTTGGTTAAAATGGGGAAAGTGGTCCTCTGTATGTAACATATACAAATACACACACACACACACACACACACACACACACACACACACACACACACACACACACACACACACACACACACACACACACACACACACGAACATACACCAAGCCAATACTCTGAAAAGTCACTTTTGACTGCAGTTACAGGTTCAAGCCTTTGATGGCATGACTCTCCGTCAGACTGGATAGAGTTTGAGACAACATGAAGTTCTGCCTCAGATTCTCTGTTAGATTTGGGTCTGAGTCTTGACCGGCCAACATGTGAACATTCTTTCATCTTTACTTTGTTGTCTTCTTTTCTCCAGGATGTGACTGGCAGAGGGAGCTTCAAAAGGAGTGGACTCCAGCAGAGTGATGCCAGATGGTTAGTTCTTCCTCCAGTCGTCTGCTTGGAGCTCACATTGCTCTGTTTCCTACTTCCTGGTTGCTACTCCAAAAGCTCTCCTAGCAGCTGCTCACCCACCTGTCTGCCCTCCAAGTTATCAACCTTTCACCATTTAGCATTTAAAAACAGAAAAGAACATCCTTCCATCAAGTCAAACATCTGCTAATCACAGCTGAGTTGTGATTCTTACCTCCTCCAGAATTCTGACCCGCCTCAGCAACCGTAACACCATAACAACTTCCTAACTTTACCTTTGTGCATATAGTGATCACTATTCCTCTGACCGTCTCCCTTCTCCTCCTCCCACAGAAAACCACAAGAACATTAAATAAATAAACTTACTGGGACCAGGGAACTTCCAGTACTAAACTATTGCACCATGATAACATGATAATATGTTTTATTAAAATCAAAATGAATGAATTTCCATTGGCTAAAGTTGCAGAAATGAGAACTGTTGTTCTATGTCTTCTTCTCAACAAGTCAGTTACAGAAATAAAACATTCTCTTATGTGAATTCCATCAGAAAAGCCTGAGTGGGCTCTTCATGACCAAACCATTTAATCTGACTGGTGATAACAGCAATTAGAGTTCAATAAAAGAGAGGAAGAAAGAGCATCAAGAGCTCTCAATGAGAACAAAGACGAGAACGGAAAAGGAAACTAAAGTGTCTGCTTTTCTATCTGGATCCACATTTGGGACATTGCTGCTTCACATGACCTTTAAATAGCTGGTTACTCGGCCCATTGAATCTGAAAGCCCAGGAGGACTTGAGCATTAGCCACTTGAAATTGTCTTGGTGTTTCTGTAGGTGAGTGTGTGTGTGTGTGTGTGTGTGTGTGTGTGTGTGTGTGTGTGTGTGTGTGTGTTTTCTTTCCCTTCAGAAGCATGTTTGTCTTTTCTTTCTTCATATCCAATTCAAAAACAAATTGAAATAAAACTAATCACTTTATTTTTCTTTTTGGTGGTCAATTGAAAATGGACAGGACGACTGAAGTGCACAATCATTTATTGTAAGATCAGGTTACACAGCTGCTTCTCTCTGTTATCGATTTATCCGTCTTTTCGTTTAAACCAGGTCTCTCTCTTCACACAGCCATCAGGCAGAGAAGGGAGATGGTTACAGTAAAAACAAATTCAGTGACATGGAAACAAATTTACTATGATGATTTACTATGAAGCTGGCCTGACTATTCATCAGAGGTGTGACCAAGTCACTGTGTTGCAAGTCTCAAGTCTCTGTCCTCAAGTCAAGTCCCAAGTCAAGACAGGCAAAAGTCAAGTCAAGTCTCAAGTCAGGAACCTTTAATTTCAAGTCATTTCGAGTCGTTTTTAATTTTTTTATTTTTTATTTGCAATTATACATAAAATTCAAATAATAGACCATTTGTTCTTTTTAAAATCTGTATTTATCTCAAATGATGGAACATGTGCAGCTGAACACAAAGTATAAAAAACATTTGTAAATTGGACCTCTTTATTGCACAGTTCTGTTAAACTTGATATTCAATAAAAAAAAGTTTTCAAAAAATGAAATAAGTATACGAAGTTATCACAATAAACTCTGGAAGGTCTGGTGCATCTATTTTTCTGCTTTTATTTCTAAGTATGTTAGTTTCAGTCCTCCATAAATATGGGCCAGATATTCTAAACACAAAATTTATTTGGGACAGTCACTGTATTTGGTCTGTTTAAACAAATAAACCACATGAAAAAAACAAATTAATTGCAAATAAAGTGAAGTGGTTTTGAATTTAGATGTGATGGTAAAATAAATATCTGTCAGGCCAAGTGGGTTAAATCTACAGCCAATTTCACATCAATATTGATAAAAACATGTTGTGTGAATCAAGATGGTCAGAATCACTAAACACTTCATTCATTTCATTTATATATTTATTTCGAACAGACATTAAAAATAGTCAAAAAAGAACAAGAAAACAAAATAGAATGAGACAAACTTAAGAAATAAAATGTAAAACAAATTATTTTGCCCATGTGACATGCAATTTTATATTTTCTGTTCGAAAAGGAGCAGGTAGAAGATACATCTTATAATATTCTGCCCCTTTCATACTTGTCGATGTTTATCAATTGACTTTCAGAACATTAACAAGAGACAACTTGTTTCCATTTTTCATTATGTTTAACTATGTACAATTATTTTAAGTACTATTTATATAATCATTTACATTATAAACTATTAAACATGTTATATAGCATATTTTGAAATGAGTTCTGCTTTAATCAATTTTTTAAACTGGTTTACATTTGTAATTTTTTTAATCTCATCATTCAATCCATTCCAAACATTTACTCCACACACAGATAAACAAAAACTCTTCCTGGTTGTTCTAATATGTTGTTTTTTAAAATACCCTTCACCTCTTAAATCATAACCACCCTCTCTGTCACCAAACATTTCCTGTATATTGTGTGGAAGTTTTTTATTTCAGACCTTAAACATGAATTGTGTAGTTTTAAATTTGACCAGGTCCCAGAATTTCAGTGTATTTGATTTGATAAATAACTGGTTTGTGTTCCCAGTATCCCACTTTATGTAGTATACGGATTGATTTTTTTTGTAAGACGTATAATGGCTGTAAATTTGTTTTGTATGTATTCCCCCAAACTTCCACACAATATGTTAACTGTGGTACAATGAGTGTGTTATATAGAATAAACAAAGATTTATAGTCCAGGACGAAACTAATTTTTCTTATAACAGCTACACTTTTGGCTATTTTAGATTTTACTAGGCTGATCTGTGGTTTCCAGTTGATTTTATTGTCTAACATGACACCCAAGAATTTTATTTCATGTACTTGTTCTAAATCAACACTTTCAATTGATATTTTAATTGGATTATTTTCAGTGGTGGAGAAAGTACTCAAAAAATTTACTTAAGTAAAAGTACAAATACACAGTCAAAAATGTACTTAAGTAAAAGTCAAAGTACCACATTAACATTTTACTTAAGTAAAAGTAAAAAAGTACTGGCTTTTAAAAATACTTAAGTATTAAAAGTAAAAGTACTTGCTGAATGCATTGCCTAATCACTAATATCATTAAGTGTACCAATCGTATTTAATTTTAATACATCAGTAATGTGCCATTTTAATGAATAATGCCACAGATAAAGCATGTTTTTATTGAGTTTACTCTGTAACATAGTTTAGACTTAGATATGTGATTATATGCATCATAATTTCAGGGATGGAAACATCTCCTGTCCTAATAGCATGAACTTCACTTTTTTTGCCACACATTTATTTTGAAAGAAATCCAACTGGCAGAGGAGGACATGGAACCAAGGAGCCATGTAGCAGAGTTGTAGTCTAGACCACCGAACCCAAGACCAAATCAAAACCAGCACCCCGTGTTACATGACAATAAAATTAAGTGCACCTATCAAAATTGCTTCTCAAATTGATCTGAAAGATTCACTTTCCCATAAAAACACCTAGATATTAAACACTTAGAGCTGAAATAAATTATCCAGTGACAATTCAAACTCTTCTTCATTCTGTTTTGCTTTCATCTCTGTGCCACAATACACAGAGGTCTCCTGCCATCCCTAAAAAAAATAACACCCTGGGTGGTTGCCCATATTGCCAATGTCAGAAATTGCACCATTAAACATAGCAATTAACAACGCTCAACTATGAACACTGTCCAAGGCCCAATAAGCAACAAGTAACCAAGCAGGAGGAGCACCGTGACTGTTCTCATCCTCCCAACTGCTGCAACGTCTGCCACCATGACAGGTGACAAAAACAAAGAGCAATGAGCATGCTCTGCATTCCTACGTTCTTGTTTTATTTATTCGCCAATTAAATATAAAGATATTTTAATGAAATAAAATAGCTACTGCAGTGTACGCAGAGCATTACAAGAACAAAGAACGGCTCTCAGTGAGGCTTCAGCACTATAGGACTTGGTCAAGATCCGTCCAGAAGAATCGGATCGTCCATGAATGTCATATTACTATATTGCACTTTGGTCACAGTGTTGTCCCATACATGCAACACCTCAGCCAACACCTCCACACAATAATCGCAGATGCAACATGTGTTTCAGTAAATACAGCTAGCTTTGCTAGCATCACGTCCACAGATCTTACCTTTCTTTAAGCTTTCCTTCCAAGTGACGTTAAAAATTGGACGAAGTCCCACCATCTGTGAAAGCGAAGCGCTGCTGATTGTACATGTCGCCATATCTTATGATTTATGCAGCCCTATTATATTACTGACGCTCAGAGGAAACCACTGCGCATGTCTGGAGCTCCGCGTGCGAGTAAAGGTGGAGCCGATGGGTGACAACAGACACTAAGTCACGTTATTGCTCGGATTTTACGGCGCCACCTTAAATCCCTGAACTTCACATTTTAACGGAAAAAAAGCTCAACGCGACTTGGATGTAACGAGTAACGCGACACTTTGTAGAAATGTAGTGAAGTAGAAAGTACAGATACTTACTGTAAAATGTAGTGGAGTAAAAGTAGAAAGTACCCATTATTAAATCTACTTAAGTAAAGTACAGATACACGAAAATTGTACTTAAGTACAGTAACGAAGTACTTGTACTTCGTTACTTCCCACCACTGATTATTTTCCTGTTTTTTATTGTTTCCGAATATCATGAATTTAGTTTTATCTAAATTTACAGCTAGTTTATTATTTTTGAGCCAATGCTGTAATTTTTCCATTTCTGTGTTGACCACTTCTGAAAGTTGTTGAATGTTTTCTCCAGCACAGAAGATACTGGTGTCGTCTGCAAATATAATGTATTTTATAAGGTGTGATATGTTGACTATGTCATTTATGTACAAATTGAACAATTTGGGTCCCAAGACTGATCCCTGTGGAACTCCACAAGTTATATTTAGTATATCTGACCTCTGACCATCTAATTCTACAAACTGTTTCCTTTCTCCAATGTAGCTCCTAAGCCAATTTAATGCCACCCCTCTAATGCCATACCTTTCCAGTTTTTTTAATAACATGTCATG
The DNA here is from genome assembly GCF_904066995.2 of Poecilia reticulata. Classification (NCBI taxonomy): domain Eukaryota; kingdom Metazoa; phylum Chordata; class Actinopteri; order Cyprinodontiformes; family Poeciliidae; genus Poecilia; species Poecilia reticulata. Next base: position 818,733 of record NC_088832.1, read on the forward strand.
GTTAATGGTATCAAAAGCTTTTTTGAGATCCAGAAATACAGCAATTGCTAATTTCTTTTTATCCATATTGTCTATAATTTCTTCTGTTAATGCCATCAGTGCCATTGAAGTTGATCTGCTTTCTCTAAAACCATATTGACAATCTGTCAAAATGTTTTGCTTTTCAATGAAATTATCTAACCTTTTATTAAATACCTTTTCTAGTATTTTGTGTGTACCAAATTCTATAGTCTAAATCTGCTCCTTAGTCGCATCTTTTCGGGGTAGCTACTGCCTCTAGTGGTGTGGGGGTGGTTACACAACTACTATAATATAATTACTAAATCAGATCAGAATACTGCCAAGTATTTTGTGTGTCGGCGGAGGGAGTGGGGGGAAGGGGATGGGGGGAGGGAGAATAAGAAGGGTTCGGTGAACGCGCATATGAAACTGGGGGGTTCGGTACCTCAAAAAAGGTTAAGAACCGCTGGCTTAGAATGATTCCAAATAATGTACAGGAATGACCTGGTGCTGTTACATGTCAATCATCAGGGGGCCACTGGGGGGGGGGGTGCAATCAGATGACAGGGGGTGTCACTGGCCCCCGGCCCCCCCCTCTGGCTCCACCACTGGTCAAGAACCTGCACTTCAGAGCCCAAACTTCTCTTTACCCTTCACAGTTAAGACTGATGCATCTTCCAGTGGAATTGGTGGGGTTCTTTTGCAGGGAGAAGAAGTGGGGAAGAAACCAGTCGCCTACATTAGTAGGAAGTTGTTTCCGCGAGAGACCAGATATTTGGCAGTGGAACTGGAGTGTCTGGCTATCAAATGGATGATTGACTCACTCAGATATTATCTGCTGGGGCAAGAGTTCATCCTTGAGACTGACCATCGGGCACTGAAATGGTTGGAAGCCATGGAAGACACAAACAGTCGCATCACATGATGGTTCCTGTCTCTTCAACCTTACCGATTCAAGATAGGTTACATTCCAGGAAAAGACAATACAGTCGCAGGCTTTTTTTCTCGCTGTGGAAACAGCGAGTCTCCTGTAGGGGAGGGAAGTGTGAGGGATTAACCCCTCCCTAACAGGTGCTGTTTTTCTGTGTACTTTATATATTCTAATTTATTTAGTAAATGTATTTTGTGTTTGGGGGAAGTAACTTGATTTATTTACTTTATTTTAATAATCTTCTCTTCTCTTTGAGGTCACCTGGTCATGGCGCCCATGAGCAGTGCTGACAAGGACCTGGTGTTTTCAATCAGCCTCATTGGAAAAATCCATTGTCTGAGAGGGAGGAGAGATGTATTTTGGATTTTGTTTGGATCCAGATTGTTTTTGTTTTTATCTTTGAGTTAATTGTATTTGGTATTGGACTGATTTCTCTTCACCATCTGAGTTGCCATAAATATGAGTTCAGTTTGAAGAATGCGGCCGCATTCATGAAAGTAAACTGATGCACTGAAAATATAGAGAAAACACATAGCCACTCCAAGAATTAGGAAAATGTTCACAACTTTTATAATAATAATTCCTAATATTTTCTTTTAACTTTGTGTTGATCGGTGACATAAAATTCCATAATATTCACCTTAGTCATATTGTTACAACTACATATTCTATTTAAAATATCTCATTGCATCAAGTCAGAATTTTTTAAAATCTTCAATAATAATGTTCAGAGCAGTAATCAGATAATTTATTTTATTTGTAAATTTGAACGTGTGATCATCTCCAGGCTCACCATGGTTACTGTGCTGTTCTTCACTTCGCAGGCCTGTATGTTATTAATTTGAGTTAAATGAAACATGTTTGTCCTCCAGGAAATGAGATGGCATTCCAGGGAAGCAGCTGGCTCGTTTCCATTCGCCTTTCTCAAGGGACTCTTTATGTTTTCACTGAGACCAGGAGACATTGACCAGGGTCAGCGGTGTGACATTCAGCTGCCTTGTGTTGAATTTTGATTAAACAAAGAACCACTTTCTTTTTTCCTTGTTTTATTTTCAAAACACACTGTCTGCACTTTAAATGCAGCGGGATATAATGGAAGGGGACATAGAAAACAAACCCCTCTGTTATGAAAACCAAGACAGTCAAGTTGTAGGAAAATGAATAAAGAAGCTATTTCTGGTGGTTATCAGTGTTTCTGTAACTAACATCCAACTCAACCACTTTATCCTGCAGCACAGGATACACACTTTATAACTGGAACATATGATTCTAGTTACTTTACCAACCACTAATGGGAACAAAGTGATTTTTTTGGAAAAAAAAAAAAAAAAAAAAAAAAAAGGAACTACAAGTTCTTTAAACTGGGATGAGTCTGAAGGTATTGTGTTCTAGTCACAGAAGTTAATGTAATCAGCAGTGAGTCAGTCAGTCATTGTCGTCTCCATGGTTCCCAGTCTGCGATCTGGAAGTAGTCCTGTAGACTCTCACTGGAGGCTGAATACACACCCTGGGTGTGTATTCAGGAAGTTGTTGTAAGAGGCTGTGATCAAAGTGGCCAGGCGGGAGGACAGAGTGGAGGTTGTGTGTGTTTGGCATTAGCAGTTAGCAGGTCCAGTGTCTTTCTCTACCTGGTGTACCACACTGGTTCTGTTGGACCTCAGCACAGTATTTGACACCGTGAACCAGGACATGTTTCTAAAGAGAACTGGGTTGGTCTCTCTGGTACAGTACTTCAATGGTTTGAATCTTACCTAAAGAACAGAGACTTTGATATGTAATGCTTCATCGGACTGTCCCATGTGGTGAACCCCAAGGTTCAGTCCTGGGTCCCTCATTTTTAATATCTATGCTGGTTCTGCTCTGCATCCCCAGAACCAGAACCAAACATGGAGAAACAGCATTCAGCTTCTATGCACCACAAATCTGGAACAAGCTTCTAGAAAACTGCAAAACAGCAGAAATACCAAATTCTTTTAAAACCAGCAAATACACCCAGCTGTTTAGTTACCTTTGATTACCAGAAAATGGAACATTGATCAACATATTTGATGTAGAGTATATTTGTTTGATGATTTTGTAATGTAATATTTATTGCTTGTTTGTTAGTTGGCTACTATTATGTTTTATGTTTAGTGTAAAACACTTTGCTTGCTTTTGCTGAAATGTGCTATAATAAACGTCACTTGACTTGAACGCCACTATTAGCAATGGAGCTTTACAAGCTTCACTAACCGAACAACTTAAATTAACTGTTCAGTGATAGTCATTTCTTTTACTTGCAAAGAAAAGTAAAAAAACATTTATTGACATGTGAATGAGGCCGTGTCTGCATTTGAAAAATGTAGTTAAAGTCACATCATGCAGTACTGCTGGTCATCTCCATGAGAAGTTTTATCAGAAACAACAGAGATACAGCCTCATGTAAAACTATAACATCATGCAATACAGATTATACAAATATCAAGAACTTAGGCATTGTGACGGCAAAGATAGAAAACATACCCAGTTATTTTTTAATTGCTTAATAAGCTGCTGCAAAAGAGGGTGAAGAAAGCACATAACTTCACAGGCAAAAAAAAGTATACATATTACAGACAACATATTCAAAATGAAACTTTAATGAACTGACACACAAAATACTTAATTCACACCAAAGAAGTTACAAGACTTTCCAAAATGTAAATGTCGGGAACACCAGATTATTGCTTGAACAGATTTTACATAAATAGGCCGTAACATATTTACACTGACTGTAGCTGTGAAGGCCAGTTTTCCTGAAAACACGACTGCTTTAGAGTAACGGCGAGAGCTCCACAGTGCTTCCACCATGGCACAGGAATGGACATAGCAGGTTCACTGGAACGGTCATATCGTAAGTTTAAAAAATAAAAAAATTACCACATTACACTCTTTCACCAATGTCTGAAAATAAAACTGATTTGTATTGCAGTTCGTAAAAAAGGTAGATGAAACGTTTTCAGCTAACAGATTTGTGTATTAGCTTAAAAACTTGCACTTGGTTTTCTTATCCACTAAAAGTTAATATGTGAATTCACTGAATACATTCAGAGCTTTTCAAATTCCACTTAACATGCCACTAATGACACCTCAGAGGAATTCAGAGACCGATCAAGTGGACCAATACCCCCACACTGATCAGCCATCAGGGTTCAGTTTGTTATTCTGTTTTACTGCAAACCTTTCAATGTAATATCCACATTTCTGTTTGACCTCACCTAAAAAATAAAAATGAAGTGCATTTTTAAGCATTAGAAAATATGAACTAAAGAAAACATTTCACATCCAGTCAAATGTTTCAGCTCAAAATTACCTCAACTGAACTCTAAAAGGCAGACTGAATTGTTTTGCATTGGTTATAAATGGTATACTATCTAAAATTAATTTCTTTCACCTTTTCTGTCTGGATGGGCTTTCAGCTGACAGCTGGTCAGAACAGGATCCGGACTGAAGATGACCTCTGCTACTTTAAAACAAGTCCGGTCTATAAGATCTGTTTAAATCAGTCATGTCTGCAGCAGCGTGGTTATTTACCACAGACCATGAAAAGTCTGGAGCAGTCTTCTGATGTGAAGCACTTAAAGAAAAATAGACAAAACCTACTGGTGAAGTGTGTGTGTCCAGAGTAACTGTCCAAATGTTACAATGTCCCAAAAAAATAAGTTAGTCTTCATTTGAAACCCCAACCAGATATTTTGAGCCAAACTTAATTCTCCTGATACATATGGAGGTCATAAAGAGAGTCATCTACTAGATGTAAGATATAATCACGCATTACCTCCATGCATAACCCCACAAAAAAAAAAAAAATCTAAATCCTGAGGAAACTTTAGACTACACGGTTTCCTCCAACTGTTCTTCAAATGAGATTCAGGATGATAAATACAAACAACCCCCCCCCCACAAATCTGCCAGAAAAGTTGAAGGGGTACCGATTTAAACTGCAAGCATTTAAATGTTTTGGATTGTAACAATTACTGTCAGAATCATTCACACCTTTAATCAATAATTACTACATAGCCTGGTAGCTTTTTGTGGTGGATATGAAGCTTGCTGCATCTACCACTCTGCTCCTGCTGCAGATTCCTCCACACACTCTAAGCAGGTTTCAGATTTTACTCCTGCTGCACCGTGTTAATACTGGTTCCAGTTCAGAGTTTTGGCCATTCTGACTGGGTATCTTCTGTCAATGTCTAAGTTGAATACAAAAAGCCATCTTCCATATTTTTATAAAAAAAAGAAAAGAAAGAAAATTATACAAAATCCACATGCCCATGCTTTAATTTTTCAAAACTCTCACCAATGGGATAACATATGTCTAAAAGGTAAATGTTATTACTATGGGAATAATGCCATATGCAGTCAAGTAAGTTTCAGTCTCCTAAAAAAAAGTGCCTACTAAAAATTGTCAGCAACTGCAAGAAGTTTAAATAAGGCTTAATAGAGTGTTGATAAAGAAAAAAAAATCTGATTGGACTAAATCTTCAGAACGTACAGAACAAAGCAGAGGATCCTCCTTCTAGAGCAGAATCATAATGCTTGCATAGTCTGACAGAGAGCCCGTCACCATCTGTCCGCTTGTTCCATGCTCCTTCACAAACTGTCAAACTTATGTTTTAAATAGTCTTTCATAACTTTTGCAATTGGAAGATCCTCCAAGAATTTCAAACTTTGAAGGCCAATACAGTGACGGATTTTTATTCGACACAGGTCCTGGAGACTCCGAGGTTGCCCTGAAAATGGAAAAGAAACAATTACCAAAGAGCCCAAAGCTGCACTGGTGCAATAAGTGAACTTGTTAGAGTTAATTACTTAAACATATGAATGGAAACAATTGTAAAGCTTGTAATGTTTCACTCTGTGAGCCCTCCATCCCCCTCCCCAAAACACACAGTTTGACTAATCTGCAGACATTTCCAGTAATTTTCACTCTTTTTCACAGATATTTGATGTAATCCTGGATATCAGACGTGTCTGTAGGAGGGACTGCTTAGATGTCCGTCTGTAGGTCTTTTTCTTTTTGGTGGGTGTTTCTACAGAGCACCACTGTTTCTTCTGAGCAACATGACCTGCACCACCACCTTCTGGTGACACTCTGGAACCTGCTTCCAGAGAGCGACGTTTCAGGGAACGCCAGAAACGTCTTTCAGAACCCATTTACATTTGAAATACTACCCAATTAGTTCAGTACTTAATGAACTTAAAGACGCCATCAAATTATTTCCTAAAATTAAACAGCCCTGATAAATGTGAACTGGTAGACTGATGCTGGTCCATCTGGGAGACCTGCCAGTGTAGCAAACTATGCTACACTGGCAACTTTGCAACTATGTAGCAAACGCCAGTTTAAAGATGATTCCCAGAGGATTAGAAAACTCACAAATGTCAGACGTCACCACAGAAAAATGCATCATGCTTAAAATATAGAGACAGAAAATCTATATATACACAGCTGAGCTTCATACCCATGGCAGATTTTGGCTTAAAAGTTTTCATTTTACCTACAAGTTGTCTTCATGAGTTGTCTGTCATGAATCAGACAATTTGTTGTCTGATTCATGACAAAATGTGTCATGAAATGCTTCTTCATGATGACACATTTTGAAGTGGCTCAACCTGTCTTGATTTCAGTCTAACAGAATCAGTAAAGAAGCTAAAGATTAGGGTGATGGCAAGAGGCCTTCCAACATCACTCTGGAAGCTCATCACTAAAAATGAGCTTCCAGAGTCATTCCTCTGGTATCAAAATACCAGAGGAAACACAAAGCTGACCCGCAATCATATGAAGGTTTTAATTGCTGTACTGCCAATAAATACTTTTATTGAGAAGGGTATAAATTTAGTTGACATGCCAGTTTCTAATAAAATGTTAAACAAGTATCAACTTCCATAGTTTTATTATCCTTTGAGAATTGTGCATCTTATGTCCAATCAGAAAAGATTCTTGGTTGATCTTTCACATGTATGAATACTTATGAGTTTAACTGTATAAATAATTGTAAATATACATTACAAGTTTTTTCTGGACAAAAAAACCAACATGGGAGTGAAGCTGACAATGTACAGTGGCTGAGGAGAACAGAGCGCCTGTCACTGGATGGTACATGGTCCCTTTCATGTCAGAAGTTGAGGTGTAATCAGTAAGCCTGTAGATATGTGATCCAGCTGAACATCCAGAGTCCCTCAAAGGCCCGGTCCAGTCTCAGACAGCACACAGCTCTTTGTTACCTTTGATATCAAAGTTGAGGCAGCAGCAGAGGAATGCAGGCATTGTTACGTCTCAATCATAACGCTGCATGTAATCTGCTGCTCTGGAACAGAAAGTCCCTCAATGCTTATTCAAATCTCTCCCTCCACTGCCACTGAAAATCTCTGTATATTTTTTTACACTAAAAATGGACAGTATGGATGATCTGAAGATGTATTTTACCTGCATTATTACGAAATCCCAGCAAGAGACACACATCAAAGGCTGAATCCACGTTTTAGCATCTCTAAAATATTTGTATTCAAGAACAAATGTTATCTAGGTAAACACTACTTTACAGATTTTTACACAAACCAAATGTTTCCATTAAAGAGTTTCTCTGACCATATGTACTTAATCAGGCTGTGCAATTAATTATACAATATTAATCTTCAGCTTCAAAATATACAAAAACATTACACTAGCGGTTCTCAACATGGGCGGTACCGCCCCCCAGGGGACGTTCAGAGGACGGCAGGGGGCGCTGGCGGACATTTTTACAAAAGGGGGGCGCTGGGATGCCTTTGGGGGGCGTTTGGTCGAAGGTAAAGTTTACACCTTAAATGCACAACAATGCCAGTTTAGACTTTGAGCAACTTGGTAAAACTGTATTGTGTAACATTAAATCATGCTTGGCTGCAACTGTATCGATGGCAGCTCTTCTTCTATTCAGTGTTTGTAGCTTCTGTTAGCTTCTTGGCGCAGCTCCGTTCTCCTGCAACTGGTAGCTAAAATCACGATACCCTCACTGTGTATCCATCTGAAAAATGAAACTATTTAAATAAAGAAATCCCTCCATGGGTGATACCACGATAGAGAGCGTTCATTTTATAGCGTTAACACCGGTACTTTAAGTGGTCCGGTATGAAACGGGGGTGATAGAACAACGGTACCACAGCATTTTAAAATTTCAATAATCAGAATGCAGAAATAGTTTCCGTTGTTTTAACAGGTTTATGTCAGTCTGCCTTTTCCCCATCGATACGCTTCCCGACCATAGGGGCTTAAAAAAAAAAGACACACACATTCCGCAAAACTCTGCAACAGGAGAAGCGGGACATAAAACGGAGCGACGAACTAGATGTGAATTATGGCATAAAAACAGAGAATCCGACGCTGAACAGTGAAAAATCAACACATGATGTGAAACACATGACAATTAGGAGGTGCAGCAGGTGATTACTGGTGGTGAGTGTTAATAAATTATAAAATAAATCTAGCAACAGGAAAAAGACTAAAGTAGACATAGCAATAAAACCAAGAGAGGATAAAACTAATCAAATAAAACTAAATGGAAATGAATGAAGAACAAAATGCAAGAATAAACTAAGAAACTAAAGTAAATACAGAAGAATAAACTGGTATGCAAGACCTTTCGAGCAATAATTAATACAGAGGACAGTATGGCAAGAATAAACAGACACCATTTCCAAATAAAAGGTAAAATAATATTGTTGAAATGCAATGGGTTTAACACCATATCTAATACTGAGAATAAATATATCTTACAGATTCTAACAGTAAAGAACTGATCACTTATTTATGTTTTTAATTAGATTTGATATTATTTCTTCAATATTATTTTTCATGTCAGGTTTTATGTCATGAGGCTGATGATTCCATGACACTTTCAATTTGACTCATTAGGATTTGATTAAGAACCAGATTTGTTCTTTGTAATTTCTGTCCAGTAAAACTATCAATCTATAAATCAGTACAGATCTATATAAAGATATAATCCATGTTTCTGTCTCATATTTGTATGGCATTAAAAGGACCTGGAACTTTTGTTTTTCCACTGAAAGCTCTGGTTTGCACAATAAATGCCATGTGGGTGAAGTTTTATGGATGATACTCTGATGTCCTATTCTCCTGAAGGCAGCACAGAGCTGCACCACCAGAAACCGACAGAAACACTGAAGAGAAGAAGAGTTATGATTAATGTAGTTACAGTTCTATCCATGTTTTAATGTTGCAGAGCTCAGTCGTTTTGCAAATAGTTCAAAGTTTAAACTGGCATGTTGAACATCTTTTATCTGGTCATTTTGTGGAAGATTTAATAACTAGAAAATGGCACAGAATAAGAATATTTTTCCACTCTGACTGGCTGCTGTTAGGCCTACCGATTTTAAGTTGAATGTTCATTGATTTTTTTGTAGACGCCTGTGAAAATAATTTCTATTCCCATGACTTTTTTGTTCTCTGGGAAATTATTTTTGATAATAAGTACAGAAACAAGCATAAAAATTAAAACATCTACAATAGTGATAGTAATATTAATAATACAATAATAGTCAGTGGAAAGTAGCCTGCAAATTCCTTGGTGGGGGCAATCAGGGACCTGGATAAAGGCTAGGGGGGGCGCTGGGCCAAAAAAGGTTGAGAAACACTGCATTACACCATCTAGCAACACAAGAAATCTGTGCAACCAGAGAAAATCTACATACAGAAAATAACTATATTATTGAATGCAACTAGGATTTTAAAGAAATGTGAAGTCGTTCACTAGATACACTACAAGGTGGATTCAAGGTTAATGACTGTTCTCTAAAAACTTTGCTTTTGTAACCACATTGAATCATTTCAATAACTGATTATAAAATGATCAAGATTTGATTATTTCTATAATCATATAGATCTATCCCTAAACTCATACTGTTGTCTAGCGGTTGTTTCCATAAAACTGACAGCTACTACACACGATCAGACTTCTTGATGCAGGGCTCTGATTGGCTGTTCACTTCAGCTTTAGAAATAAATGTTAAAAATCTGTGCTCATCTAAAACACAGATGTTCAGAGTTGTTTAGTGTAGGTAAGATAGTAACTGCTCAGAAGATTCACATTATAAACTTAAATCCTTACATACCAAAATTTAATTTATAGATAATTTTGCTCTTCCATCTCGTTTTTAAAAAGGAGCAGAACTATGTAAATAAGTTCATGGAGTCCTTGGCTCTCCTGATCTTTTCTTTCCTTAGTTTGAGTAAAATCTAAATTTTTATGTATATTACGTCTCAATTTCAAATTAATAATAATAAAAAAAGATAGACATAATTTTTATGTCCATCTTTGTCAACAATACAATTCTTTATTGGCATAATCAATTGGCAAACAAACCCCTGAGCAACCTTTTGCACCAAACTTATCTTTGGTGATGAGCTCCAAGTATTTGAGGTTGGAAGGTCTTACTGCCATCACCCTAATCTGTAGATCTCTCCACAGATTCTCTACAAAAGTCAGGTCAGGGCTTCAAAATGTTAAAATAACTTCCAGTCAGAAGAAACATGCTGGTAAAACCCAAAGGCTTTTTAAACCAACAAATTATATTGAATTTCACTGCAAATACGTAGAGTGAACTGCAGGGGTTCCGCCAGTGTATTATAGGCCTGGCGACCCGCCATGCTTTGCTAGCCCCGCCGCCAGGCTAAGCATTTCTTATTTATGTTTTTAGAAAAAAAAAACAACCAAAAAACGCTTTTTTTGCAAGCGTTTCTGATGCTCTAAATGTTTCACTGGCGGAGCAGATTTATTCCTAAAAAGATATGTTTATAGTTTATGCATTTAAAGCCGGCAGCGCACTGACCAATCACACCGCTGGCGCCTCTGCACGTTGCCTCGCGCTGCAGCAGCTGGATGACTTAAGTTTATCTCAGCACGGATCCCGCGACTCCTTTCACTCAAACTGGACACAAGTTGACCTGTATGGATATTTACATCAACCCCCTGTGAGTAATTATGTTTCTTTCCAGAGTTTTTGACTAAGGTAGGAGTTTAAACCTACCTTAAGCTCCGATTGCGCATCTCTACGTGAACCGCAGAAATAACTTGTAGTGGAGCTTTCAGAGGTGCGTTGAGCGAGCAGTGAGAATGATTTATGTTTGTGGACAAAGAATTTTGTGCGGCTTTTCCATTTCAACACCCCGGCTCTGTCTGCACTGATAAAGTTTGTCTGTGTTCCTGGTTGGTCGGAACGTTAGTGGTTAATGAACCAGCGCTAACCTCATCATGCAGGTTTAGCCTGGTGAGGAGCTTTCGCGCTCGCCGCTTCGCAGTCACACATCACGCTCGTTTTATATTATTTTATTATTAGTAGTAGTATTTTTCCGGTTACATGATACATCAAACCATACTAAATGCTTTGTCCACTTAGTCAACCAAGAGTTAATGCGCGGAGATCTGAGAAACTCGTCCCTTTAACTGAACCAACCAAAATAGTTTCTGTGTTCCCTTGTTAAAAACTCAACAGACACGAAATGGAAGAGTTACTAAAGCCACATTAGTAGCATTGAATTAAATCTTCCGTTTGTTGCGCATCTCTGCGCAGTGCAGCGGATTTAACTCATCATGCAGGGCTGGTCCAAGGCTGCTATGCTGTCTGGGGCTTTAACTATGAATATTGTTAGAATTTTTACAAAGTAAACTTGCCAGCTCCTTAAAATCTTACATGTTAAACAATTTAAAATCTTTTAATTTATGTGTGTTGAAACCATTAAATCAAATTTAGCAGCATTGATCCTCTCAATAAAAAAATTACATGTATACATCTGTGGTCTGTGTTAAAATATTAGCATATGGGTCCCTAAAGCCCTGGGGTCCTTATGGAGCTGCTGACTTATTTTGGATTAAACAGAAGTGCAAATAATTGATATTCATTTTAATTGTACTTTTTGATTAGTTGTTTTTAAGACTAGTTGTTTAAATATTGTGTCACTGGTGGCGTCTTCCCGTAACATATAATTACCCAGTAATAATTTTAAATTTCCTCAGGCACGTGCAGAGGGGAGGGCTGGGGGTGCTTGAGTACCTGCCCCTTTTGCTCCTTGCACCCAAGTGCCCTTTTGGTCAATCTTTTTTTTTTTTTGTATTATTTTCTAAACCCTCTTCTGACACATAACATGTACTAAAATTATAATTTTTTTTGTACAACATAAGCCCCCCGACTTCCCTCTCCCCAGCCACTTCTTCCAGCTCCTCCGGGGGAACCCCAAGGCATTCCCAGGCCAGCCGAGAGACATAGTCCCTCCAGCATGTCCTGGGTCTTCCCCGAGGCCTCCTACCGGTGGGACGTGCCCGAAACACCTCACCAGGGAGGCGTCCAGGAGGCACCCTTACCAGATGCCCGAGCCACCTCAACTGGCTCCTCGACGTGGAGGAGCAGAAGCTCTACTCTGAGTCCCTCCCAGATGACCGAGCTTCTCACCCCATCTCTAAGGGAGAGCCCAGCCACCCTGCGGAGGAAACCCATTTCGGCCGCTTGTATCCGTAATCTTGTTCTTTCGGTCATGACCCAAAGCTCATGACCATAGATGAGGGTGGGAACGTAAGTCGACCGCTAAATCGAGAGCTTCGCTTTTGACTCAGCTCTCACCACGACGGACCGGTACAGCGCCCGCTTCACGGCAGACGCTGCCCAAATCCGCCTGTCGATCTCCCGCTCCCTTCTTCCCTCATTCGTGAACAAGATCACCAGATACTTGAACTCCTCCACTTGAGGCAGGACGACGCCCCTGACCCGGAGAAGGCACTCCACCCTTTTCCGGCTCAAGACCATGGCCTTGGATTTGGAGGCACTGAGCCTCATCCCGGCCGCTTCACACTCGGCCGCGAAACGCTCCAGTGAGAGCTGCAGATCACGGTCTGATGAAGCCAATAAGACCACATCATCCGCAAAAAGCAGAGATGTGATCCTAAGGCTACCAAAACGGATCCCCTCAACACCTCGGCTGCGCCTAGAAATTCTGTCCATGAAAGTAATGAACAGAATCGGTGACAAAGGGCAGCCTCTTACATAAGCATAGTTGTATGCTTTAGAGATTTTCCTTAGCTTTGATTGTATATCTCACAATTTTGTTATTTATCATTGTTTATTAAACTCTGAAAGCTGAGTGGCTTTATTAATATTCTGTCCTAGAATGCGGTAAGATGTGCCCTTTTTTTTTGAGCACCTGCCCCTTTAGTGGTCTCTGCACGGCCCTGCATTTCCTGTCTATTTAACATCTTTTAACACAAAAACACGGTGGGCTGCCGGTGGACTGCCTCGGCACCCAGACCACTGGGCTTAGCAAGTTTTCTGGGGGAAACTCTGACCTGGATCACTAAACCACTGCTTCCAGCATCTCTTCAGTGCAGCAGTGAGACTCTATCCAACCAATTGAGTTTCCTATATAGATGCCAAGTGTTGGAGTGTTAGTGTGACACTTACTGGTGACCTCCTGCAGGAAATCCAGGCAAGGCCGGCTAATTCCAGACATGCTAATAGACACAGCTACGGGGGTCTGGCCTTCGTAGTTCCTGGTGTTGGTGTTAGCCCCGTATGTGTAGAGCATCTGAGCACACAGCACATCGTCCCTAAGGGCTGACAGATGCAGGGGGGTCTGTCCATCTTCAAGGCGACCAAGGTTTGTGTCTGCCCCCCTCTGCAGGAACATACGGCAGTAGGAATGGTTTCCTTTGATGACGGCGTAGCGCAGCAGGAAACCATTCTGAATATCGATGTTGGCGCTGTGGTCCAGCAAGATCCGTACGCAGCTGGAGCGCTCGCGGATGATGGCCAGCTGCAGCGGCGTGGTGCCTTTGTCACTAAGTGGATCCACTTCGGCCCTGAACTCCAGCAGGAGGCGTACAAACGAGTCACGGCCATAATGGGCTGCCACATGGAGCGGTGTCCAGCCATCGTTGCTTTTAGCATTGATGATGTCACCGCGATACTCGGACTCCAGCATCAGTCGGGCAATGCGAGCCCTGCCATGCATGGCTGCATAGTGAAGGGCTGTGAAGCCACCAATGAAGTCCTTCACTGTGGGGTCCGCTGTACGAAGCAGAATGGAAACAAATGAACGGCATCATTACCTGCTTTTAGTAGTGAGGTGAAAGAAATAGGATTTCCTAGAACTCCATTACTAATTATTTGCCGTAACAGGTCACTGTTGGCTGTATCAAACATGTTAGAATTCCATTATTTTCTATTAACTAAGTATTTTGCGGCTAACACCAGAGGCTTCTTGTTGCCAGCTCACCCACCAAGGTTACCTGACCATTGATTTCCTAAGCCAGAGGTTCCCAAACTGTGGGGCGCGCCCCCTAGGGGGCCGTGGCATTACAGGGGGGGCGCGGGAAGCCGTCTGGATGAAAAAAAAACCATGAACACTGTATGCGCTGGGTTTTTACCTTAGAATGGCCAACTCTCTGTTATTCCTCTGTCAATTTGATACAGCAGGGGCTTCCGCACTTCCCATATCTGTGTCCTCTGTCACTTATCATTAGTTAACTGTTTAATCTGTTGTTAACATGTGGTAATCTGTTTTTCCGAGCCGCCTTTAAATGCAACATGAACGCTAAAACACTGGCACTGGGTTTACACCTGTGCGGCAGCGAAGGAGACCTGCTGCTGCTGTGCAGAGCTACGCAGGTGTGTTAGAATCATGGCAGCAAACCAGCAAAACTCAAAGAACTTTTCAGTTTTCCCCCAAACTGAGTAAAGCTGCTGGATGGAGGTAATGCTAGTTAAAAGATGACTAGCTAATATCAATACAGCACCTTAAGCTTAACAAGTAGCCTGTAGGCTACCGATGTCTATGTTCAGCTACGTACATTCATTTTGCCCCCCAAAAAGTTGACACACTCCCCCCCCCAGGGGCAGGGACAGGGAGTCTCTCCTCTCTCCCCCCTCCTACGCCCTCCCACATGTCGTTCAACCAGACAGCTATTTCTAATCCATAGGGGGGGCCCAGAAAATATTTGGAGATCACTGGGGGGGCGCAGGAGAAAAAGTTTGGGAACCCCTGTCCTAAGCAATGCCGCTTAATTCAAATCTCACTTCACAGACAGTCTGGACTTTCTCCCATTAACTTGGTTTCCTCCAGTAGAATTTCTACCAGGCAAACCAGCAAACAGAAGGTGAAGTAGTGAACAATAACGCTGATTTTCTGTGTTGTTTTAGAATTGTAATCTGCCTGTAGTTTAGGAGTGTCAGCAGAGGAGGTTAATGGAAGAGTAACTTCTAGTCTCTTTAGATTTTGTTCAACATAGTCCAGTTCCATTTTGTCATTTGTTGTGACCGCAGTGTGAGTCGAGCACAGTTCTTCTGGGATGTGTGATTGATAGGAGCAGAGCTGTTTGGGGCCTTGTGTGAATTAGTTAGTCTAATTAACTTCTACATCTTACAGTGTTTCCTCACCAGAGTGAACTACCTCCTCTTCCATTTAGACTATCATAAGAAGATTAACAACTTTATTTCATGTATTCTCCTTTATAGATGAGGTTGTATTGTAGGCATTTTGAAACACACCACAGAAGCCTAAGCTCAACCACCAAGAATATAATTTTGGCTTAGATTAAACATCTAAACTGAAGTTCTGGATGTTTAGTATTGTATATGATATTTTTGTATGTCACACCAATCAGAAAAAGTGATGTATTTTGATACAGCTGCAGGATGGAAGCCATTTACATGATACATATTCTAATAAATATTCGCCTTCATTCTTCCGGCTCCTGACTGCTGAGGGTTGCAGCTGCCTGGAATCCAGTAGGTACACAGTCTATACTGGACTACTTATCTCTAGGCATTCTAATGACTTTTCATCCTCCCTGTCTCTCAATTATTCATGTGTGTAGACCTGCAGTGATTTGCTGTGTCTGGAATGATGATGTTAGTGAATGGCTGCATTTTGTCTGATGATTTAAACCATTTGTTTTGTTTTAACAAACAGGCTCAAGTGCAGAAGTCAGTTTCCTTTCAGGATAAATATAAAATTCATGTTTCTATTAACATTTCAAGGAGCTGGTCTAGGGCTGATCAAGATAATGAAAACTAATAAAACAAAAGCATCAGCTTCTGACCTCCATGCTCCAGAAAGACTCGGACACATCGCTCCTTTCCTTTGGCAGCAGAGAAGTGCAGCAGCGTCCACCCGTTGGCGTCCCGTATTTTAGGCGAGTAGCCCTGCTCCAGCATCCTCCTGACGGTGCATATGTCCCCCGCTGCCACTGCAGCCTGGATCTGCAGCTCCTCATGGAGGTCAGGGTTCCCTCTGCAGTGATGGTTCAGCATCCTGTCACATTTCACAACAGGAATTTTTACATGTTCACTTTGGAAAAACTAAGAAATACATAGTGGCTCTCAATGGGGTTATTATCTGAAGAGAACTTGAGATTTTTGTCTTGCTAAGAGACATCTGAACTTTTTAATGTCCCTCAGTAAGATGCACCTTAACCACCTGCTTTTTGTAGCTGTTGGCAGACCTGTGACATAATGCTGGGTGGATATTTGTCTGGATTGTTTTAGACCTCTCCTTGGGCTGCCACCTTAACGTGGTGGAGGGGTTTGAGTGTCCCAATGATCCTAGGAGCTATGCTGTCTGGGGCTTTATGCCCATGGTAGGGTCACCCAAGGCAGACAGGTCCTAGGTGAGGAACCAGACAAAGCGCAGCTTGAAGACCCCTTATGATGTACAACAAACTTGGATCTAGCGTTCCCTCGCCCGAACGCGGGTCACCGGGGCCCCACTCTGGAGCCAGGCCTAGAGGTGGGGAACGATGGCGAGCGCCTGGTGGCCGGGCTTTTACCCACGAAGAACGGCCGGGCTCAGCCCGAAGAGGATACGTGGGTACCCCTTCCAATGGGCTCACTACCTGTCGGAGCGGCTAAAGAGGTCGGGTGCAGTGTGTAACGGGCGGCAGCCGAGGAAGGGGACCCCGGTGGCCTGATCCTCGGCTGCAGAAGCTGGCTCTTGGGACGTGGAACGTCACCTCTCTAGTGGGGAAGAAACCGGAGCTAGTGTGCGAGGCTGAGAGGTTCCGGCTAGAAATAGATGGCCACACCTCGATGCATGGCTCTGGTTCTGGAACCAGTCTCCTTGAGAGAGGCTGGACGTACTTCCACTCTGGAGTTGCCCACGGTGAGAGGCGCCGGGCAGGAGTGGGCATACTTGTTGCCCCCCATCTCGGCGCCTGTATGTTGGGGTTTACCCCGGTGAACGAGAGGGTAGCCTCCCTCCACCTAAGGGTGGGGGGACGGGTTCTGACTGTTGTCTGTGCTTACTGGCCGAACAACAGTTCAGAGGGGGTACTGGAGAGTGCCCCTCCTGGGGACTTCCTTGTTCTACTGGGGGACTTCAACGCTCACGTGGGCAATGACAGTGAGACCTGGAGAGGCGTGGTTGGGAGGAATGCACCCCCGATCTGAACTCGAGTGGTGTTCTGTTGTTGGACTTCTGTGCTCGTCACAGATTGTCCATCACCAACACCATGTTCAAGCATAAGGGTGTCCATATGTGCACTTGGCACCAGGACACCCTAGGCTGCAGTTCTATGATCGATTTTGTAATCGTTTCATCGTATCTGCGGGCGGCCGTATGTCTTGGACACTCGGGTGAAGAGAGGTGCGGAGCTGTCCACTGACCACTACCTGGTGGTGAGTTGGCTCCGGTAGTGGGGGAGGAAGCCGGTCAGACCTGGCAGGCCCAAACGTGTAGTGAGGGTCTGCTGGGAACGTCTGGCGGAGTCCCCTGTGAGACGGAGCTTTAACTCCCATCTCCGGCAGAACTTCAAACACGTTCCGGGGGAGGTTGGGGACATTGAATCTGAGTGGACCATGTTCCGTGCCTCCATTGCCGAGGCGGCTTATCGGAGCTGCGGCCGCAAGGTTGTTGGTGACCGAACCTATTGGTGGACACCTTCGGTGAGGGATGCTGTCAAGCTGAAGAAGGAGTCCTATCAGGCCTTTTTGGCCTGTGGGACTCCAGAAGCAGCTGATGGGTACCGGCGGGCGAAGCGGCATGCGGCTCGGGTGGTCACTGAGGCAAAAACTCGGGTATGGGAGGAGATTGGAGAGGCCATGGAGAAAGACTTCAGTACGACTTTGAGGCAATTCTGGTCCACCATCCGGCGTCTCACAAGGGGGAAGCAGTGCAGCACCAACAGTGTTTATAGTGGGGATGCTGTGCTCCTGACCTCAACTCGGGACATACTCCAGGAGTATGGGGTACGGGGCCCTTTGATACGGGCTGTCAGGTACATGTATGACCGGTGTCAGAGTCTGGCCTGCATTGCCGGCAGTAAGTCAGGCTCGTTTCCGGTGAGAGTTGGACTCCGCCAAGGCTGCCCTTTGTCACCGATTCTGTTCATTACTTTCATGGACAGAATTTCTAGGCGCAGCCGAGGTGTTGAGGGAATCCATTTTGGTGGCCTTAGGATCGCATCTCTGCTTTTTGCGGATGATGTGGTCCTGTTGGCTTCATCAGATCGTGATCTGCAGCTCTCGTTGGAGCGGTTCGCGGCCAAGTGTGAAGCCGCCGGGATGAGGCTCAGTGCCTCCAAATCCGAGGCCATGGTCTTGAGCCGGAAAAGGGTAGAGTGCCTTCTCCGGGTCAGGGGGGTCGTCTTGCCTCAAGTGGAGGAGTTTAAGTATCTGGTGATCTTGTTCACGAATGAGGGAAGAAGGGAGCGGGAGATCGACAGGCGGATTGGGGCAGTGTCTGCCGTGAAGCGGGCGCTGTACCGGTCCGTCGTGGTGAAAAGAGAGCTGAATCACAAAGCGAAGCTCTCGATTTACCGGTCAATCTACGTTCCCACCCTCATCTATGATCATGAGCTTTGAGATGGGGTGAGAAGCTCGGTCATCCGGGAGGGACTCAGAGTAGAGCTGCTGCTCCTCCACGTCGAGGAGCCAGTTGAGGTGGCTCGGGCATCTGGTCAGGATGCCTCCTGGACGCCTCCCTGGTGAGGTGTTCCGGGCACGTCCCACCGGGAGGAGGCCTCGGGGAAGACCCAGGACACGCTGGAGGAACTATGTCTCCCAGCTGGCCTGGGAACGCCTTGGGGTTCCCCCGAAGGAGCTGCAAGAAGTGGCTGGGGAGAGGGAAGTCTGGGCCTCCCTTTTGAAGCTGCTGCACCCGCGACCCGACCCCGGATAAGCAGAAGAAAATGGATGGAAGGATGTTTTAGACTTGTCAACCAACTTTCTCGATATCAAATAATGAATTTCATAAAGCTTGGAAGTGGCCAGACTGACTTGCAGAAACAAAGTCTTCTCTAAGATCCATGATGTTTTGCCTCCCTTTCTGAGTTTAACACCTGGACTGACCAAGTAGTCTGTCTAACTTTTACCGAGTTGCTCACACACACCGATTCTGAGGTATGCATTGAAGTAGCAGCGGCTGGAAGCTACTTTCTCTTTTAATTCAAAAGTATCAATAGTTAGTGTTTCATCAACTGCTTTCCATTTTGGTTTCGTTTTTGTCCCTTATACTGACTGTTCCCACACCGTCACCATCCACAACAAGCCTTTGAAGATGCTTAGATGATATGAATTATGACATTATATTTTGCTACAGGTTAAGTATTATTTATATTTTAATTAATTGAAAAAAAAACTATATGCCCATAGTTTTGTTTTTTACTTTAGTTTTTTAAAATGTAATAGTAATAATAATCACAACTTGCTAAATCCATACAAATTTTCAACTGCATAGACCTTACAATAAATTTTGAGTCCAGTTTAATCCATTACAAAGAGTAACTTTACATTATTGTCAAACCTATATGTATATACACAATATCGTCATATTCCTAAAATAATTGGCTTAAGTCATTTTTTGACCATTATTTTAGGAAAGCAACAATATAACAAACTGTTTCTAAGAAACAGAGGATGAATCAAGTTAAAGTTAATTTTTAAAACAGGTTTAATCAATGTCATCTCATATTTCTCAGGGTTTACTTAACACAACAACAATATGATTAAAATCAAAATGTACCTTTTAACCAGCTGAAGAGATGGGCTTCTCTTAGTCATATTGCTGCTGCACCTGCAGATGTTCTGCTGCAAAATTAAGACAGATATATCACAACATGAAGAGCAAATCGTATTTCACCTCTTCTTCTAATCTCCAATTTCTTCACGCCAGCACTGAAGTGTTCAGATTTATTTTTATATGTAGAACAACATGATTAAGTAAAGCTCCCTGGCTTTCCCAACACATTTTCCAGGATAAACCCACAAAAAGGTGGAGGCTTCTAGAGCTGTGCTACCAATTTTTTGCTTCAATTCTGATTTGTATGCCAAGCTATCCAAAAACTATTTAAATGACAAAGTAATTATTATTAATCTTAACCACACTAAATCTCTCGAAGAAAATATCAGAAACTCCAGAGTAGAACTTCAACACAAAAGGTTTTCGAACCTTTAAAATGGATGAAAGAAGACCGAACTGGTCACTTCAGCTGACAGGACGGTGTGACCAGCCATTGGTATCAAAGATACCAAAACACTTTTTCCTCTGTTTCTGTTTAGATTGATTAAATATAAATCTAAAGCTGTCAATTTGCTATTGTATATGGTTAGACATTATGTAGAAATGAAAGGCCACATTGTACAAAGATAGAATTAAAAAAAAGGTAATTTTAATAATTAGAATTAACACCAGTAAGTAAGTTTCTAAACTTAAGAGCAACTATGCCAGTTTTAAATGAGACCTTATTTTCTTCTTAATTGAGCAGCCCTGAATGTTACACACCCACCGACTCACTTATGTTCTCCACAATATTTTTCATTTTATTCTCACAACCGTAATAATGTAGAGTATAATTTATTCCATGGTACCTTTACATTTGTTTTTTTCTGTCTTCATATCATTCCTTTAAAATTAAAATAACATGCTGAATTTCTTAAATATCTTACAAGGCATATAAGTGCATTTTATCAGTCTGTTGACTTCACATTGGACGATGTGAAAGAAACCGCCTTCATGAAGAGATGCCCTGTTTCTAGGATTAGAGCCAGAATTAAACTCAATTCTGCCAAAAAAAAAGGTTAGAACATTTTTTTTTTATTTCCAGTGGCCCTAATCCTCTTCCATGCATTCCCTAGTGTAGCGTTTTAACCTTTAAACCTTGTGACTTTGAGTTGAACAGGCTGCAATGTGAAAGACTGGGAAAGACTGCACAGCACATGATGAATACTCATCCTGCAGGGTACTAATAACACACAAGACTGAAACAAAAATAAATAAATAAATAAAAATAAAGTGAATTATGAAGGACAAATATTAAGTTAAGAAGTGTTCACATGTTGTAAATGATCAATTAAGCCTTTAGAACAACAAAATGAAGCAGAACAGTTACATTTCAAACTAAATCTTCGGTTTAAACTGATGGAACAGACTGGGAAATTAACAATGAGAACAACAAAGTAGCAGTGTTTTAAAACAGAATTAACATTAAACTGTACATATTTGTAGCATGAAAAACCAACTAATAAGAGTCCAAATGTAAAGGATATTCAGTCTGAACTTTAGAGAAATAATATTTGCCAAAATCCTCGAACAAAAGCCCAATTTAGTGATGTTATTTTTACCAGGCTGCTAGCTGATGCTAGTTAGCCAGTAGGCTAACTAACTCCCCAGCGTTAGCTCGTTAGCTTTTCTATGCCTTCAGGAACCGAGCCAGGGACTAATACGCAGCAGTGCAGTGGATTTGTCGATAATAAAGTTAATACTGATCATTTACAGCCAAAAATGGTACCTCTGCTTCGATAAAACAAAGACTTACTGTGCAGACGATAAGCAGCCGTTTAGCCAATCAATCAGCTCCAGGGAAGACTGGAGTTGTCAAAGGTGCATATTTCTGCTCCCTTCCGCTCAGATTCCACAGCAAACAGCACAACTCAGGGTTCAGGAAAACTTCACCAACAACACCTGGAAGTTCCGTCAAAGTTCATTTTGCTGTCAAAATCGCTTCAACTACTAAGTCTCTGTGACAACAGTGTGACCTCACCAGGAAAAACAACCAAACTTCCGTCTTCTTCTTCCTCTTCTTCACAATAAGAGCATACGCAGCTCAATTTGATCAAAATTAACAAAAGGTTAATTTGTTCAAAAGGGGATATACTTTTATAAAAGGGGATAAAAGTATATCCCCTTTTATACTGGGATATAAAAGGTTATCCTTACAGGGAAGTGGTTTGGAAAAGGTAAAATGCTCCCAGTACAACAAATGAGATAGAGAGCAGAACAGAACAATATAAAGAAAAATTATTTTGTTAATCATGTTCGTGGATGAATCATTGCATATTCGAACACTTATTCCTCTGGTTCTGGATGCTCTGCGGCTGGGAGGATCTTTGCTCTCACTTTTTTTTTTTTTTACAATTATGATGTGGTAATGTGGCGATAACACAGACATAATATAAGAGTAGACCCCGCATTGCCTGCTCCGGCGCAGGAAATACGGCGGCCATCTTGGAGCGGTACACCGTCCTACTCGGGTGAAAGTAGTTTTAAATTCTTGGGGGTACTATGACAAAAAGTTTCTGTGCTGATTAATTTTTTTTGTGAAGCGATAAAAGCTGGGTAGCTCTTGAATTGCTACAAAATAAAACTGTATTTCCCAATGTTGACACCTTGAGATGCCATGAGACCTAAATCCTGAAAATCATGGCATGGAGGGCATCCCAGTTCTCCATGTCTGGCATATAACCATTCATTTTATCTTAGTAGCCAAGCATCATGACCTGTTTGTTCTGAAGATCCTGCAGCTTCCACTTCTCTCCATATGGCGCCTCCTCATCCTGACTCTCATACTGACAGGAGGAACCACAGAGCTCTGTTAGGTTAAAGCTCATCTTCTGAAGTTGGGATATTTTTCCTCCAACAGGTTCCAGAGGAATCACCTCAAACCAGATGTTGGACTGGATTTTATTTCACTGTCATTTGTTAGCTTCTCATTTTCAACAGTGGATCTATAAATGTTGAAAAAGGTTATAATTTTGGATAAAGTCTCATCAACATCAATATTTTCACTAAATAAGAAGCAAAAAAATAGTTTGATAGAGGAAAAGCCTCTCAGACTCTGAGCTCAAAGCGAGATGCCAGAGAGCAATACAACTTTTTTAATTTAATTTACTCGCGGTAGAAGCCATTTGTTTGTTAAATACTTAATGAAACATATTTACCGTGTTTGATGTTTGTTGTAAATGACTTATACTCACAAAGAACGAGGTAATTAGTCCAAGTTTGTCGTTTATTGAACGTTCAAAAACTACAGCGGCTGTGATGCGCCAATGCAAAGGTAAATTAACCCGAACAGGTGATCAACTCAAAACCACTTGCACCTTTTTACTCTCAGTCTCTCTGTCATTGAAGCACACCCGTTGCCACGGCAACCACCTGAGCTCCTTGAGCCGAGCACAGATTACGTTAAAAACATTAAGCCCGTTTCGATATCAGGTTTTCAGGCTTGATATTTATTTTTGCGATCATTAATAAGCCTCCCTGAACACAGCAGTGGGTGATTAGTTCATTTTAAACTCCTGCTCTGCTCGTTATTTTGGTAATGGAACCACGTGCAGAGGGGGGGAGCTGGGAGTGCTTGAGCACCTGCCCTTTTTGCTCCTTGCCCCCAAGTGCCCGTTTGGTCAAATTTTATTTTATTTTTTGGTATTATTATTTCCTAAGCCCTCTTCTGACACATAAAAACATGTGCTAAAATTCTTTGCATTTTTGTTTCTTTTTTGTACAACATAATAAGCCGGTCACCTTGTTACCTTTGACCTTTTGCCCGTGACGCATGACGCAATTGCCTCTCGCATAGTGTGATAAGGCGGCTAACTGTGCTCAACGTAGCGAACGTTCCAGATTACAGAACAGTTTTTGGTGAATTAAAAAAAACGTTTTTGGTGAATAAAGTGGAGTAGACTTGCTGCTTGTCAGATGACGGAAAACGTTGAAGTATCGTTTCTGCTTCAGCTCGGAGTCTCGGTTTAAGCAGAGAGGTAATGAAATACAACAGACACTGACAGGACTCTGTGTCTGCGTTTCTCTGAAGAACTACTGAGCGGGAGGAGACAGCCAGGTGAGGAGAAACTTATCTATCGATTCAGTATTTTATCATACAGACATTCGGCTGTTGTTGTTGTGCTATTAGCTAGCTGCTAGCTAACGATTTTGCTAGCAAAGCTAGATAACTAAAAAGCTTCTTCCCTGTATCTTTAATGATATCATCAGTTATTCTTTAGTATTTATTATGCAATAGGGGCACATCGCCCATTCAAAACCGATCATCTCCGTAATGGACATATATCCGATCTTCTAATTTCCTTTGCTGCATAATGTACATTTCATTTATTCTAGCGTTAGGTAAATGTATCTTGAAGGAGAATCACTTAAATAATAGTCCAACAAGGATATTCATTTGGAATTAAAAATAACTCACCCTGAATTACCATGATAGATATAATGAATGTAACAAAAGTGACATTAATGAAGGGGGAAAAAACTCAACCCAGACTTTAATGTTAGGGTCTGGTACGCAGAGTATGAAGTTAAATTTGTTTCCCAATTATTTAATGAATGAAAAAAAACTAACCTCAGTTAAGTAAAATAAAATTGTAATCAAAACTTTTGGAATTGTAATGATTCCTTTAAAAAAAAGTTTTGTTTAAAATACTTTTTTAATTAAATAACTCATTTTTCCCAAACATAAACATTTATTTGCACACATCAGAAATCTTTTGTTGTGATTTTGGGCCCTACTCAAGACGTCATGTGAGAATCACAAGCAAAACTTTGAGTCACAAACAAAAACTTAGAATATTAAGAAAAGATTTCTGACAAGCGCAAATAAGTTTGTTTTGCAAAAAAGAAAGTTAACTTCATGAGTCAAAAATGTGTGATTTAAATAAAAAAAAAAATTTTTTTTTAAGCAAAACTCAGTAGGCTTTTCTCATGGTGACATGCATTAACAATTACATTTTTGCTTTTTTTTTTTTTTTTTTTTTTTCGTTTTTCTGCAGTTCCACGATAAAGTTTGATGCAGCTCTGCTTTCCTGAATGGACCGTCTTCATCTCCACTGCAATTGTAGCAAACAGGCAGCTCTTTTTTATAGATTACAGTCCACTAAAAGGTTGCATTGTGCCCTTGTTTATATTTTTAATAGTGTAATTCTGTAAAGACAAAATATGTAAATCAGAGCTAGACCACCAGCTCTGATTTGCATATCTTGCTAAATTGCGGGTTTGAATATTGCAATACTTTCCTATAACAAAATAGACCTGCAGAAAGAAATTACTAATAAAATATCTTACATAGGCATAGTGTTATACTCTATATGGAGATGTTCGTTAGCTTTGATTGTATATGTCACATTTTTGTAATTTATCATTGTTTATTAAACTCTGAAAGCTGAGAGGCTTTGTTAATATTCTGTCCTAAAATGTGGTTAGATGGGCCATTTTTTTGTTGTTGAGCACCTGCCCCTTTAGTGGTCTCTGCACGGCCCTGTTCAGAAGGGAGGCCCAGACTTCCCTCTCCCCAGTCACTTCTTCCAGCTCCTCCGGGGGGAACCCCAAGGCGTTCCCAGGCCAGCCGAGAGACATAGTCCCTCCAGCGTGTCCTGGGTTTTCCCCGAGGCCTCCTCTCGGTGGGACGTGCCCGGAACACGTCCCACCGACGTGCCCGGAATGTCGGTGGGACGTTCCGGGCACGTCCCACCGACGTGGGACGTCAGGCACATCCCACGTCGGTGGGATGTGCCTGACGTCCCTGGACGCCAGGGAGGCGTCCACACTGCAAAAACTGAAATCTTAGTAAGATTAAATATCTTAAATTAAGGAGATTTTTCTTGTTTTCTTTCTGTCAAGATAATTTTTCTCACCAAGAGGGATTTATGTAAGAATATTTTTCTTATTTTAAGTGTTTTTGTACTTAATTATCTCAGTAAGATATAAAAGCTTAATGTTAAGAAAATATTACTTATTATGAGTAAATATGTGCTAGAATCTAGAATATCAATATTTACCAATCAAACTTCAAGTCTAGAACTTATTTTATATAAGTAAAAATTTCTTATTTCAAGCACAGAAAGCGAAATCACATACTTAATTAAATGTATTCAGATAATTAAAACAGACTATGTCCAAATGGAATCCTTTGTGTTATTGTCAATGAAAAATAAAAAAAAACCCATGAACTTATATTCTTGTATAAATTGGCAGAGTGTACAGGAAATTATAATTTAATATTTAAACGA
Organism: Poecilia reticulata; assembly: GCF_904066995.2. Classification (NCBI taxonomy): domain Eukaryota; kingdom Metazoa; phylum Chordata; class Actinopteri; order Cyprinodontiformes; family Poeciliidae; genus Poecilia; species Poecilia reticulata. The sequence goes on from NC_088832.1 coordinate 844,957, forward strand.
TTGACATTTAACACAACAATTTCAGAAACAATATCAGTTTATATATCAAGATAATTCTTGGCATGTTTCCATCTGCTAAGGACCTTCTTAATTTGATCTTCTTGATGCAACCTCTTACTGACATGTCATGAAATTTCTATTGATGTGTGATTTGAAATGGCTGGTATTCCACACAATGAGATTAGAATCAACAATATTGATTAGCTCAATGTCATGATAAATATTTTAACTTTTGGTTTATATTTCAAATTCTTACTTTATAAGTTACTAATATTAGTTTGAACAATATTTTATTCATCATGTTTGTAACCCCTTTTATGACATCATACAATCCACATGGGAAAGCGCCCAAAATGTCAGTGAGATAGTATTAATGTTCGATACAACAGATTTTCTTTCTGATCCAATCGAGTAAAATTTAAGGTGGTATTGGCAATACAGATCCCATACTTTGTGCAAAAGACAATTAATTTGTTTCTTAATTAAATAAAAATAAATGTAATCCATGTCTTGGCTTCATAAAAAGAACACAATGTACTCTGATGCACTCATTTTAAACTCAGAAGTACATTGAGACAACAATCTCGTTTACTATAAACTATTTTAATTCAGCAGAAATATAGAAAACATGTGAAAATGGAGTTGCAAACTAAAAAAAGAGAAAATTAGTAAAGTAATAACCCTACTAAACACATCCTTGTTTAATTATTAAAACTACTATAAAATGACAGCTGAAATGGCTCCATGTCACTTTTTTAATAATCTGTCAACATGTCCATTTCTGAGTGAGTGAGCGTCAGCAGCACGCTGCGCTTGGGCATTACGTCCTTACACATTACATACTCACCAGGCGGAAGAAAAAGTAGTTCCCATTAACAACGTTTCATTTCGGCAAGATCTCAATAATTTAGTTACTTTCTAACTTGCTCTTGTTAATCTACATTATCTCAAATTACTAAAGTGTTGAAAGTATTGATCCTTGGATCTGACAATAGATTTTAAAGAATTAAGTTCTGGTATCGGAAGAATCGATATTTCAGTATCAATCCGCACATCACTAACGGCAACGCCAGAGATCATTTAACTGCCCTGATTAACCGTTAATTCAGTTGTAACAGCCTAACTAAGCTTTTATCTACTGTACTTTTATAAGATTTTCTTTTGGCAAATTCTCTAATCTCGGTTGGACATGAATGAAGATGGAGGACTTTTTTACGTGTATAGACCCTACAGCTGCTGTACTGAGAGGTAAGTTTAAAGTTGTCTGTCTTTCTAAGATAAGCTAACTGAAGCTAGTTAGCATGTCGTGATATGCCAATTTTCATCCGTGGTTAAAGAGCCGCTCTTGTGAATATGAGCTTTGAACAGTTATTAACCACAATAGCTGTGGCTTAAAAATATCGACACGAGTTCTTGGTAGCTTCCGTTTTTTAACATAGCTAAGGTGGCTTCTCATTCGTAGCTTATGATTCGGGAAATGGTTAAAGAGCAATTCCGCCTAGTATTTCACTAACTTTGAGGGTGTTTTATGTGCTGTAATTTAAAACTTAAATGCAATGAGACTAAAGCCTAGGTTAGATATTCCACACTGTTACCAGGATATTTTAAACACTATTTTTGATTTGTGAATTTAAGTAGTCCTAGTTTGATTTAATTAAAATAACTTTCTTGCCATCTTGAATTCATGTAATATTGTAATTGAGCACATGAACTAAATAAGACTTGTTTTATTTTTCAAGTAAACCAAACTGTTGCCATGGTGAAGCCTATGCCAGACACATCGTCAATCACGTATTGCACCATCTACAAGAAACTTTGGGAATTGCAAGTGACGGCATCCTTCACATTCTTGAGGTAAGAAATTTATGATACTGATTCATCATTACACTGATTAGACCCTAAAACGTGGTTTGTTTTGTGATTGTTTTTCTGTCTGTGCTCCAATTAGCAGATGACCCAACAACTTCAAACAAGACCACTTTTCAGCTCTGTGGTGATCGTGAAACTAACTTTCTACTGGCCATTGGAACCATGCTGCCTGCCCTGATCTTCTGAAAGGAGGACATCATAGCTACTACACCTTTCAGCATCCGTGTGTCTGGGGCCACTCCTCTCTGTGCTGCTGACAGACGTCTTGAGAACACCGTCCGTAACTGAGGCAAGACTTCCGCATATAAAAGGCTATGGCTTATTGGAAGAAGTTCATTGCGGGGAAGCTCCTATTGTTGACATCTAATCCCAAGATTTTTTTTGCTTTGGACAATTTGGTTTGCTTGACTCTTAGTGCAGCAGATGTGTCAGATCGTCATTGTTCTGTCATTTTACAGGATTGTTTCAGAATCAGATGCCCATCCAGACTTTAAATTCTGACCAGTAGTCATGTTTTATTGTGTTTATGTGAAACTTAAACGTAATAAAGATGTTAAAAGTAATTGAACTTATGTCTTCATTTCAGCAAGCCAATAACATATCTTGTTCCAGTATTCACAGGATCAATTTTTGGATTTTTGTCTTAGCATAAGAACCTTGAGTAAGGCTATGATAAAATATATATTTTAATCCTATGCAACAATAAAAATAAACTAGATTTAGGTATATCACTGCAAAAAGTCCCCTTTCAAAAACAAGAAAAAAAAGTACAAAAATAGGGTATAATTTTCTTAAAATAAGAAAAATTATCTGCCAACAGAAAAAGAAAATTTATTTTGTCAAGATTTTCTAAAACAAAAAAAATATCTAACCAAGATAAACCTACAAATATCTTAAAATTAGTGTATTTGTACTTAAAACAAGCCAATTTTACTAATACAAATAGAATATATGAGATTTATTTTCTTAATACATAGAACATTTTTCTTAAAATAAGAAAATTTTACGCTATTTTAAGAAATTCAGTGTCAAGTAACATTTTCTTTACTTGAGATAATTTTTCTTAAAATAAGATAATATATCTTACTCGTATAAGTAAAATTGGCTTGTTTTAAGTAAAATACACTAATTTTAAGATATTGTAGGTTTATCTTGGTAAGATATTTTTTCTTGTTTTAGAAAATCTTGACAAGATAAATTTTCTTGTTCTGTTGGCAGATAATTTTTCTTATTTTAAGAAAATTATACCCTATTTTTGTACTTTTTTTCTTGTTTTTGAAAGGGGACTTTTTGCAGTGCAGGAGGCGTCCAGGGAGGCCTCCTGGACGCCTCCCTGGACGCCTCACCAGGGAGGCGTCCAGGAGGCACCCTGACCAGATGCCCGAGCCTCAACTGGCTCCTCTCGACGTGGAGGAGCAGCGGCTCTACTCTGAGTCCCTCCCGGATGACCGTTATAATATTTCGTTATCTCAAATGAACACAGCTGATTACTACCAGCCGGTGGCGGTAGTGCAACAATTTCGTTGTTTGCCAACCACCAATAAACAACAAACACCAAAGAAGAAGAACAAGAACAAGTAGGTTGGCTAAGGAGGCTATTAAAAAAGAAGATATTGATATTGATATGCCAGTAAAGTTATCTAAATCTAAATTAATTAAGTTATCTAGATCTGAAGGCAAACATATAGTTTGGAGAGAAAGCAAGAAGATATGGAAAATTAGGTGGGAAAATGAAATAAAGGGAAGACATTTATATAGGATACAAAATACAGTCGATGTAGTAAGAATCAGAGGACTAAGCAGGAGGGAGGAGATAATTATAAATAGAATAAGAACCGGGCGCAGTTTTTAAAATGGAACTCTGTAGTTGGTGTGATACTTTAGAAACGATGGAACATGTTTATATTAGTTGTAGAAAATATGCAAATCAAAGAAGATTATTAAAAACGGAATTAGGTTTTAATAGGGAATTGAAATTTGAGAATGTGGTTGATCAGTTAAATAGTGTTGAGGGGAAAAAGAAGATTTTTCGTTTTTAAAAAAATACAGGTCTTGTGAGAAATTCTGTTCCCCTGAGAAAATCTGTTCCCCCTGTGTCGGGAGCGCGCATTGCAGCCAGAGAAGTGGATCCGGCGGATCTGACCATATTTACGGCGCTTCTGATCGATTTCTCGGTAAAACCACTCATATAATCATGTCACTTTTGTAACTTTCAGTTTAATCGGCAGCTATCAAAATAAAAATACATAAATACATAAACGTGGTCTTGTGTGGAGGTCTTTTTACGCTGTTTTGTGTTATTTTAAACGCGAAGTGAATCGATCTTTTCTCAGCTTTTGTCTCGTAAGCCTGACAAATAAAAGTCAGTCAACAAACACAGGTTTCCAACACGTTGTGTGCATTTATAATTTTTCATTTCTCATAAAGGAGGAGGAGGGAAGCTGGCCGATAGCAGGGCAAAAAAATAAAGACTTCCTGAAAAGATCAGAGTGTAAACTTTTTGGTAAATCCCGTTCTAATGTAAAATATGACATTACTGGATTAAGGAAATGTCTAGTATGGTATCACACATAATATTTTTTGAGAATTTGGAAACAGGTGCTTTTTATTTCACAAAGGCATTGGAGGAGAAGAGGAGAGGATGGATATTTCAGCTGCCTGAAATAATGTGTTCGCCCTCTATAAAATGGAAACAAATTAATTTACCTGCAAGTCTTTTGCTGTATTCATTCCTCTTATGATCAATAAGAAATCCTGCAAGTTTGAAAACATTTGCTCTTTTTTTTGACAAAGTCAGGATGGGGGAACAAAATATCTTAAGCGCCTGATAAAATCTGTTCCCCCTCTCTAAAATGGAAACAAATTAATTTAACTGAAAAGTCTTTTACTGTGTTCATTCCTCTTTATATCAACAATAATTCCTGTGATTTTCATAACATTTGCTCTTTTTTTGACAAAGTTAGGATGGGGGAACAAAATATCTTAAACGCCTGAGAAAATCTGTTCCCCCCCTTAAAATGGAAACAAATTAATTTAACTGAAAAGTCTTTTACTGTGTTCATTCCTCTTTATATCAACAATAATTCCTGTGATTTTCATAACATTTGCTCTTTTTTTGCCAAAGTTAGGATGGGGGAACAAAATATCTTAAGCGCCTGATAAAATCTGTTCCCCCCTTTAAAATGGAAACAAATTAATTTACCTGCCAAGTCTTTTACTGTGTTCATTCCTCTTTATATCAACAATAATTCCTGTGATTTTCATAACATTTGCTCTTTTTTTGACAAAGTTAGGATGGGGGAACAAAATATCTTAAACGCCTGATAAAATCTGTTCCCCCCCTTAAAATGGAAACAAATTAATTTAACTGAAAAGTCTTTTACTGTGTTCATTCCTCTTTATATCAACAATAATTCCTGTGATTTTCATAACATTTGCTCTTTTTTTGCCAAAGTTAGGATGGGGGAACAAAATATCTTAAGCGCCTGATAAAATCTGTTCCCCCTCTCTAAAATGGAAACACATTAATTTACCTGCCAAGTCTTTTACTGTGTTCATTCCCCTTATAATCAATAAGAAATCCTGTGATTTTCATAACATTTGCTCTTTAAAATAAAGTGTTAAAGCGGGGAACCGTTTATTTTAAATGTCTGTAATGATCCATTCTCCCCGTAACATTGGAATAAATAAATACATTCTATTAATTCTTTATTATTTTTCCATATAAAGTTTGAAGTCCAAAATGGTTTAAATAAATATGACTGTTTCACAATCTTTATTAAATGTATTTTATGTTTAAATATTTATCAACAAATTTAGTAAATTTTTTTTCTGATATTGCATCTAACAAAGTACATTACAATATAAAGACATACGGTGTTTTCTGGAAAGTCAAAAATCACGTGACACTATTCCTTCAATCAATTATGGAAATATCCATGTCCGCTCGGTGTTTGGCAGGTTGTTTATCACTTTTTGCTTTATGTTAAGCCAAATATTTCATTAATATAAGGTAGCTATGGAAAGATGGTTTAAATCACACAATGAAGTGCAAATATTTTAAAAACACAGTAAAAGACTTTGCAGGTAAATTAATTTGTTTCCATTTTATAGAGGGCGAACACATTATTTCAGGCAGCTGAAATATCCATCCTCTCCTCTTCTCCTCCAATGCCTTTGTGAAATAAAAAGCACCTGTTTCCAAATTCTCAAAAAATATTATGTGTGATACCATACTAGACATTTCCTTAATCCAGTAATGTCATATTTTACATTAGAACGGGATTTACCAAAAAGTTTACACTCTGATCTTTTCAGGAAGTCTTTATTTTTGTGCCCTGCTGTCAGCCAGCTTCCATCCTCCTCCTTTATGAGAAATGAAAAATTATAAATGCACACAACGTGTTGGAAACCTGTGTTTGTTGACTGACTTTTATTTGTCAGGCTTACGAGACAAAAGCTGAAAAAAAGATCGATTCACTTCGCGTTTAAAATAACACAAAACAGCGTAAAAAGACCTCCACACAAGACCACGTTTATGTATGTATGTATTTTTATTTTGATAGCTGCCGATTAAACTGAAAGTTACAAAAGTGACATGATTATATGAGTGGTTTTACCGAGAAATCGATCAGAAGCGCCGTAAATATGGTCAGATCCGCCGGATCCACTTCTCTGGCTGCAATGCGCGCTCCCGACACAGGGGGAACAGATTTTCTCAGGGGAACAGAATTTCTCACAAGACCGGGATCTTTTTGAGAATTTGAGGTATAGATATTAGGATCCAATAGATGGCAGTAGTACAGCAATAATGGATTCAAGCTGCTGTTAAAGAAGAAGAAGAAGAAGAAGAACAACAACAAGAAACCCATTAGTGAGGAAAAAGAGAAACTAAATGGACTTGATCAGATGTAGCTATGATACTATTTTTCTCTGAGCGGAAGGATGGATCTCCCGGAGAGTCCCGGGCCGTCTTCCATCAGAGAGCTGTCTCACTGCTACCGGGCTCTTCTCGGAGGAATTTGTCCAAAACTAAGCGGTGCTGAAGTTGCGAGGCTGCTCTTTTCTGGCGTTTGTGGACAGGTGCCGGGAAGGGACACGCATGAAGGCGCTGAAGCCGCGTGGGAGCTGATCGCCTTCAGTCTGACTCTGCTGAGGAAGATCTGCTGCGGGCTGTCCGCTCAGAGCCTGGATGGAGCTGTCCGGGGTCCCTGGAGGGACATCCTCAGCCTTCTGTTTGACCCCATGGACCTCATGTCTCAGCTTGTAAGTAACCTACTGGGTGAAACCACAGACAAACACGAGAAGACGTCATCATGAAGAACCCGCTTTGCTCCTCAGGTGCTCCACTTCCAATCTGAGGATCAGGTGATCTCACATCTGGCTGCAAAGTCTGCGTCTGTGTGTGTTCTCTACCTTATCAGCACATCAGTGAGTAGTTCAAAAAAAGGAAACGACTTTTCCATAATATTCTTTCCTTCAGGACTCCTGCAGTGCTGAGCTGATTCTTGTCAAATAATGAAACAGCCTATGTTCTGGTGGAACATTGTAACAGACTTCTGAATGTGGGTGCAGTTTCTCTTCCCCCTCGCTGTAAATGGGCCATTGTATAAGGGAGTAAATCTCTCCCAAAAAAACTCAGAAGTTTTGAGATTAATGTCAGAAATGTATTTTTTATTTTTTTTTTAGAAATTGCTGAAATTAAACTGAAAATTTCTGATTTTTTTTCTTTTTTACTTATTTTTCTAACAACGTCTCTATACTATCATACTCTTCTGCTGGTCTGGGGAGCATAATAATAAACTAACAAGTTCGTAATACAGGTTAAAAACTAAAACTACCATGTTGTCTGAACTCAAAGACCATTACACATTTTAATCTGTTAATTTTAAAGTCAAATATAGTTCAGATCATAAAAATCTTAAAACTGTGGGAAAAATGACACATTTTCATTTTGTGTACGCAGAGCGAGCCTTGAAACACAGAAAAAGAAATTAGAGCTGCATTCAGACTTAGGTTGTTCATTTGCTGGCCAGTTATTAAAGACCACCTGTTAAATTTGTGCATAAATCTTTTTTTTATTTTTATGGCTGTGACTCCCACAGAGACGTTCTGTCTCTCAATGTGGCCGGATTGCTGAGCTGCATTATCTCCCACAACTCTCCATCACAGCTTTTGATTTTCTTTTGGGATAAATAAAGTATATTTAATTTATATTGAATCGAGTTTAATGGTGTTTTGATTCCTCCACTTTGTATCCTGCTGCTGTTTCTTCTCCTGAACCTCCAGCCTGGTTTGTGATCCAGCTACACAAACAGTTAATACTGGTACATTCTGCTCAGTGATGATTTATTTATTTTTAAAATAAAAATCCCTATATATGACCTCTCCAGGGCGCAGTGAATCCTGTTTGGCAGAAGCAGTGTGTGCAGGTTTTCAGCAGCTCTCCTCCTGGTCCTGAACTTGACGCCTGCCTTTGGTCTCTCACCGAAGTCGTCAAAAAACTCCTCAAACAGTCGCATCAAGGTACTTCTGTTGGTTTCCGTACATCCTGCTTCAATCTTCTGAAGCAGGATGTACAGGATTACTCAGGATTACTTAGTTCCCTTGTGGGTATCTCAGAATGAGTCCTGCAGTATTTATTCTGTGCTGCACATTGCTCACCCCTCTGCCAACCACTGAGTCTCTCTGTTTTTGGGTCTAACGTTGCGTCTGTCTGTTCCTCCATCAGTGCTCCTTGCAGAGGTCGTGGCAGCGTTCGACTGCAGCCTGACTGCTTTATGTTCTAAGCTGCTTCCTGAAGAGAGGACACAGGTTGGCTTCGGCGGCTCCTGGAGAACGACGTTCTGCCTGCTGTTGGACCTGCTGGAGGTTCTGACTGCATCGAGTTTTGTTTGTGGAGCTGGGCTCAGTCTGAGAAGCCAGAGGATACCTGCAGTACAGTCTACAGCGCTCCTGATGACCGTCAGCTGCTGCTCTGACTACTTTGTGAAAAAGCGAATCCTGCTTCTGCTCAAGAGAGTTCTGCTTCAGAAGCTGGGAGAGGACTGGTCCCTGGAGGGAGTGGCTCTGTCCGTACAGGAGCACAGAGATTTGCATGCTGACCGCTGTGTGCTGGCTCAGTGCGTCTTACAGGCAGTGGCTGCTGACTGGCTGCAGACCCTGCAGGTGGAACGGGCCGTGTTCTTCGGAGGGCGAGAAAAGGAAGGCCAGAAACCGGACGGCTCCATGCTGAGGGCAGTCAGTCTGGTTCTTCTCAAGTCTGTAGAGCTTCACCTCCAGACAGCTGCTGCTGCAGGTCAGAGTTCAGCTTTGTGACTTCATGTTGTGGGTCTGGACAGTGGTGATCCAGCACTGCTGGATTACAGCTAAGTTCTGCATGGTTTTCGTATGTTCTCCAGGTGTATGCATGGATTCCCTTTGCTCTCTCGCCAAATACATACATGCTTGGTTAAAGCTGCAGTTTGTAACGTTTATAAACATGTTTTGTTTGTTTTTTACATATTTGATATAATTTTCACTGTCATGACACACATAATCAGTGAAAAGATTGATCTCTCTGTGCTCCTACTGCCATCTGCAGAAACAACCAATCAGAGCCTGGAGGAGGGTTTTAGCGGTGTCAGTCATCATCATGTACTTGCTGCTAATGGTGGAGAAACAACTTACTGTTCCAGAAAAACTGTTTCTCCGCCATTATTGGTGGCTGTGCTAACTAGCCTGAACACTGATGTCAGCAATACGTTTTAGCATAGCTGAGAGCAAGGGGATGGTGTGAGCAGCATGTACACAAGCAAGACTAAGACCCTCCTCCTCGCTCTGATTGGTTGTTTCTGACTGAGCAGTGTATTCCTGCAGACAGTAGGAACACCGGAAGGACACTGTAACTGTATCTCAGATACAGTTACGGTCCAACTGCAGATTTTTTGTGTTTTATTTGGTATAGACCTTTGAATAAAATGTTAGAATTGGAAGTTTAGACCTTTTTAAGAAAACCTTTAAATCAGTTTTGGTTAGGAAAAGTCTGATCTGTACTTCTCCAGATCTTGCTGAATTTCAGAGACTTAACAACTGGAGTCTAAAATCATGTGTACACTTTGGGAAGCATAATGATATTTCTGTGCTCCATGCAGGTGTGGACAGAACCTCAGACTCAAATCTACAGAGTCTGTGGTCCTGGTTGAGGAGGTTGGACGTCTCTCAGACTGAAGTCAGTCACTCTTGCAGTTGGATCAGCCTGCTGTTTGGAGAACAGGATGATGACCTAATGGAGGCAGCCAGTGCATCTCTGTCCATATTCCTCAGCTACAGGTAAAACAGATATTAGCTGAGTGTGTTATTTACTTGTTTAATTGCTTTCTGACTAAATGATGCAGAGTGAAGCCCAGATTTATTCACAGTCCTGGCCGAGTTAGATTTCAAACTATTTTCACCCAATTAAGAAGTTTGTTTCTGACAGGAAATGAGTTGGGCATCCCTCACACCTCAGAGAAACAATACATTTTTTATACCTATAAATGTAAAAGAGTAAATTATAGATTCAGTTTATTAAAAAAAAGGCTTTCAAAGATGATGTTTTTAACACTGGGCTACAAAAAAATAATTTTTTTTTTGGAAGTTGTCTGTTTTTACATCTGAATTAGGACTATTTAGAACCACTGAATCCAAAAATGCCATCCATTTTTCTCAGTCAGGTCAGGTTTTTATTCTAATTTAATTTAGAGAAATCTGATCTTCTGTCTAAATTGGTGACATTTTTGTGACATTATCAGTTCATTTCCGTTAATATTTCTCATCCAAAAAACGTTTTAGGAAAAGCAAAGTTTTCTAACAGAGTGTATTAATTAAATGTTGCAAACTGGGATTTCTGTAAATTGAATAATAAACACTGATAAGGGTAAGTACATGTAAACTGGCCTGATTGAGGAAAACCAATGTTATTTTTTGATTCTCCTCATCAAAATTACCCTAAAACATTTGAAAAACACAAGAGTATTTTTTTGGTTGTTAACCAGTGTAGTGAATGGAAAAATATATTGTTGTTACACTATTTAAACCCCTTCTAATAACTGTTGGCCAGCTTCTGCTGATCTGTCTTTGATGAGATCCAAGTCTTTTAGATTGGAAGGCCTCTGTACCGTCACCCTGATCTGTACCTGTCTGCAAATGACTTCCATACACTACCAGGGGTATGAATAATATTGGGCTTAGTTGCAATCCAAAAACGTTAAAGTTGCCCGTCTTTAACAGAAAAAGTGTAAAGAAAGTGCTGATTCCTTAGACGTGAGCGCTCCTTCAGGCAGGGAGGACTAACTCCCACCGGGACTCTTGTCTTCCAGACGGTGTTCAGGCTGGGACAGTTATTCAGTGCTGGAAGCAGCCTGTGCATCTGGATGCAACCCTCACTGCCACTTTGGGCTGCTGCTGCAGAGCCTCTCCTTTGACCACAGCATCCTCCTCGACTTCCTCATCTCCTCTGAAACCTGCTTCCTGGAATACTTTGTTCGCTACCTAAAGTACCTCAGAGAAGATTGGCAAGGCTTTGCTGCGACATGCAGCAAGCGTCTTGCTGACGCTCATGGGTCTGAGCCTGGAGGTTCTGTCCCACCACTGGAAGGCTCCAGTTCAGGCATTGGGCTTCGGATTGTAGAGTATGACAGTTCTGACGAGTCCAGTGAAGAAACCCCTGATGGACACAAACAGTCTCAAACCACAGCTGCACTGATGACTGACAGGAGCTCCAAGCTGAAAACCAAACCCAGTTTATCAGTGATACAAAGTGAGAAAGTGTGTCCAACTGCAGCAGCCGTGTTGGAGGAAGAAACATGCCATGTGTTGGACAGAGCCGCCTCCTGCCTGTCAGAACTCAGACAGGTGGTGACGAGGCTGCAGACTAAACAACTCTTCCCGTACAACCCTTCATCGCTCCTGAAGCTTCTTGCACATGTAGAGAGCTGTTATCAGAGGTCACCACTTTCATAAGCTGTTTGAATGAAAAATAAACTATTTTTAAAAACTTCACTGGGCTTCCAGAGTACAATATTTTAACTTGAGGTGTGTCACTTCTATGATTTTAGTTTGAGAGTCATGAGAAAGAAAGGAGCACCCTGTCACTGCAGGGTTACAACGATGGGTGCAGCAGTAACTTCCTACTATCAGTGTGAGAATGGAAAATGACTGATTTCATGTAAAGCCTCTGAATGTCCTCACAAAGCACTGCATAAGACTGAAGTAATTTCCTTACAGGCATGAGAACATTAAAAACAATCTGGTCTAAATTTAAGGCAGAAATACACATCAGCAGCTCATGTTTTACTGAACAAAAATAATGGCACATTTAGAAAAACACAGAACAAATAAGGCTTGTTTGGAAAGGTTGAACAGGGTAGCCCTTTCTCTGAAAGGAAGCTGGCAGCATGTCGATATGTTTCTACCTTTATCACAAGTTCTGGTTAGGGAATGAGATCATATGGGGTTCCATTTGTGTCAAAAATAAGTAGAAGTCATGTGTAGATGTTGTTGGTCTATGTCGTTTGGTAGATGTCTGGTTTATATTGCATGTAGATGATGAATATGTAGATGTTGCATATTTCTATGTTGCATATGAGTTTGCTGCATATGTAGTTCATGTCGTTGGTTCACGCTCTTGTGGTTTATGTCGTTGGTCCTTGTCGTTGCTATTGCCTGTTCTGTTTGCCATTAAAGTCTTGAAGTAGGTCATGTCTGATCAAAGTATTTATTACAAAAATGTGGGTCTTTCAATATCAGTGGTTTCAATAAAAGTGGTTTCAAAATTTTTAGATTTCTACCTCGTATTTTCTTTAGGCATTAGTTAGGGCAGCTAAGGAGGTCGAGGAGTCTATTCCGTTTTAAGTTTCTTTTTGAATCTGTGATATATCTTCATTTTTAAGAAGAGTTTTCACTGTCGGCATGTATTTGAAATTCTCTCTTTTATTTACTTCAGCGCAGCTCACAGTTTTTAAGAAATCCCTTTGTTTTCGGCGTACTTCTAAATCTGCTCCTTAGTCGCATCTTTTTGGGCCTTCTACTGCCTCTAGTGGCGTGGGGTGGTAACACAACTAATATAATTACATTAAATCCGATTACCACAACGTCTTTATTATTTACTGCCTGCCTTTGCTGGCTATGTCTTGAATGTTGCTGCTTGTGCTATCTTCCCTTGATTTGTCGGTTCTTGTCCTTGTCTGTCTGTCTAGTTTATTCATTACTTGTTAGAAACTGTGGAGTACTCACTATTTAACCCAGAAAATGAATTAGAACAAACTTAGAATCCACTCACTTTTTAGACCAATACTTTACGTTTTAGATTACTCTAGTTTATTAGTAATTTTAGAAATTTTGGAGTGCTCACTATTTTACCAATACTTTTAGAATTACTTTTTAGGTTATTATGCAGAGAGTCTCCTATTATTGTAACCCAAATTTAAAAAAAAATGAAATTAGAATCCAGAAAAAAAATTCTTCCAGATGAGGAACATTTAGTTTTTATTATTACTTAGAAACTGTGGGATACTCATTACGTTTACAAATTTAGAACATACTTAGAAAGTCCAAAGATTTACTTATAATTATCTAGTAATCCAGAAGAGGAATTAGAACGAACATAGAATCCAGAAAAAATTACTTCCAGAACAGGAACATTTACTTTTACAAATTTGAACATACTTAGAAAGTACAGAGGATATTTACTTACTTACTTATGCTTATCTAGAAACCCAGAACAGAACAAACTTAGAATCCAGAAAAAACTACCTTAGCAACTACTTTTTAGACTCCTATGCTTCCAACCCAGAAAAGAAATTAGACCAGAGGATACTTACATATACTTATCTAACAACCCTGAACAGGAGTATCTAGTTTATATACTTTGGATCAACATTATTAGATTATTTTTCTTCTTTTGCTGTTTGCTTTGGTTTGTTATTTTATTTGTATTTCCTTTTTAATTAATGTAAAGCACTTTTGCCTTGCTGCTGAAAATGTGCTATATAAATGAAATTACCTTACCTTACCTTATCTCAGTGAGAAGTACACAAAAAATGAATATACCTTGCTTGAATGTTCCAGGTTATTTACTGTCTAACTGCCTTTGTAGGCTCAAAGAGAGTTATTCTTTACATTTTTTAACAAGAACATGCCTACCAAGAGTTAGAACAAACTAAGGAAAAAAGAGCTTTAACTCAGGGAGAAATGTATAAAATAGGCTCTTAAAAATTATGCTTAGCTTAATGTGTCTTTGATCACCATTATAAGCTCAAATACATCATTTCTAGTTGCTTTGAACAACTACAACTAGAAATGGTTGTTGTTGTAGGAGTATTTAAATGGGATTAGATCAAACTGGAGAACAAACAGCTTTATCTCTGGGAGAATACAAAGTGAGCACCTTTCAGAAAGTGATGCCTACTCCAGGTTACTTACTGTGTGTATTTGAGTTTACAAAGGTGATCAATGTTTTTAGAGATTAAGAAGAACATGACCATAAAAAGTATTTAAGTGTAGTTAGAAAAAGTTGAGGGAAAAAGAACTTTATGTTACAGAAAGAAACACAAAATGGACAGGTTTAAGAAACGGCTGCCTGGCTGAATGTTCCAGTTTACTTCCTGTCTGAAAACCTCTGCAAGTTTAATATCAACGTCTTTATTGGATGCTAATGAGACCATGCCCAAGTTTTTTTTTTTTAATGGAGTGAAAATAGAAAACAATAGTTGTATCTCAGTTACCGATGCACAAAATAGACAAAGAGACTTGTGCCTGGCTTGAATGTTAAAGTACATTTACTATCTGAACACCTTTGTAAGTGCAACTCCTGTTTTTTAGGTGTCTGAACAGAGTGTAGAGCAAGTTAGAAAAACGGGAAAAAAAGAGTTTTGTCTGAATGCAAGATGCTTTAACGGTCGTGTCTGGAGGATCCTGCCTCGGTTCTGAGCTAGTCAACATTATGAGCACAATTAACAAACAGCCTATCCATTTGTGTAATTTTAGAAATACAAAAAATCTAAGAATACAATCCTGTAAATGTCTGTATCTAAAATAAAATCTAATTTAATTCAGATCTTGTTTGCGTCTATTCTTTAGATGGCTCTTTTCTAAGGGAACCTGTTATTTTGTGAGTTATCAGAAACTTGGTAAAGGAACATTAAGATCTCCTCAAGGCAGTAAAACACCTGATGCTGTTTGTCAGCCTGCCTTTACTTCCTGGAGGGGAGGAAAAGACCTTCGCAGGTAATTGTAGCTGTGCTGGGCGTTACCAAAAAAACGTTATACAGAGACTAGCTGCTGGGAATCTGCATGTGTGTGTGTACGTGTGTGTGCGTGCGTGTGTTGGGGAGGGGTGCTATAAAGGGCTGTCCTGCCAACCTCCATTTCTCACAGCAAACACAAACAGCCACCTGGAGTATAAACAGCTGCCCTTACCTTCTGTGTTTGATGGCAGTTAGTGGATAGGTAAGTCTGTTTTACTTTGACCTTGATATGTTATTTTTAATCTGACCGTCACTCACTGTTTTGACTTTTTGCACTTTTTAAGTATGTGTAGCTCTGGTTGTAGAAACATTGAGCCCTGAAGGTTGCTGGACGACTCATTTATCTGTCCCAAAGTTTTGTGAAGTTTGTCCTATTGCTGTAAAAAGTCTGTCATTGGTCACTTTGGATAAATAAGATCTTTTTGTTTGAGACAAACAGGATGTTGATGTCTGGGTTTGTCCTGTGAGCTCAGAGCTGAAATCACTCCTGACAGGAGTTCCTCCTGATTCACTGGAGATAATATTGGCTGTGATACAGTGGAATTATTGCGCTTAATTATTTTTGGCTTCATTCATAACAGGTGTGGTTTAAGCAGAAATATACAATAATACTATTATGCAACAAAATATCTTATGCTTTAATTGTATATAAACTACAGTTTGAACCAAGCGAAAAATAAAAGGGGTCACAAATGAATGGCATGAAATAAGCTTCAGCTTCTTCCTCTTGAGTTTCAGGTTCAGTGGTTTGTTATGAATCAGTAGGAGCGGTGACACACTCCCTCACTGTGTGCTCAGCTTTGTTTGTCAGCTCAAAGCAAAATCAATAACGTGGGTTGCCTGGCTATGGTCTCCATTAATATTGCAGTAATTTATACATTTATGAGTGTGTGTGTGTTTTTATATAGGTGTGTGTGTGTAGTGAGAGTAGAACATAACCTGCTGTGTTCAACTTTGTTGCGTTATTGTATTATATTTCTATTTGTAACCTGCCAAAGCCCAGCAGATGAGAATTATCTTATGCTATAACACGGTACAGCACATCGGATTCTGACATGTTTGAGCACTGTCTGTTATTTAAATAAAGTTTATTATTCTTATTTTTTATTTCTTTATCATTAATTATTATTATTACCTCTTAGACAGGAAAATCTGAAGGGTGTGGTCTGCATCTATGTTTAGCCCCCTTTATTTTGTGGTACCCCTAAATAAACTCCAGTGTAATCAGTTGCCTCCAAACCTGACATTTTAAGTCCAAATACCTTCACATTCCTGTCAGATTTAAGTTGAAAATTTACTTTTTGAAAACCAAGGAGTTTTCTCTTGCTCAAAGTTATATTACTGTTTTGGACTTGAATCTTTCTGTGAAGGGAGCAAAAGATTAATGTGATGACAAGGAGGCCAGGAAGCTCAAAGAATTGAAGCAGTTCATAAACCATAACTTGGAAAAAAAAAGTAGGTACTTAATCTATAAACATTTTACATTTTTAAGAAAAAATAAAACACAGAGGTTTATGGTTAACAAGACTTAGCAGAAAAACTAATAAGTTATGGTCAATGGCTGTTATTCACACTGCCACTCAGCGGCGCCATCAGCAGGTGAAGAGTCTTGCCCAAGGACACAATGATAGAGATAAACCAGGAACCTACAGAACAATCCCTACTTCCAACGTATCAACGTTGGGTTCATTATTTCTTTGTTGTCGTAATGTCTTAATTTTGGAAATCCTGTTGATGTCCCTGTACACGGTATGACATTGATGAAGAAAATGCAGGAAGTTTAATTATTAACCATGCACATGTTACACTGGCTGTTATTCAAAAAAACAGCAGAAAGGGAAAACTGACATTCCTGATTTTTTTGTTGGGATCCTACAAATAAGTCAGAGAACATTTCAGCTTCGGCTCCTTAACCAGGCTAAAGGCTACAGGTACCCAGTTAGCATGAGCTCACCCTTATCATCTGCACCTGTTTCAGGTTACTTTCAACCCGGGCTTTCTTTGTCAGCATTTGCCTTGTTTATTTTGCCCGCCCTGCTCTCTCTCTCTGTCTGTGGGTGAATGAGTCTATGACAGGGAGGGACGATTGTTAAAAAGGCGTGGATTTGAAACCAAGGGAGTGATGATTAGGTCAATATTTGTTTAGGAAATATGGCTGTATGTACAGGGAAATTGTCACATCTTTAAATGCACACTCCTTAGTGGAGGTTCTCTCTGGAACCTTATTTTTAGCATTCCACTTAGACCACAGGTGTCAAACTCCAGTCCTGGAGGGCCACTGCCCTGCAACTTTTAGATGTGTCTCTGCTGCACCACACCTGAATAGAATAATTAGGTCATTAGCAAGGCTCTGGAGAACATATCTACACAAGAAGGAGGTAATTAAGCCATTTCATTCCAGTGTTTTGTAGGTGTGGCACATCTAAAAACTGCAGGATGGCAGCCCTTGAGGACTGGAGTTTGACACCCCTAACTTTGACCATAGGAATAAATAAGACACAATAAGAAATGACTGGACCCTGTCCACGTGTTTTCTCCAGGTTTCCTTTCCAAAACGCCACGATTGCTTAGTAGCAATATGTTTACCTCAGGAGTGAATTAGTGTGTACATAGGGAACTTGTATGATAACATTTTCTAATGAAGCTGTTCTTTTGTTTGTTGTCTCATCTTCATACCCTGTTTGCTTTGCCTGCTTAGAAAGGAGATGTTGGAGACTCTGTATCAGTGGTTCTGGTGGGACAAGCTGTGGCTGCCTGCTGAACTGTCCTGGGCCGACTTGGAAGACAGGGACGGTCGGGTCTATGCCAAAGCCTCACATCTCTATGTCACAGTCCCCTATGCCTTCAGCTTTTTACTGGTCAGATACTTGTTTGAAAGGTAAGAGTTCAAATGCAGATTACAATATGTGTTATGTATGGCATGCATTTTTTCTAAAATAATGAACAAGAACTTGAGTTTTAAAAGACTGACAGACTCTATACATTTATTAAGGACAATAGATAGTTTGCAAGAACAGAAAGGAATCACTCTTTTCATTCAACTGTTTTTGACATTTTATGCGGACAAAACTTTCCTCTTACGTGGTTCTGAGAAATATGAAATGTGGGTATGAGGTATGGTAGAGTGGGAGGGATACAAACTTCCAAAGAGCTGATGTACTTAAGTTGTTGTAAAGTGACTAAAAAGAACTTTGTCCTTGTTTTTCCCACCTTGAGTAAAGAACAGGCATCATCTCTGTGTTCTTGAGGATTTGGTGTTGGCCTTTAAAAAACAGTTCAGCTGTATAAAGTTAAGTGTAACGGATTGTAAATTGTTTAAAATAAATTGTGTAAATTATTCAGTGAATTTTGTAAATTATTTAACGTGAATTTTCAAATTGAGCAGATTGTTTATAGATGTTTGTGTGCTTTCATTGATTTATATTTAGTTTTGATTTAATGGCGCATATAGTTTTCCATGTTTTATTTTGGGCTTTATCGGGTGCCGTAGCCAATCAGGGCAGGCCTTATAAAATCTGGCAGCAATCAGTTTTACTGTGAATTGCTGGAAAACAACTGTCAACGAGATTCAAATGTCTGCATAAACAAAAGCAAATGATTTGCATTTCTCCAGTGAAAGCCGCGAGGTGCGTTTTGGTATTTTGTTTTGTTGTTTGCATTGTAAGCCCATGTTTTGTACTTTAATGTTTATATGTTTTTAGTTTTCTTGGTGATCTAGATCAAAAAGAAAATAAAAACGCTGAGAATCATCCGTTGAGGCTGTGCTGAATTTTGATCGGGGCTAAAATCTCAGAACTTACTGTAGGTTCTTAGAAAATAAGCCTGCATGTGTAAATAAAGTACAGTACAGCACAAATTCATTCCTATTTACCTTTTCACTTTGTCATGTTATAACCACACGCTTCAATTTATTGTAGTCAGGTTTTTAAAAAAATATTTGATCATACCCTTTTTAATATCAACATATTAAGCCTAGTTTAATTACAATACCAATCAATGGGGAAAGTTGCCTAAGTTATTGTCTTTGAAGATACACACACTACTGATCAAGCATGTCAGGACGGTGAAAAGGAATGTCTCCTTTTTAACAAAAGCCATTGGCTCAGGCTTCATATGACAGAAACAACACAACAGAAATGCATCCAGATCCAGAAAGTACTTTCAATGGAAAGGAAACTAAATACATGAAAATAATAACGGCAATCGCTGCGTCTCTTTCAGGAGACACGCAGTTAAAAACTGAAACGCTGAATCAGGAGTATTTCCACATACTTCTTCACTTGTGTGGAGCCACTGTTACAACGGCACGCTGAAATCCTTCTCCACTGACACGGCTCCTTCTGAATGTGTGTTTCATGTGATGCAGGTGGATAGCAACACCACTCGCAGTCGCTGCAGGAATCAGACATCGAGTCCATCTGAAAGTAGAACACAACCCAATCCTGGAGAACTACTACAGCACTCATAGTAAAAATCCACTTCAGGTAAAACGGTAAATTAAAAATGTACCAGCCAGCATCTGAAAGAGTTCATCTGTGAATATCGGTCAGAAATAGTGTTATGTTTAAAATAGAAGAGCAGCAATTGTGTTAACGTTTAAGACCAACAAAACTTTAACATGAAAAAACTCATTCAAAATCATTTTGACTAATTCTGTGAGCATGCAGGGCTTGGTGAGTTTGCATGATGTCCTTGTGAATGTGTTGGTTTTTTTTCTGGGTACTCTAGTTTCCTCACACAAATTAGGTTAGCTTGCAATGCTACTTGTGAATGATTGAGTCATTCACAGGAACGCCCACGTCATGCCTACAGGTTGCCGGGTATAGATCCAATGTTGTCTATGGAGATACAGTCCCTCTCATGTCATTGTTCTGCCTATAAACATTGTGGCTGTGGGGTTGGTGACTGAATTCCTAACTTTGAACTGGAAGACAACCAGTCTAGCAACTGGTGTCCTAATGAAACCTTGTTGCTTTGTTCAAAGCACTGAAGGTTTACAGTACAACAGCTTTCTTCTAGCCGGGCCCTTAAGGCCCCTGGGCTTCCACAGGCTGCAACTTTTTTAAGAGCTGTAGTGCAACTATGCAAATACACATTTGTGAAAACATAAATGATGTCACAGAAAATCCCTTAAAATGGGTCCAGACTCCGGGAAACTCAAACTAAAGTCTTTTTGAGATATTTCAGATTCCCAAATATAAACTGTTAACACAAAAATGATTGAGAACATGTTGCTTTTAAACATTTTTATTCAGCTTGTGTGTGTTTAATTTCAGGCTGACATTAATGGGTTGTCTAAGAAAAGCAGTTTGCCTGTCAGGCAAATTGAACGCTGGTTCCGAAGAAGACGGAGACAGGACCATCCTGGAGTCCTAAAGAAATTCAGAGAGGCCAGGTCACTACTCATTTTCTGTGTGTGTGTGTGTGTGTGTGTGTGTGTGAGGATGTCTGGATGCTTGTTTAAGAGGTAATATTAATCGGCTAAATAAATATAAATAAATGTTAGTGATTCAATAAAGCTAACATTGTGACATGCCCAGTGAGCAAAATATCTGATTCCCATGTTAAAGTTGTTGATGGACATAAAGTAAATGCCACATATAGCTAGTTTAGATTTATAATATTTCATCAATGTTTAGACCAAACTATATTGCCTGGTTTAAGTTGTCTAAACTTTAAACTTAACTGATAATTTCATAAGGTCTACATCATTTGCACTTTTTCCCTTTTGAGAATCACACAGACTGAGCATTTTTGATTAAATGCTACAAATTGAGTCTACAAGCTGAAATAGGACATTGTCTGAAGATTTAATACAATAAAATCTGCTGCAACAACCCAACTAAGTTACTGAAAAAATGTATGATGTACTATTCAAACACAAAACTTTATGAAAATCATTATTTTCTTAGAAATCGGTGTTTATTATTATTTTTCTGTGTTTCTGAATTTCTCGTGCATCACAAATGTTAGTTCATTTTGAAATAAAGCTCCCAGGGATTGGAGGAAGAGGGGAAATGTAATCTGCCGGTCCAATGTGTCGACCAGGACAAGAGCAAGATGAGGGACACCAGAAACGACAATGGAGCAAGCTGAAGGCCACGAACAAAACAACTTGGCCTTCATGATTCCATCCATATTGCATTGATTTAGCAAAAGGAGCCCAGACCGAGCACTGGGTGCAGATACTGTACAACAATACACCAACCTACTTTTCAAAAAGCCCAAAACTCTGCAATTAAAAAATACTTTTTTTTATTGTTCTGATGGAATATTCTAATTAGTAAGTGTATCTTAGATTTTGAAATAATCACCAAAATGAAGAGAAATTAATGTTCTTCATCCCATAGCACCTGGATTTATTTAATAGAAATACTTTGCTGTCTGATTCTGAAATAATACATGAGGTGCACACATTTAAGTCACTCAACAGTTCATAGTTCTGTCTATGCCAATTGTACCAAAATTATCTGTTACCTCATTGCTGTGGTGTCATCTTTGATTTTGTAAGTGTGCAGTTGTGTTTGTGATATTATTTCTTTAAATACTCATAAATTTGCTATGTAATTTGTGTGCATGCAATGTTTCTTCTGCTGCTGCAGTTGGAGGTTTGTCTTTTACCTGTCTGCGTTTATAGGAGGAATCGCAGCACTTTATAATGTAAGTATGAAACCCATTAAAGGGGCAGTATTATGTAAAATGACTTTTTTGAGAAACCCTGATACCCTTCATCATAAGTGTTGCTTTGACTCTTTAATGCAAGCATAAATACTTTAATCTCCATGACAACTACTCAGTTGTGCAAAACACCCCTTTGGCCCTAACGCCACCTTCGAGGCGCAGCTCCTCCTCAGAGCTGCAACTTCCAAGATTTTGAGCTTCCGCCTTTACAGAACAAACCTGCCCACTTCTCTCCCACTCAGCTCCTTCAGACTAGCCAGCAGCAATTAGCAAACACCTGGTGGAACTGCACATCTGCTGAGCTCATCATACAAATGACTTCTCAGCTGGTAAAAACGTCAACGTTAGATGAGAAATGTGGTGATAACTTCCTGAAGGCAGAGTTTTTAAAGAGACATAGGCCTAATTTCAAGGCGTTAAATTACACAGTTAAATTTCTTTTAAGTCATATTTGTTAAATTCACCATTTTTATAACAACTGAAGATGACAGTTTGCCAGTCTTGCACTATGTGGCTGTAAAATACACAATACTGCCCTGACAACTCAGTTTCAGCAGTTACTGCCAATTAGATTTTCATTAACTGACTAATTATGATTTTCTTTGTCTATATTTTACAGAAAGAGTGGCTGTATGACTCTAGACAAGTATGGACAGGTTATCCAAAGCAGGTTTGTTTATTTAATAAATGTTTTTACAGATAGCAACCAGAACTTTGACATGCCCAAAACAATTTAATTAAGCAAATATGAAACCAAGATTGATATCTATGTTAACATCTGTAATTCTTTCATATATGGTTTACAAAAAGTTAGTAGCAGCATGAATGTTGCAGGTTTGAATCCCAGCCTGTGCTCTTTCTGCATGTCACTTATATGTTCTAACTATCCATGGATAGTTATATGTTCTCTCTGGGTTCTCTCACTTCTTTTACAAACATGACTGTTAGGTTAAATGGTCTCTTGGTTTGAGTGTATGCATGTATGGTTAGATGTTCTGTGTCTGTGTTTCCCTCTGATGGTGACCTCACACAGAAAACTCCTCCCAAACCCCACCCACCCTTCGAAGATGAGAAGAAGTTATACTGAATGGAAATGAAATGGAGAGCACATTTATAAGGATTAATTCTTTTGTATGTATAAGTGTGTCCTGTTGTTTCATTTTGTCCATGTCTGTCCACAGTCCATGCTGGATTCTCAGTACTGGTATTACATCCTGGAGATGAGCTTTTATGGCTGTCTTCTCTGCAGCGTTGCTTTTGATGTCAAGAGAAAGGCGAGTCATGCACCTGAAAGATCAAAACGTCAATTTTGTTCCTCAGTTTCAGAATTCTATGTAAATTATGTGTAATTGCATGTTAAATACTGAAAGTTTTCATTTTTCTGATAGTTAGAAAGCTTTAAAATTTAGAGATAAAAATACTGTACTGGTTGAAATGAAAGCTTCCGTTGGCAGAAAATTAAAAATGTTCTCTGCACTCTCTGCTGAGAACCTTTATTTCTATTATTCATTGATATCCTTTCCTCTGTGTATTTTTGTGTTAAATGAAGGATATCATTTTGTTTGTAATTCAGGACTTCAAGGAGCAGATCATCCACCATTTGGCCACTCTAGTCCTTTTGTCATTTTCCTGGTGTGCAAATTTCATCCGAATGGGAACCCTGGTCATGCTGGTCCATGATGCTTCTGATATTTTACTGGAGGTCAGTGAGAAATACGGATCATAATTTCAGACACAATTATTGTTAAGCCATAGATTTTAGTCATAATGTGCTGTATTCATGCACTTTGAAATCTTTGCACAGTACATTGGTCCTGGATGAACTAACAGAATCCTATGTATCTTTGCTATTGAGGGATATAGTTTGTCTTGGTTCCTGCCCTGATCTAAGCTTTCATGACATCAGTTTCCTTCCTGAAACCCCTCCATGTTCTGGTGTTGGAGCTCAAGCTAAAGTGGGTTTGTGCAGTGCATTTGGTTTGGGATGAATAGATCCCAAATGATGGGATGAATAGATCCCAAACCAGCCTTGTGTAGTTTCAATCCTTCATGGCTGGAGATCCAACAGTTACACCAATTTAATCTCATTCTCTTTGTTTGTAAAACATGCTTACATGTTTGTACATTCATACCAAACTGAAGTCAAATCCCTTGTTTGTGTGCATATACTTTGCAAATTAAGGTGAATTTACTAGGTTACAGGACCAAAAGATGATCTGAAAGCAGCTTTAGAAAAACGGCACAGAAACAAGTAAGAAGGAATCAGAATTTTCAAATAAAACAAGACATACCTGCTAAAATGAGAAACTGAAGACTACTACACCAAATGAATCCATCAGATAAAGAAGCACATAACACTATGCTTACTGTCTCATGATGCCAGTATTGCATGCCAGTCTTTCACTACTGGTTCCTTTAGACCAGTGTTTCTCAAATTTTTTCAGGCTGAGGACCACATTTAACAAACAGTCACAGACCACCTAAGATGCAACCTGAAATAAAAGTTTTAGTCTCTTAACCCTTGCAAGATCTTAACATTTTGTTTACTCCCCTTGTCCTACGGGTCAAAAATGACCTGCCATAACAAAATCCCCAAAATAAACCAGCTTACTTGAATTTGAAATCTAAAATCTATTTTGCATGATGAAACAATTCATCAATTCAACTCAATTTAGTTAATTTTTCCTCATGTATTTTTTGCTATACAATACAAAAAGACGATCAGCAGTATTACACTTTTCATAACTGTCAATTTTCTTTAACACAGTAAAGGTTTATTATATGAAGTAAATACTTCATATATAAGTATATGAAGAACTAGATCCACGACATGGATCTAGTTCCCTAAAAGGGAAAAAGTGAAAAATGTGTAACTTTTTTTGTCAGCAGTTCATTCTTTTATATTTTTAGGAAGTGAATTACAAAAATACTTCACTCATAGCAAAAATGTGCTTGATTTTGTTGATAATTTTATGTTGAACATCATCATAAGAACATGTTAAACATTTTATATTCAACTTAGTCGTTGAACATATTCAACACCTATACAAGTATTTTATTGCTTTTATGTTGAAGCAATAACATTTGGAAGCATTTTATTGCTTCAACATAAAATGTTGAAGATGTTCAGTATAAGAACATCTTTAACATAAGACATTGAACATAAGATGTTGGAAACTGCAAAATGTTTTTAAGTCAGTTTTCCATTATACTTTTAACACAATCCTTTGGTGAGCTAGCTGTCGAGTCACACGTTTAGCTCATGTCACGGCAAATAAGCGGTCGTTTACGCACAGTTCCACGGACCACCAGTGGTCTGGAACTATAGTTTGAGAAAGAATGCTTTAGACAATAAATAGTTTCATTGCTGTTCGTTAAACTACACATGAGACATGCATTGGTATTAATTGTTTAAAACTCATGTCTTGTTTTGTTTTTTTCAAATTTTTTTTTTCAGTCTGCCAAATTATTCAACTACGCAAAATGGGAGAAAACCAGCCATGGTCTTTTTGTTGCTTTTGCCGTTGTGTTTATGGTAACACGACTGATCATCTTTCCTTTTTGGTAAGCTTTTCCAAGAGTTCCAATGTACAACTACAAAAATGATGCACATGATGTTTGCATGATTACGTAGAATAATATTTCATTTTCAATTTGATTTGCTCAAATCAAAATATATGTTCATGTGCAGAACGTGTATCACGATTCATGTTATTTTATGCTTTATATGTTTAAAAGGGCTGTACAGTAGCACAGTTGGTAGAGCTGTTGCCTTGCAGCAAGAAGGTCCTGGCTTCGATTCCGGCCCCGGTCTTTCTGCATGGAGTTTGCATGTTCTCCCTGTGCATGCGTGGGTTTTCTCCGGGTACTCCGGCTTCCTCCCACAGTCCAAAAACATGACTGTCAGGTTAATTGGTCTCTCTAAATTGTCCCTAGGTCTGAGTGTGTGTGTGCATGGTTGTCCTGTCTGTCTGTGTTGCCCTGCGACAGACTGGCGACCTGTCCAGAGTGTACACCGCCTCTCGCCCAGAACGTTAGCTGGCACCAGCAACCTTCCCGGCCCCACTAAGGGACAAGGGTGTACAGAAAATGGATGGATGTTTAAAAGTAAACTTTTTTTTTCAAATTAAAGTATTTTATTCTTTATACACAAACATACAGTGGTGGAGAAAGTACTCAAAAATGTTCTTAAGTAAAAGTACAAATACACAGACAAAAATGTACTCAAGTAAAAGTAAAACTACCACATTAACATTTGTACTTAAGTAAAAGTAAATAAGTACTGGCTTTTAAAAATACTTAAGTATTAAAAGTAAAAGTACTTGCTGAATGCATTACCTAATCCCTAATACAATATCATTAAGTTAACCGATCGTATTTAATTTTAATACATTAGAAATGTGCCATTTTAATGAACAATGCCACAGATAAAGCATGTTTTTATTATGTTTACTCTCTGTAACATAGTTTAGACTTAGATATGTGATTCTATGCATCATAATTTCAGGGATGGAAACATCTTGTCTCCTGACCTAACATAGCATGAACTTCACTTTTTTTGCCACTAGTGGCATTTATTTTTAAAGAAATCCAACAGAAAGGGGATGGAAAGAAGGTGGGTGGGGGAGGACATGCAACCGAGGAGCCACATAGCAGAGTTGTAGTCAAGACCAGCACCCCGCGCTACATGACACAAAAAAATAAAGTTTTGCCTATCAAAATTGCTTCTCAAATTGATCTTAAAGATCCACATTCCTATAAAACACCTAGATATTAAATACTTAAAGCTGAAATAAATTTAATCAGTAAAGATCCGTCCAGAAGAATCGAATATCATATCAATGCAGACTTTGGTCACAGCGTTGTCCCATATTTGCGACACCTCGGTCACCACCTTCACACAATAAGTCAGTGACAACTTTTTTTTCATGGCAGATGCAACATGTCTCAGTCAGTACAGCTAGCTTTGCTAGCATCACGTCCACATAGCTTACCTTTCTTTAAGCTTTCCTTTGAAGCGATGCTAAAAGTTGGACGAAGTCCCCACCGTCTGTGAAAGCGAAGTGCTGCTTATTTTACATGTCGCCATATCTTATGATTTATGCAGCGCTATTATATTACTGAAGATTAGACAGACATCTTCTCCCAAAAACCACTGTGCATGTCTTGGAGCTCCGCGTGCGAGTAAAGGGGGAGGCATGGGTGACAACAGACATGCAAGTCACATTATGGACCTTACCAAGCTCCGCCCAGAAACGCCCCTCGAAAGTCCCACGTGACTACATGTCTCACATTAACAGCTTAGCTCCAATGTCGAAACATGGCATTTTTCGTTCTCTGCAGAGTATTTCGGAGTCATTAGTGTAGCATTTCTGCCGGATTTTTACAAAATATCAGCCACGACAATGGACAAGGGAACCAACAAGTTCATGTCATTTTTTTGGACCACATCAAGGTGTTTTAGCCACGCGTTGCCTCCAACATTGTGCGAGTCACAGTCGATGAGGAAAAACGGCAGATTCTCACACCCTCAGCATAAATATAGCCGTGGACAAGATCACTGATGCCTATTGTTCTCGCAAGGCTGAGTAAGTTGGACATTCATGGTTTAGAGGGTTCGAATGTGCTTAGGCCTGATACACGGTACTCGGTGCTAGCGTGGCTAACACGATTACAGTTTAGTAAAAGTTAGCGTGGCTAACACGATTACAGTTTAGTAAAAAGTCTTTTCAGGTGAAATAAAATCTTTAATGTATGTCAGATACGGTACACATTGCATATTGATCTGTTCAGCTAATGTAAGACTGTGTAACAGACAGGCTTCAGGATGTAGAAGTTGTATCAGTACTGCCATTATGCTGTACTTGGCTAAAAGGTTTTCATAATGGATGTTTATTATTGACTTTCTTTTTTTCCTTCACTAAACACAAAGAAAGCAAAGCAATAATACTTACGCCAGCAGACACTTTGTTCTTATTGATCCTACAACGGTTGAGCAGCAAATGCGGTCGTGCAAAAGCTTTAATCCAAGCAAGGCTTTCCGTTTCAGATTTTGGAAATCTGTGAATTTTAGTTCCACAAACACAATCAGGATATCTGACATTGCCTGTACAGGTACCCCACTGACGGAGAACCATTTTTTTTCGAGTCCTGACGCAAAAACTTTCTGTCGGTCTGGTAGTCCACAATGTACATTAGCATGAGTTTGTGAGATGGTAAGGCACGTGATAGCTGCGCTGTGACGTAAAATAGGCATTAGCCAATGAAAGGCTGCCCCTGTGGTAAGGTCCAAAGCTCAACGCGACTTGGATGTAACGAGTAACGCGACAGTTTTGTAGAAATGTAGTGAAGTAAAAAGTACAGATACTTACTGTAAAATGTAGTGGAGTAAAAGTAGAAAGTACCCATTATTAAATCTACTTAAGTAAAGTAAAGATGCATAAAAATTGTACTTAAGTACAGTAACGAAGTACTTGTCCTTTGTTACTTCCCACCACTGCAAACAGCATAACACAACTCAGAGGTCCATACAAAAACATGTCAAACCAAAATTAGATGAATAAAATGCTGAGTGGCTTTATAGACCTTACAGACTCACCAAAAAATATCAGAATGTTAATAAGTACAGGATAAATAAGAGATTAATGCTGATCCAGTTCATGTGTTCTGTTTTCTAACTGTTCACACTGGGAGAAAACACTCACACCAGTTGTTGTTGTTCTTCAGGTTGATCCACTGTACCTGGGTCTACCCGGTTCATCACTACCCAGCCTATTTTGGCTACTACTTCTTCAATGTGATGCTTGTGGTTCTTCTCTTCCTTCACATATTTTGGGCCTACCTCATTTTCCGCATGATCAGGAAGTTTCTGTTTGGCACAGTAAGTTGTTCACAGTTTCTGTGAAAGTGTGCGTATGTGTGTGTTGGCGCATTGCGTCAACTCAAAATTTATCTCTGCTGATACGGTTGATGGAACACAGAAGTGCATAAATGCAGCTTTGGACTACATATGGTCAACAGTTATCAAAGTCTACTGCACAGCACCTAAAACCCAAAGGATTTGGACAAGAGCCACATCATATAAAGGTTGTGTAACTGAAAAGCAGTACTGCAGGGTTTCATCTAAAGGCGAAGGTGCCACTGTCCATTGACCATTGCACTGGCAATGTCAGACCTTCCATTTAATTTTTGGGGAAAAAAATACAAAAATAAACTTTGCAATTTAACTGCAAATGATTTGTAACTATCAAGATTTGTGGAAAACCGAGGCTCACTGTGAAGATATTACACCAAAATGATAGTATGGTAGCATATTGTGTTCACCAAAGATGGTTTATTTACGAGCCCATGGTACGGAATTTATTAACTCTGTTATTTATTTATTTAATTTTTGCTTGTTTTGTGTTACTAAAATTTAATCTTTTTTTATTATTGGTGCAATAATAAAACCAAATGTATGAGTTTTCTGTGCCTAGTTATAAAAGGATTATAAATAACCTAACAGTAGCTTTGTGAATCCTTACAGAATGGAGTCATAAAGTGTCAGGAGATTTATGGATCTAGGTCTACAAGAAGCTTAGTGTTTGACTGACCTATACATACCTGACTGACTGACCTATATATACGTATGGTATATAATAAGTTCATTATAAGTGTATATTTTCCCTATTTGTTTAAGATAAAAAACATACCAATAGAATCATAGTTGTATTTCCCTTCAGTAAATCTGGGGCAATTTCTTCTTCAGGTAAACCATTCCCCTCATTTAACTTTAGCCATTGGTCTCGCACCTTGAGGAACAGTGTTTCTAACTTTGAAAGTTTAATTTTTTTTCCCTTAAACTTTTCTGTGTCACAGCTAACAAGAGATGAGAGAAGTGACAATGAGGAGGAGGAAGAACAAGAGAGCAGCCAAACAGAGGATGGAGATGTTCAACAATACAAGCCCTTCAATGGACTGTCAAGAGATGCAGCCAGTGAGAAGAACGGATGCTTCGGTTTGTCTCCACCAGAGAACACCTGCTTATCAAGACTATGTCATGAGCTGGGCTCAGTGTAACCAGCAAACATGGAGATGTGACAAAAAGAGTAGAGCTGATGTGGAAAAACAAATCACAATTGATTGTATGTTTATCATTTTTACAGATACTGAAGTTAAAAAAAGCCTTACTTAATTGGCATAATGAGCAATGTGGGAAACAGAGATTTTTCCCTTGTGTTCTGTTGTTTCTTTTTATTTTGGTTAAGTTTCATAACTCATGAATACATAACCAGCTGACCTGCAACAATAACTGGAACATTTCCATGAGTTTTGTGATGCTGAGTTACTAATGTGGAGCAGGTCAATTTGCCTGGTTATGTCCCATTTGGTCTTCCTAATTCTGTTTAGTACACATGTACTTCATCATTGTGCATCAGTTTGTTTTTCTGGGTGCTAAATATGTTCATGAATTTAACACCATGATCTCATGAAGACTTTATCTCATTTCTACTGACTGTGTTTCTGAACCCTGGTTAAGCCAGTGGATTCTGGATTGTCAGAACATAAAATTAGATATGAAACCACTGAAACTGCAAATGTACAAAATGGCAAAGAACAAAATACCCAGGATGTATGGAAAGACTGCATTCTATACTAATGGTCACATTTTACAGTTTTCTCAGTGACTGTTTAAAAATGAAATAATTACTTTTTAAAACCTACAATCAAAAAGTGCATGTATAATGGTTTGTTTTGGTGGTTCATGTGGAGTAACAGCTGTGGTTTTCTCTCATCTGTCATCCATCCATCCATCCATCATCTTACATGCGTATCCCTAGTGGTGTGGTGAGGGGTGCTGGTGCCCATCTCCAGAGGTCAAGAGACATGGCCACCTTGGACAGGTCACCAGTTCATCAGTCTCATCTGTCATACTATTTTTTTTAAATAAAACAAGGAAATCATCAGACAATATTTTAAGCAGCCTTTATGTTCTTGACATACTTTCAGGCTAAATCTTTTACTGGTGTTATTCCTCATTTTATGTGCAACTAAAACTCATGAAACACAAGAATCAGCAATCACACATAGAATAATTAATTCGACTATACATTATTTGACAGTTTTGCTTTATCACTTTAGTTTGATGTCAATCTAAGAAGTATAATAATTTCTTATAGAAATGACAACAGTGCCACCATATGGGCAAAAAGAATAAGTATTTTCAGATACCAGTAAAGGAGAAAAGCATGAATGACAAGTTTCAAGAGAAAAAAAACAGTTTTTTTATATTTGAAAAAAAAAAATATATAAAGAAAAAACATTCCAACTAGGGTTAGTGGAGGGGCTTCAGGAGGAGGGCAAGAAACAGAAATAAAGGACGAAGAAAGTTCATAAGGCCTGCAATGAAAAAGACAGTCTACAAGACTGTTGACAGAGAAGCCAGCAGTCTTGAACTTCTGTCAGCTTCAGAGCGACGAACTGGAGCGACTGGAACTATAGATATTTCTAACCAGCAGTTTTCAGGTCATGGGACAGTATTATGTAAAACCAACTTTTTGGAGCTTTACATCATGTTATGTTATTCCTGCATCATAAGCATACCCGGAGTGTTGCCTTGATTTTTTCATGCATGTTTGAGAAATCTTGTTTAATGCCCAATTTCAAGGCATTAAATTACAAAGTCAATTTTTTTTAAGTCATAGCACTGTTACAACAACTGAAGGTAACTGTAGTTACTGGATTGTACTAAAATGACACAATAAGTGCCTGGAAAACACATAACACTGCCCCTTTAAATAATCATTAGCCAGCCTCAGATTACTGATGATTACTCCAGCATCAAATATGCTGAGATTTAATCTAGGCCAGTTTAGCACATTTATTTTTCTCATCCACTGCAGGTTTAAAGTGAGCAGTGAATTAGGAGGCATAACCGGGGCTGCTCCTTGGCTGGAGGCGGGTCCAGTCTGCTTACTAAACCGTTTTCCTCAGCGCAGGAAAACTTATCCCGTTGGATGGTTACGGTGAGCGGTTAAACACGTACCGGACAATAAAAACCTATCAGTCCCGTTTTGTGAGTTGTTATCATGCGCTACAGACATGTCCCCCCTTTGCTCCTCTGTCTGCTCTGCATCGGACTGACGGGTAAGTTCTGACCTGTATTTTTGTGTGTGTGTGCGTGAAAAAGTCAATCTGCTATAAAACAAAGTGATTCTCTTTCGGTTGTCCCGTTAGACCAAACGCGGGTTTGATCAGCAGTCTAACAAAAAGCTGCGGTTTACAGAAGTCTGGAAACGTCGGGCTGCAGATTTTTCGTTTCGTTTCTTTTTTTTTTTTTGCGAAGCACCGGTTTTTGTTTGAAACACACAGAGCTCTCTACCGTCGGCCCGGATCGCTTTGGTTTGTATGGCTGAACAAAACGCTCTTATTCGTTGTTCGGACCTTTCAGCCGCACACTGGGTTTAGGTTGTACAAGTTTCTGAAGAAGCCGGCCTGAACGTCATTGGGATCCGAGCTAGCCTTTTTTTTTTTTTTTTTTTTTGTCCCCCTCTGTCAGGCAGGGACGTCGATAGGCTTGAAGACTCTGGGGGCTCTGTCCTCTAGACTGTGGCATGAAGGAACAAAACTTTTTTTTTTGCTATGCAGCACAACATTGTCTCCTATATAAAAAAACATAAAAAAGTTGGATGATTTATTTTTTTATTTGCTCAATAAATTAAGCACATTTTGTAAATAAAACAAAAAAGTCAGATATTTGTGTAAAAGCAAACCATTGTACACAACCTGTCGAAAGTTTGGACATAACTTCCCACTGAATGAATTTAATGTCTACTTACAGAATGCCTATCTGAGATAATCCTCAGCTGGGCATTCTGAGGCAAAGCTACCAGATCATCTTGGATTAATTTCACCTCTTCACATTTCTGGAGATTGTGTATGCCAGTGGGACACAAATACTGTAAATATTGCTCTGCTGCTGAGTATGAAAGATCACTGAATATGAAAAATATTATCAAGATTCTGTAAAAAAATTGCCAGAAGAACTCATGGACATACAAGATAACATTGTTTTTCCTATCATGGAGTAAAATTGACAAAGGCAGACTGCAGAAAGATCGAATCAGACTTGTTTTTGTGCTGTATTCAGTCTTCTTTTTATTTGATGCAAACCCCTAAAAATAAGAAAAATGTCAGACTTTATAAAGGCATCTGACCCATGTAGCCATGACAGCTTTTGTTTTCCTGTGGAAGATCAGAAGGAACTTATTAAAACCAAAAGTCTGCAGAACCTTTTCACATTAAGCTAAATATTATTTTAGATAAACAGACTTTAACTTAACTGTTCAAAGTCAATCAGTTTTGAAGCAGGACAGATGAAACAGGCTGAACAGAGGATCCTTTCTCATGTCTTTGTTGCTTTCATATTTTCACATTTTTTATTTGTTTATGGAAGTGTAGTGTTGCTTCAGTAGTGAATAGCTGCATATACAGTAATGCTTTTTTGTGTACAGCAGTAAAATAATTCAAATTTGTTTTCCCTGTTTCTCTTCCTGTCAGCTGTGTGTGGCTCTAACAGCTGCTCAGAGCGCTGCACCCAGAAAGGAGCTGTTATAGATAGATAGATAGATAGATAGATAGATAGATAGATAGATAGATAGATAGATAGATAGATAGATAGATAGATAGATAGATAGATAGATAGATAGATAGATAGATAGATAGATAGATAGATAGATAGATAGATAGATAGATAGATAGATAGATAGATAGATAGATTTTATTACAGACTTAAAATACAAATCACATTAAAAAGAAAAAAGAAAAACAATCAATGAAATAACAGAATAAAAAGATTAGCCTCACAGAGAAACAACGTTCAAATGGACTAAACTTACATAGTGTTTCCAGTCATTTTCAAAGCACTTCACACTAGAGTCACATTCACCCACTCAGTAGTTTTGGGCATATCAACATGTGGAAGGAGGAAGCTGGAATCAAACTTACAACCTTTGGATCACAAGATCCACAGTTAAGGTCCAAAATCTGTAGAAGCCTTTGCGTTAATTACACAAAAGAAATTAACCACTTTAAAATGAATTTGAGTTTACATGCAATTAATACATTAACTTTGACAGCACCACTATTTTTTAAGAAATGATTTATATTTATATATATATCCATCCATCCATCCATTTTCTTGCACCCTTGTCCCTCAGTGGGGTCGGGAGGGTTGCTGGTGCCCATCTCCAGCTAACGTTTCGGGCGAGAGGCGGCGCACACCCTGGACAGGTCGCCAGTCTGTCGCAATTTATATATATAATTTTTTTTAAATTATTGAATATATCGCATATCACTGTTTGCTGCAAATGGCTGGAAGGTCATTTAGGACCTGATTTCAGGAGAACAGTTTAAAAACCAAAGCAGGTGAGGGTGTGGAGGGTTACAGAAAAGAGAAAGAGAGAAGACTTTTATGTATTTAAATGCTAACAATGAATTTAATGTCTACTTGTTACAGAATGCCTATCTGAGATAATCCTCAGCTGGGCATTCTGAGGCAAAGCTACCAGCTAGCCTATATGTAGCTGCAGTGTTTAACTGGACGTTGTTTCTGCCCACAGCTCAAACTGATGTGGAAACAGCTGAGGTGATTCCCAGGCTGCTATCCAGCCAGGAGACGTATCTGTCTGAGGATCCCGCCTACAGGCTGCGGCGCCATCATCAGTGGCCCTTGGATTTCTCGAGTAAAGAACATTCTGAGGCAGAGAACGTTATTGTGTCGCTGTCAGCTTTTGGAAGGAGTCTGTATCTTAATTTAACACGAGACCGCAAAATTCTTTCAAGAGATTTTGTAATAGAGGAGAGGCTCAGAAACCAAAGTGTAGTAGTCAGACATCTTTCCATGAAGCAGCTTTGTTTTTACTCTGGCTTTATCATCAACCATACAGACTCTCTGGCATCACTAAGCTCCTGTGGCGGTTTGGTAAATCTATCTTTTGTTTTCAGATAGCTAATAAGGTGTCATGATGTTCAAATTAATCAATGAATTCCATCTTAAATCAGATGATGTGGTTACAGGCTAACCTGTAATGCGTATATGTTTCTCTCTCTATATATATATATAGTTAAACATCAAATTTTTCATATCTCTGTCAGATTTGGGTTTAAAGTAATCTTTTATTTTACCAACATGTTTGTTTCCTCTGACTGGATGAAATATTAACATTTGGAGCATTCCAGCTAAGTTTCACTATCTTTTAAGATTGTCTAATTTTATGAAATAAGCAAAGTCTAACTATGAATCTAAAACTCTGGGCTTGGAGAATTGTGGGATTAACTTGTCCTAAATCTAACCTAAAGTGAGCAGGGCCACACAGAGAACTCCTCAATGTCTTCATTTAACAACGATGGAGCCAAAATAGAAAAGCTGCTGTTTCCCGTAAATCTGGAGGAGTCAGTCATATCTAGAATGTAATTGATGATTTCCAGTCTTAATTGGAAATCAGATCATTGTTGGATTGGATGTCACTGCAGACATGTGTGGGTTTATGTGTAATCTCACACTCAAACGAACCAGAGACTGGATAGGCAAATTATTGAAAAACTTAGTGTTCATCAGCTGATTATATTTTTAAGAATATATTATTAAAAAGGTGAAATCAATCCAGAAATTTGTCTCAGGTCATTTTGTGTTAGTCATTCACATTGTCATGGTGACCCCTGATGGCAAATGCAGACAGACTTTCTATCTATGAACATAGTAGATTATTTAAATGTATGAGCGAGTCTTTCTGCAAGTATTTACTCCTGCTGAGATGGGAAAACAGTAATTTTTGCAATATAATATTTATGGACATAATTTCTAGTTGCAGTCAATGTGCTGTGGAGAAGCGTTTTGGTTGAATCAGGATCAGGTCTCTGCTACAGATTTTGTACAGGAACAAAAGGAAGGGAAATTTGTCAGATGAAAAAGTTTTAATTCAAAGCGGACGGACAGGCCCAGTGATGTTCAAAATCACTTTCAATGACATGGAGGTCCCACTAAAGATGTTTTAGCTCTGGTTTGTATTTTGTTATCCATTGGTAATGATCTTAAACTTTTAATCAGCTGATGAAAAGCCTGTTTGACTGTAAAGCCTAAATCCCCAGCCCGTTTTTGCTCCTGTCTCATTTTGTTTCTTCATTTTACATTTTGAAGCTCAACTTACAGCTTTGTTGAGACATAAATGCACAAAGTATGAATATGTGTCATTTTTTCCCTACCCATTTAATAAACTGTACAGTTAACCCTTGCTGGGTCGCTGAGAGGCCAGGTGGGGTACACCGTTAACAAGTGTTCACTCCATCAGGGCTTCACAGGACCAGACCAACGTATTCTGACACCCAGGGAGAATTTAGAACAGCCACTTACACTAACATGCATGCGTTGTGATGGTGGGAGGAAGCTGGAGTACTCAGAGGAGAACCTCACTGGGATCTGAATCCAGGACCTCCTTGCTATGAGGCACATGTGCTAACAACTACTCCACTTTCTTTGGAAAAAAAAAGTTCAAATATTGCTACATTAAAGGACAGAAACAAGAAGGTGCACCGACAGCTCCAGGGCTTTTTTCCTCAGAAGCATCTCCACATTGCAGACCTTTCATTTGATGCATGTTTCTGCACAGACTGGGCTAATTCAGATTGGGGAGGACAGCCTGTTCATCCAGCCTGTGGGTGAATATGATCCATCGCAGTCTTTCTCCGGAATTAAGCACCAGCTGGTCCGACACCGGTGCTCACCGAAGAGCTCCACTGGTCAATGTGCCAGCCAGCCCATCCACTGTGGGACTGCAGAAGGTAAGAGACACCCAGACGCTGAAGGAGCCGACTGGGGCTGACGTTCAGCCCAGGAGCCGGGTTTACACAGGCCTTTTACCTGACTCCATAGCCACCAACAATCAGTCAAAACTGTATCAAATAAGCAGCTAATAAAAATCTAACCAAATATTAGGAATACAGACCTATTACATCAGGAAGGGGCATTAATCATTTTTAGATCAGCTGTGTCCCTGGAGAGCCAGAATCCTGCAACTTTTAGGTATGACCTGGAAATAAATGGGAAAAACTGTCTCACTAGCATGCAGCCAGGCTCTACACAGAGCTCTTCATACTGGAGCCAGGTTTGTTGAAGCAGAGAGACGTTTAAATGTCACCAAACCTCAGGACTGGAGTTTGAGTCCAACTGCTTTAGATTGTTTTCAGATGTCACAAAGCAAAAGTTTGGAGCACAAACCTTTGATTTTAAGAGGTTAATGAAAGGCGCCATGCTAACCCAGTCCCACACACTGCACATTCACCTGGCACTATTTTACTGGGTCCTGCTCTACTCTCCTCCTTGTCCTTCTTCTTCCGTTTTCATTTCTTTCTCCTCCTGTCTCTTTTTTACAGTTCCATGATGCTGGCTGATATGTCCTTGTTTGTTACTTAACAGCAACAATGATAATTTTTATAGCATTTTTGCCAAAAAAAAAAAAACATGTAGTGTTAGAATACAAATAGAAATCAACTTTAGTACTCAGGAAGTGAATTGTTTTCATCTGTATTTTTCATGAGTTGTTACAGAGCTGTACATTAATGGGAAAAACAACAGGACAAGTAGTTACACAGTCTGTATTTTCTTTTTAATTTTGAACAAATTCTCTCCTAACATGTTATCTTTAAAAATGTCTGCCTCCTGCCTTTCCAATGATTACTAACAAGAACCCCAAATCGAGAGCTTTTTGGATTATGATATGCTTTATCTGATTTTCTACATACAGCATATCACCAAAAGTGGTGGTTTATACATCCAAATCATTATTCTTTTATACACCCACAGGTGTATAAAATACAGTCCTAAGGCATGCAAACTGTGTCCTCCAAACTTTCCATCTCATTGAATGATGCGTTGACATGAGTCTACTTTTAGTGGTGAAATTTCATAACAACTAAAAGCTTCTCAGTCAACTGTTGGTCGTATTAACATAACCAGAAGTCCATATAAAATCACTCATGGGTTGAGTAGATGTGAGGTTAGAGGTTAATTACTTTTTACAGAATTAGTGGCTGCAGTCCTTCAAAACGCACTGCAAAAAGACAAAATCTTACCAAGTATTTTTAGTATAATTTCTAGTGCAAATATCTCAGTAAACTTCAAATAAGACAAACTAAATTAAAATAACTTTTTCAATATAACTTTTTAATATTTACTATTAAGTAAATAATTCCTTAATAGTGATAAAAAAGTACTAGTTACATTGACAAATAAATTAAATAAAATGTCTTGTTATAAGTGAAATAATCTGCCAATGGAACAAGTACATTTTCATGACAATTAAGAAATTGTTTACTTAAAACAAGCCTCTATATCTTGCTAAAAAGTTATGTGTACATTAGTTTGTCTTATTTGAAGTTTACTAGGATATTTGCACTAGAAATTAGACCAAAATACTTGGTAAGATTTATTGTTTTTGCAGTGTGTGACTTACACACCATTGTAGAGAGTCTTATAAAGCTGGTTTCCATGGTTTCCATCTGCATCCAAGCCTTGCATCACCGAGTTCAATATAAAGCATCGGTGTGGCTTTACAATGCCAAGCATCATGGCATGTCCCATCAAATGTTCCAGCGACTAAACGCCGATGGAACATTTGATCTGGATTAGGGAGTCAAGCTTCTCTATCGAGTTTTCCAATGGACAGGTCTGGATTTTCCAAGAGAAGGCAGCTGCCTGAATGTGTTTTGCTAAAAGTGACATTTGGTCCAGGGGGAATCATGGTGTCAGGCTGATTTCACAAGTGGGGCTCAGCTTCTTACTTCCAGTGAAAGAAACTCTAGATTCTTCAGCATACCCAAACATTTTCAACAATTTTATGCTCCCCACATAGTGAGCAACGCTTGTGGAATGATGTCTGATGTTCCACACACATGACTGTAAACCATTCCTTAAAATAAGGTCCATAAAGATGTGAATGGCCATGAATCAGCACAGTATTGTCTGCATCTGAAGAAATCTCAACATGATTGCAAACTAAAAGTTTGTCATTGATTGAAAACAAATCCCAGATTCAGTGCTTCGGATGTTTTGGTGAGCAGTTTTTGTCTCACATATTGTGTCTAATCTTTGTATTTCTCCCTGCTTGTTGCAGGGCAGAAAAAGAAGAAGAAATCGAAACTGGGTGAAGAAGATCGCACCAAGAGGAACACCATGAACTTACACAAAACATACACTTTGGAGACCGTGGTAGTGGCAGACTTCAACATGGTGCAGTACCACGGTGCTGAAGTGGCACAAAGATTCCTGCTTACTATCATGAATATGGTGAGAATTCCAGGAAGGACTTTGAGTCAAATCAGAATATTTAACGGAAAGTTACGGCATTTCAGTCAAAAGGTTGATCCAATACACATTTAAGCTCAGGTTAGGCAGAAAACACAATAATTTTTATTATAAACTGAGAAAAGTAGTTTATCCTCCTACCAGAAAGTCAGCTTTCCTGATGATGGAAATTACATCAAATAATGTTCAAACATGTTCAGCCTTACAGCACAGCTATAAAGAAGTAAAACATTCAGCTTTCTCCCTCACTGTTATCAGGTTGACAGCATGTTCCAACACAAGAGTCTGGGAGTTAAGGTCAACATAAAAGTCAATAAACTGGTTTTGCTTCACAACAGACCGGTAAGTTTTGCTTCCATCTCCTTTTACAACTTTAACATCCTTAGTACTTTGGTGTGTGATCATGGTTATGGACATTTGTAGAAAAACACTACAAGGGGGTAAGTGCTAATAATAATTTTAGCTTCTAATGTTATTGCTTCCAGTTTTCTGTTTTTCTTTGAAGCTATACTATGACTGAAGCTATGGATATGTCAGGAATAAATAAGATTGTTATTTATTGTTACATATATTTATATTTATATCTGTTTTTGTTATTTATATTTCTTGTACCTGTTATGTCATCAGGAAAAACTAAAGATAAGCCACCATGGACAGAGGTCTCTAGAGAGCTTTTGTCAGTGGCAACATCGGGAGTTCTCAGTTCCTCGGTACCTCGGTACCAACCACATTACAGGTGGACGGTACGACGTCCCTCCAGTGGACACGGCTGTTCTGGTCACCAGGTATGCAGTCTACACCTACTCCAAAAGATAGATCACTAGAAGTCTCCTTTCTGTTGTATTAAGTCTTGATGCAGCAGCCAGAAACAGAGACAGACACCAACAGATGGCAATGTTTCCATTTGTTCAACACATCTGGTAGATTCTCACAAAATGAAGATCAAACCTCCAGATGGTTTGAACTTACCAGCTGTTGTTTTTCAGTCAGTGCTATTTTAAAAGGGATGAGGATGAACTCTAGTTCTTATGCAATGGATGGCTTTGATTGTAATAATAATTAAAATCTACATGTGGGGGAGAAGAGTGATAGCTCCTTTTCAGCCAGCTGACTGCCAGTGCTCAGCAACATGGTGGAGGGGCAGCACCACTGGAAACTTGTTTAAATGATCAAGCTCTAGGAATCATGGGAAATGTCTGTGGTATTGAAACTGCAACTTTTCAAGAACTTGCTGATGTTCTTGATTCTAGTAATGGCCGATGGCTGCAACTAGTGTTGATACAGGAAGTATGAAAAATAGTGATGGGACTTTAACAAGTGAATTTTAATTTGATAATCAACAAAAACAGTAACACTAAATTATTCATAGTCCAATTTACAAATGTTCTCTCAGTTTGTGGAAAAAAATGAATTTTTTTTTCCAGTTTTTTTTTTGCAACTGTCTGTTGGGCCAGCAACATGTGAGACACTGATTGAAAGATGTTAGATAAACTGATGGAAGAAACTGGTTCTCTGTGCTGGTGATTTATAATAGGGCAAAAAGGTAATTTAGAGGAAAAGCGGGATGTCGTTTTATCAATTTATTTTAAAAAAGATTTTTTGCTTAATTAAAATTGCGCAACAGCTCAGCTAAAAATATTCAGGCATTTTTAAGGTAATTTTGATTATCTTGTTCCTGAACCATTCTGCCTCTGGCAGAAGTTGAGTACTGAGATTTATCAACACTATTAGTATAAAGCAATTTGCAACTTTACAGCTTTTCACAAATCCTTGTTTACTTTGTCTTAAACCTTAACTTGTTGTTTTTAATAACTCAGTGTTGTAATTTCTTTGTTTGGTCTCTCAGGACTGATTTCTGTGTTCATAAAGATGAACCCTGTGATACAGTCGGTGAGCATGTTTTACCTCCTCTTCTCTCAAGGTCAATTCTCATATGGAATTCTTAAAATAAAGAAAATTTCAACGCCATTCCCAGTAAATAAAATACACTGAAACAAACTTATGTCTCTTTTTAGTAATAACAATTTATATAATCACATAGTGTCTATGTGATTATGTTACTCACATAGTCACTAAGTATTTTCAGGGTCTAAACTAAAATTGAGCACAGAGATTACATAAAATGAAACACACACAAAATATATTAATATTTTTTTTGTGTAAATTTTTCTGAAAAATTTAAAAGATACTTTCCTCTGTTTTTGTTATTTATATTTCTTGAATTTGTCGATATTGTACGACTCAATGTTAAATACTTATATGTCCATATATGACAGAAAAACACTCAGACTCTCATAGGGCATCCTAACTGTTTCACAAAGTAAGGATAGCTTTCCAGAATGCGATTTAATCATTTGCATTCTTTATGTGGTTCATTTTGTTCCCATTTGTGATCCGCTCAATAAAAAGGTTTATAATTGATGACCCGACGTTATGACCCTGCAACATGTTGACTAAGATGCTTTCACACTTGATAATTCCTTTGTGTTTCAGGTATGGCTTATCTGGGCGGTGCTTGTAGTGCAAAGAGGAAGTGTGTATTAGCAGAGGACAATGGACTTAATCTGGCCTTCACCATTGCTCATGAGCTCGGTCACAAGTAGGTGGTGCCCAGATTCATGTCATGCTTTTTGAATGAAAAGTCTTTTTGTTATTTGTTTGTAGCAATGCTGACAAAATGTCATAATGCTGCAGCGTAAATAAAAGATGAACTTCAGGAAAAACGTATGAGTTCAGTATGCTGGAAGTAAAGACTAAAATATAAAATACCTTTTTAATATCTCTTTCTGAACACGGCATGTCTTATAGTATGTGATTATGTCCCAAAGTTGAAATCAATGTGTGATAGCCCAGGTGAAAAAAAGTATACTTTAGTAGGCTATACTTCAAACACACTTAAATTTGTGAAAGTACACTTTAAGTATACTAATTATTAAGTGTACTACCTATAAGTATATCTGAAGTATACTAAAAATACACTTGTACTGTCAGAGTTGACACCTATTAACACAGATTAAATAACACAGGAAAGACAAGAGAAAGTTTGATTCTGAATACTCGCGAGGAGAACAGACAGAGATGTGCTTTCAGTTACAAATCTCCTACCGCTCTGAAAGCACATTTGCCTGCCCCTCTCTTGTTATTGTCTTTAGGATCCCTAATCACAGAGAGCGCTGTAACTCTAAAGGGAGGGGGGAAAAACACTTCATCACAAGTTACAGCGCCAATGATTGTCACTAACTAACAACACAATCTATCTTAACCTAGATTCTCCAGTACCTGACACAGGGTCAAACAGAGCAAGTTGTACATCTTCACGGCAATAGTTTTACAGCTATCTAAGAGGTCAAAAGCAGGGCGTTCTGTGAAGAGCTGCTGCCACTGCTCTTCTTCAGAGAGGCCCTCTGAGAAAGGAAATCAGAATAATTAACAATACAGAAACATTTCTTAAAAGATATGACTAAACAAATAAGAGTACATAATGTAAGAACATTATAAAAGTATAACAAATAGTTGATAATAATACAATTTACCTAACATGTACCAATTTCGAAATTAGTACTTTAAACACACTTAAACATAATTGTACCAAAATACACTTTTAATATATTAAATAAAAGTATAAGGAACAAATTATGAATGAATATGTATGCATTTTAAGTGCCTTAATAATCTTTTACTATTTATTAAAATTGCATACAATAAAAAAAGGATAGTCATAATGTAATTTTTAAGAAAGTATCCAATCAATTTTCAGATGTGTGATGTAAAACCTTATAATCAACGGCATTAGCTCCAGTTCACACTCCAGACCAGATGGTGGCGGTATTCCACACTTTCATTTATTTAAAAAACGCCACAAAGAGAAAAAAAACTTGAACGCAGGGAAGATAACAGTTCAAATTCACCATTTTTACTCGCAAAATATTGCCTTAAAAGTAGAGAGGGTCTTGACAATAGTTACTTTTTTTTTTTACTTTATTTCTTGTAAACAACAATATAGAACTGTGCTGTGTACATATTAGAAAAAACAAACAAAAACAAAACAAATATAATTGCCAGGGGGAACATAAAGTACAATAGTGACAAGAAAATTAGTCAAAGTAATCTTGCATAAAGAAAATAGTACAAATTGTGGTATATGTGCCAGATGTCACAGTGAATTTACATAAGAAATAATCCAAAATTCCAAGTTGATTGCAAGTCCATATTGTTGTTTTTGCTTTTTGATTAGTTGAAGGTTGAATTGTAAATATATAATGTTTAAGTTCAATCAAAAAAACTCAAAAGTCTGTTTTTTTCCTCAAAAATTTACATTTATGTAGGTGAAATTTAGCTTTAAGAAGT
The DNA here is from genome assembly GCF_904066995.2 of Poecilia reticulata. Classification (NCBI taxonomy): domain Eukaryota; kingdom Metazoa; phylum Chordata; class Actinopteri; order Cyprinodontiformes; family Poeciliidae; genus Poecilia; species Poecilia reticulata. The sequence goes on from NC_088832.1 coordinate 888,457, forward strand.
AATAAATTGATAAAGAAACTTTTCAAATTCATTTTTTCATTTTGTTGAAATCTAAACAAGATATTTTTCCAATATAAATGAAAACCTGCTGATATTTTTGAGTCAACAAAGTTACAAAAATGTTGCCAAAATACTTTAGAGTAAGGACACAACCAGAACAAATGAGTGACTGATTCTGGGCAAATGTCACAGAAGGAACAGTTTACATCAATGTTAGAGTTGAACTTCTGTAGATAGACTTTAATGGGGTAGATTGGTTGTATGAGTTTAAAAGACACTTCTTTTACCTTGTTAGTGAGAAGAAAGTAATTTGGGAGCAGCCAGGTCAATTTCTAGGATAAATTAATGTGAAAACGATTCCAATATGGTACAACTACAGGAGCAGAGGTAACTTCTCTCTGAAACAGGGATCTCATCGATTTATTATTGTTACGAGGAAGAAGTTTAAGACATGTTTTGCCAACAGGAGAATGAATGGGAGTTAAAATGGGAGAATAATAACCGACTCTCGGCTTCTGCTTGAATAACATACAGATTTTTGTAGAAATGGCACCAAAAACTTTTGCATATTCTTCAGGAGAGACAGGAAAATTAAACTTGGAGAGAAATTCTTCATAACTCAATAAGCCATCACTGTTAAACAATTGGTCAACCAGAAAAATGTTATGAGTAAACCAGGAATCAAAAAATATAGTTTTCTTCTTATATAGGATGTCCTTATTATTCCAAATGAAATACCGGTGAGGAGAGAAGCCTTGACAATAGTTACTAATTTTGGTAAATTCAAGCTGGTGTCGTCCTAGTCCGAGTTAGACGACAACCCAACGGGACAACAACCGATGGAAATGAAATGTGTGTCACAAAAGGAGCCCGGAGGGATGAAGGCTGCTAAGTGTTGCTAGCTGGTGGTAAGTTTGCTTATTAATTATCTTCATTTAATTAGAAACAGTGCAGTAAAGATATATAACTTACGTTGGTTTCTTAAATAATTATTTTATCAATTTTATTGTGACTTGTATGATTATTACTATAGCAATCATTCAGCTTCATGTTGTAACTGCATGGAGGCTGTTTGTTGCGACTTATACTTCATTATCATACTTCAGGTTAGTTTATAATTCATAAACTAACCTGGTTTTAATTAAGCTCCATAAGACAGAGAGACTTTGATATTGTGAGGTTGTTGTTCTAACTCGTTCATCAATGTTTTTATCTTCAACATATGTTTGCAGTCTAAGCAAATGAAGATGAAAGAGGAAGCCAGAAAAATCAGGTGTTAGGAAACTAAAGACTTTCTGTCTCAGAAGAAGCTCTGACTCCACCAGATCACCAACCAGCTCTGAAGATGAACCTTCACATTGTCTTCATGATGTAAGTTTGTTTTTATTCAATGAGGAGATAGCTACATTTTCAACAACAAAAACTGCTATGTTACCAACACTAAGTGCTTAATAAACATGATTTGATTTAAAGGTAACTGGAAATAATTTTTCTCTTCTTGTTAATCTAACATTTATCTTTCTTTTTTTATTTGTTGTTGACTTTCATGGCCCTGTGATGGACTGGTGACCTGTCCAGGGTGAACCTTGCCTCTCATTTGATGGCTACTGGAGATGGGCACCAGCAGCCCCCCTCACCACCCTGCAAGGATCAGTGTGTTCAGATCATGGATGGAAAGATTTTAAGGTAGTTTGTCTTCTTAAGTCCACACTTAAAACAGCTTCATAGTTAATGCCAACATCAACTGACTCTATGACATTGCTGACTATTTTTTTCTACTTCTAACATAAACAGGCAAAGAAGACACCCAGAAATGTTTTCCACCCCAGGCATCCGGTCACAATCATCATCAGTTCTTATGATGTCACATACATGGCGAGTCCACAACATCTTAAAATTGTAAGTATTATTTTTTTATTTGCCATTTTTTCTGTCTTCTTTAAAATACAAATGCTTTCTCTGTTTAATTGCTCTATTGTTCTTTTTTGTAGGTTTCTGTAAGGTGCAGTGAACGGGAATGTTCTGTCGTTGATCCTCACTTTCATGTTTTATTGTCACACTTAAATTTTCATGTTCATTGTGTTCACTTTTGATGTGTAAACTGATAATTTATGTAAAGTTCATTAAGTTGTGAGTAAAATTGGACAATTTTAAAATGTCGGTAATAAAACAAAATATTTGAATTACCTTGAACATCTTCTGTAATTAATCTTTTCATGTAATTGTAGCCTAAAACAATGTAAGTATTATAGTGTAGTTATGCATGTCATTTACAAAATAGGTACGTAGGAATAAAGACTTTCACGAGTAATTAAAATTGCAGTTTATTATCAGTAGCAGGAAATCAAAAATAAAAATTAAGGGTAATTTAAATACATTAGTAGTATATTAATAGTATATTTAAAATATATTTGAAGTATATTAAATATATAATTTTAATATAATTCTGAGAAAGAATTATTACACTCAAAATATAATAATTATATCAAACTATAATAATAAAGCTCTGAAATATTATATTTAAAAAGTATACTTTAAGTACACTAAGTACACTTGAAGTTGTTCCAAAAAAGTACGTATAGTATACTAAAATATACTATTAGTTGTAATTTAATACTATTTAAATACTACTAAAGAATACTAAGCACAAAATTAGTTGTTCTAAATTAGTACAGTTTAAGTACATCGATAAAAGTATACTAAAGTATGTTAAAATTTAGTATACTGAAGTATACTTTTTTTTCACCTGGGAGTATACAGTATAATCTGTGTGAAGCGTGTTTCTGCATGGAGACATCAGAAGGAAAGGCCGGTCAGGGTAACAGCTTTCAGTTTAACATGGAGTTTCACACATTTTTTCACGTGTTACAAGACAAATCAAGACGTTTGTTAGCTATGTTCTACAACGTTTCAGTATTTTAGAAGCTCACCCAGTCAGTAAAAAAGTAAACCTTCTTCCAGGTTATTTTAAAAATAAACTGAAGGTAATGCATGAGTAGAGAAGCCACAAGATTTTCCACAGGGTCATTATGTAAGAAGAAAAACATCAAAATAGAAACACATCCTCAGAGACACTACCCCTGTGGGGTTTAGGAGAAAGTCAAAGTTAGGTTGTTATGTGGTTGAAATTAAATACATTTTCAACATACATAATGTTTCCTATTCAATCCCGAACAGACACAGAAGATTGTTTTCATTACAAAGGCCACATCTGTTGAAGTGATGCTGACACATTCTGAAGTGTCACAGTGAATAATAAATTCAATTAGAGGGAAATTAGAAGACTGCTGGGCTTTTAAGAAAAAGGCAAACTGGATAAAAACAGGAAAAGAGAAAATGATGAAGAAATAAAACTGAATAACACTGAATAATATGAAGGGTGAAAATTTAGTCTGAAGTAAATAGACAGAAAGGTAAGTGGGGTAAGTGTATTAAAGCTATATCTCATAAAAAGAGAATTTCAGGTATTTGGGATTGTTCCTCTTTAACCACTTTGTGATGCATTGATGATCCCCCCTCAGCATGGGGATGAGCCATGATGACGACCATGCTAACTGCACCAGCCACTCCCACATCATGTCTGGTGAATGGGTGAAAGGCAGAAACCCAAACAACCTGTCATGGTCCTCCTGCAGCAGCAGCGACCTGCAGAACTTCCTCAGGTCAGAAAGTGTCTCTCACTAGTGATTGTTTGCTTCAGGACCTTACAAGCTAGTGCACAACTCAAAACCACCACTCAAAATAAAACAAGGATAGATTTGCAAACATATATTTTGGACTCTATTCCTCACATGAGTATTGCTTTCACTGAAACAGATCTGGAGCCAGCATGTGCTTACACTACACAGACCCTAGTAGGCCCTACAGGATGCACCTGTCTTCCAAGCTTCCAGGGATGTACTACAGTGTGGACGAGCAATGCCAGATCCTGTTCGGAATCAATTCCACTTCCTGCCCTGACATGGAGGTACTACATGCAACTGATTCCGCCATCATTTACAACTGTATGTCAGTTGACATTTAGCAATAAAAATGTGTGTGTGTGAGGGGGGTGGGAGGGGATCTGTGTGGTGGTCTCTTAGTAACACTAATGCCTTGCAGCAAGATTCAGCCACTCCCCTCCCCATATTTGTGTGACCCAGTTGGGGTCATTTAAGTTCAAATGATATATCATGAGCTTTATATCATGTTATAACATTATTCCCTTATCAAACACATTTATGCAGTGTTATTTTGATTCATTCAAGAAAGTCGGAAGAATCCTTGAATCTCCCATGGCAACCATTCAGGGTGCCTTAACGTTTGCTCGCACAAAGCCCCGCCTACACTCAAAGCTCCGCCTTGGAGCTTCACTCCCCAGCCGAGCTCCCGCCCCCACCCGTTCCCCACTCAGCTCCCCCAGACTAGCGGCTGCAGCAATTAGCAAACACCTGGAGGAACTGAGAGTCTGCTGAACAGTTGTAAACAGCATAATGACATGTTGAAGGCAGAGTGTTGGAAAGAGGAGCTTTTTAAAGAGACAGAGGTCCAATTTTAAGGCATCATATTCATTGTCTTTTAAATCATTTTTGATATATGCAGCATTTTCATAACAACTGAAGGTAACATAGTTACTTCATTGTTTTACAAAAAGCATATAATATTGCCCCTTTTAAAAAATTACATTGAAAATGAAATAAAAATGAATCAGAAGCAATGTCTGCCAATTTTGACTCCACTGGCTCTAACACAACATCCCCGCTGTCTATTGTGTGTCTCTGATGGTTCTTCAGCATCTTATGTGTGCTGGCCTGTGGTGTTTAGTAGATGGAGATCCTTCATGTAAGACAAAACTCGATCCTCCTCTGGAAGGAACAGAGTGTGGAACAGACAAGGTAAGATCCTCAGAAATCCACCAAATGTTCCTCTCATCATTTCACAGAACCTTTTCTCAGAGGATGTGCAATGTTTTGACATTTCTGACTTCAACACAGTTGTGAAATATGAATGTTTCCTTGATAGTGGTGCAGAGGGGGACAATGTGTCAGTAAGGCTCCCATCCCCCAACATGTGGATGGAGACTGGAGTCCCTGGAGCCAGTGGAGCATGTGCAGTCGGACCTGTGGTACTGGGGTCCAGTTCAGGCAGAGGAAGTGTGACAACCCGCCGTATGTTTCTGTGTGCATATGTGTTTATTTTCTGCTATACATTATATTGCAGTCACCAGCTAAAAAGAGTCAAACGAACTAAAACCTGGTATTATTCCCAGTATTAAAAACCCATACTGCAGGAGATTAAAAGGATGGAGACAGCAACTAAATATAATTGATAACTTTGACTCCTTCTGTCTCTAGGCCCGGTCCTGATGGACAGCACTGTCCAGAAGCCAGTGTGGAGCACAAGGCGTGTCAAGGCCAGCCATGTCCCAAAGGGGCCCCGAGTTTCAGAGATCTGCAGTGTCTTTCCTATGACCAACATGCTAGTAAAAGAAAGGGCAGAGTGCTGACTGCGTTCATTAATGATGGTGAGAAACAAACACAAAAACAAACGTCATCATGGTTAGTGTGCACTGCAGGAAGGAAGGGTTTATAGTTTAAAGCTTTTTCTGTCAGAAGTTTTAAAAATGTATTTAAATCATTTTTTTTTTTACAAAGTCCTGATCTACTGAATTAAGCTTAATTAAGCTTAGTCCAAAAAAAAAGCAAGAATGTGTAGCATAACAGAGACTGTCAGTTTTCATCTGCTGCTGTTATCTTTTTATAGCTATTCATAGTAATGTAGTTTAACATTATTATTTGTATGTTCATCTTTCATTTATCCTGCTAAAATTGAGCTGTGTGTGTCTTTGTGTGTGGATGAGCAGATAAGCCATGTATGTTGTTCTGCAGCCCGGTGGGTCATGATGTCCCGGTCCTGATGGCTGACAAAGTTATTGATGGCACTTCCTGTGGGCCTTATGAGTCAGATCTCTGCATTAAAGGGAGCTGTAAGGTACGCATCAACATGACAGCTCTAGTTTGTGCTGCTGATGAGGACATGGGTAAGGTATCCAACATATTCTCATATCCCATGATGCTTTGCATGAATAAAGTGCCAGAGTTTCAAACGGTTGGAGTAATTATCCAGTGTCATTGTAGGTGCCTGTTCAACCCACACTACTTGAAGCCACAAGTTAAACTTTCTGTGATTATAAATGAGATAACAAACAGATTTTTAGCTAATTTACAAACCAGCTACATCAAAAATACAACAGTTAGGCACCAGAACCGTTCTACTGGAGATTTCACTATCTTCTCTGAAGTTGCACTCAGTCAGTCATAGCCACCTGTACCAGGAATAAACGGATTTTTAGTCCCAGTGTTCAGTGGAACGTTTAGATCTTGAACTAACAGATGTGACTAAAACTAAACCCAGTCAGGTAAGAGACAAACCATGTTGGGGGAGAGAAGGGCTTGGTATAGTTCAGGAAAAACAGAGATAAATTATGTAATTATGTCTTAAATTAACCCTAAATTATGACAACTGTTAATTTTTTGTGAAGACTGTGTGAATACGGTTTAGCCGCAAATACGTTGTCTCTGGTTATTCACACATGAACTTGTAGAGACTCTAACTTCTCCCTTGTGACTGTTGGTTTTTCCCCCTATGAACAGAAAATTGGCTGTGACGGCATCATTGGCTCCTCAGCAAAGGAAGATACATGTGGTGTTTGCAATGGACATGGGGACTCCTGTAAAATTGTGAAAGGAGACTTCAACTACACCAAGGGAATGGGTAGGCGTGTCAGTTTTAGTATCAGACCTCTATCATGCATTTAAAACGGGGTCAACTTCACACAATACTTTCCATCTTTGACCTTTTTTTAATCTGAAAAGCCAGCTCTTGTTTTGACAAATTACTTTTCACACACCTGACAGCTATTTTGATACGGCTGAAAAACCATCTCATACTATCACAAAAACCTTTTAGCAAAAACATGATTTTTTTTTAAATTGGTGTGTTTCCAAGAAGCAAATTTATTTTTGTAATTTCAATTTGCAAAATGTTATGGTTAATAGAAATGCAGCTGCTGACTTTGCAGCAGTCCCATATACTGAGCAGCATGTGGCAAAAGTGTAAAGAGATGACCATTTTCTTCCTTTCTCAAAACTAACAAATCAATATCTGTGTTTAAACTACACAATAATTCACTTCAGTTAATTTATATTTCTTCTTTTGCTTGTGTGTTTCTGTGAGGCTACGTTGAGGCTGTGGTGATTCCTGCAGGAGCATGGAGGATAAAAGTCATGGAGGACAAACCTTTACATAGCTTTCTGGGTAATCATGTCTTGGATCACTCACCACAAATATATCTTTTAAATCTGTACTTAAACAGATAGGTAAAACATCTTTTCCCTTGTCTTATGGATGGAATGAATAACAAATACTGACTTCTTTGTGTGTAAATGTTAAATATATGTTATTCAGAAAACTCAATCTATAATTTTCCTATAGCTCTTAAGGACTCCAGCAAGAGATCCATCAACAGCGACTGGAAGATTGAGCTTCCGGGAGACTTTGAGCTGGCTGGGACCATGGTGCGATACGTTAGAAGAGGACTGTGGGAGAAGATTTCTGCTAAAGGGCCAACTAAAACTCCCTTACACCTAATGGTAAGGTGGGCCAGTGAGCGGGTGGGTTACACATGCCTAGAGACAAAATTGTACTCTCTGTGTTTATATTTAGTCAAAGAAGATTTGTTGAAGCAATAGCCTCTCACTAAATATGAAACTTAAGTTTAAAGGTGGGTAAGAGTGGGTTCTCCCTCCCTCAGTCAAAAAACTGATAGAGGGAGTCATGTAGGTGAGCTGAGCATTAGGTATGGGTATATACAGTTGTTTTTCCTGTGTTGTCTTGTAATGGACAGGCGGTTACCCCCCACACACCATAACTCTAGGGATAAGCGGGTATAGATGATCAATGGATGTATCTAACTATTGATCAACAGCTGGCTGAAATAAATTGACATTACATGAATCAGTATTATAATAATAAAAAAATCATATCCACGAGTGAAATAGGCTTCAAGGTTAGCAGCAAAGGACAATATGAGGAGAATAAATGTCACTGGCCCATTAAGGCTTGCTGAGCCTTCTTCAGTTTCTTTCGTTGTGATCATAGGTCCTGCTCTTTCACGATCAGAGCTATGGGATCCACTATGAGTACACCATACCTGTGAACACGAGCCAGGACCGGAGCAATGAGAAACAGACCGAACCAGAGTACCTCTATGTCTGGGCTCACAGTAGCTGGCAGAACTGTTCTGTTCAGTGTGGAGGAGGTAAGAGTTCAACATTATTCACACAGCCATGCCAAGGTATTCATTCTCCTTCAGGTTCTTTCACAGTTGCAATACGCATGTTTTCTTTGGTGTTTTTTTTGTTTTTTTTTTGCTCATGCAATTTAGCACTCCTTTTTTGAATCCATATTCCATCAGGACCTCAGTAAAATGTCTGGGCTGAGATAGATCAGTTAAATAATTGATTGAAAATGCTTCTCACTGAAAGGTTGGCCTGTGTGATTATTATTGTTTTTTGCTGCATTACGTATATAACCTTGACAGACATATGTTTTTTTTGTTTTTTGTTTGCATATATGTTAAAACTGTAAGCATGTTGTGAATGTATGAGGCAGATAATCAGTGAAAAGCTCGAGCTCCTCCTCCTCCCTGAGCTACTATTGGTGTCTGAAGAAATGCCGACCAAAAACAACCAATCAGAGCCAGGAGGCTGGGCTTAGAGCTGTCAGGCAATGCTGCTCACTGTGCCAATGGAGGAGAAACAACTTCTCCTTTTGCTTGTGTGTTTCTGTCAGGCTACGTTGAGGCTTCACTTGATGTGAAGTTGCGTCATAGACTCAGTTACTCAAAATGTGAAATGAAAGAATAAAAGCTGAGATATTCTCCACAGCTGATTGGGGGCCCTGCTCTGTCTCCTGTGGTAACGGTCTCCAGCAGAGACCAGTGGCGCCCAAAGGTATCCACTGTCTTAGGTGGCTATGCTGACTAGCTTTAGCATTTGTGGCAGGCTATGTTGTGGTGAACCAGCTATAGAGTAGCAGAAAACAAGGGGCAGATGGTGAACACGAGAGTGATTGACAGCGCTAAGACCTGCATCCTGTACTGGGAACACTGGGAGAAGACAGAGGAACTCACCCCCCCTCCCCATAAATTATCTGTCACGACATAATGACATAATGAACAAATATGTAAAAAGCATTTTTTATAAAAGCTTTAATGCTGCCATGTGTTTGCAGTGACTGCATCCAAGGCAGAGTTCAAACAACGAGCTGGAACCAAACTGCGTGTTCTTATCTGCTCTCCCAGTTTTCCTTGCTCTGTCTCGCTCTTTCAGTTTTCTTTTTTCTCACATATACTCACTTCGTCGTCATACAGTGAAGATCCTGAATCACATTATCATTTGTCTAGCTTGAAGCGAGGCTTGGACACATCTACAGATTTGTTAATGTCTCTTTGTTTAAGTGGGGGGTTTGTCTGGGTCTGGTTATCATCTTCTGACCTGACATCAGGAATCAGATGCTGTGCTGAGTGGGATTTCATTGTTATCCATATTCATTTGTTTTTGTTTTTATTAATAAGTCAAATAGTCTAAAGTTGTTTTTCAGTATTCCATTTTGTTCGTCATAATTTGTTAGTGATTCAGTCCTATACTCAGTATTCATTTTTTGGGCCAGACAAACCTTCCTTGGTACTTTGTAGACTGCAGAACCAGTGGAGAACTGACCCATGGTTGTGTTTCATGCAGGTGAGAGGAGCACAGCGGTCTCCTGTATGAGGACAGTCAACAACAGCATGGAGGCTGTCAGTGAAAACTACTGTCACCCTGAGACCCGGCCCCAGGCCAAGGTGCAGCGCTGCAACACTCTGCCATGCCAGTACAGGTCAGCGTCCCACACACACACACACACACACGCACACACACACACACACACACACACACACACACACACACACACACACACACACACACACACACACACACACACACACACATTTAGACATCTTAGACCAGTGGTGCCCAAAGTGGGTCTTGGAGGGCCGCCCAGCACCCTGTATGTTTTAGTTCCCCCTGGTTTAACCACCTGCATCCAATAATGGCTCATTAGATGACCTAAGAAGAATACTGACATGCTGAGGAGGTTGTTACTACAGGAAGAGAACTAAAACATGCAGGATGCCGGCCCTTCAAGACCCACTTTGGGCACCACTGGACTAGACAGTTTTAAACATCTGCAGCCAAACATTTACAGTAGAGATATTTACATTCTGAAGTCATTCTGTTTTCTATCAATGTTTGACATTTGATGCAATTATTATAATTAATAATTTATTATTAATGATATTATTAGAAGTCAGTGGTTGACTCAAACAGCTGGGTTTTCATAGAAACTTTGAATCTACCTGTAATAATAAACTGTACTTGATGATAAATAGGATTAACTGAATGTATGTCTGAATGAATTGAATTTTTTAAGTGCCTTGAGTTGAGACGGTGTTTGTTGTAAAGTGGTTCTATAGAAGGAAATTGAATTGAATTGAGTTTTTCTGCTCCTCTAATCTGGAGCAAACTTCTAGAAAACAAAGAGTTTCTTTAAACCAAAGATAAAAACCAATTAGATTAGAGTTGCCTTGATCAGTCAGTAATAACAGGAACATCATTCAGTTTTAAACTGAACCTGTTAGTCACTGACGTTTTCCCGTATTTACAAGATTACTGAGATTGCATAGAAAACCTGATGAGAAGTTACATCATATGTGTCATAGACTCAGTTACTCAAAATGTGAAGTGAAAGAATAAAAGCTGAGATATTCTCCACAGGTGGGTGGCAGGTGAGTGGGGGCCCTGCTCCATCTCCTGTGGTAACGGTCTCCAGCAGAGACAGGTGTCTTGTGTTTATTCCTCACTAAATGGCTCACTCATCCACGCCAAGGACAGGGATTGCCACGGGGGCAAACCTGTGGGGCAACAGGACTGTGAGGGAAACTTCTGCCTTCCAGCATGGGAGGCCTCAGACTGGTCACAGGTAGTCCAACACTCTGTGGGGGGAGAGGAGGAACTCTTTGGTGCTACTTAATGCAGAATTTACACTAGATTGTTACAGCAGGTTTAATGAGCTAAGTTCAATATTTGTTAAAAATACTAAATAATCTATGTTTAAACAGTTCATAGCCGTCTAGGGTGGATTTGGAAGGTCTGAGCAGACTGTGAACCTTCTATTGGTGTAAGGTCTTTATGTCTCCTAGTAGAAACGCCTCCTGAAGGCTGAATGCTGGTTGAGTGTCACATAGTTTAGTATATTGCTGTTGGAACTTTATGAATATATAAATGTTGTATGTCCTTTATGCTTTGATAATATTTTCCTTACCATTTCCAGTGTTCATCAGCCTGCGGTCGGGGTGTTCGCACGCGGACAGTGCGGTGTAGAAGCCCAGATGGAGGATGTGAACCTGATTCCAAGCCCAGTCAACAAGAACCCTGTGAGGAAGACGTAGAATGCTTTGAATGGAGGTTTGGAGACTGGTCCAAGGTATGAATGTCAGTCAACATATTTAGTGTATGGTTAAAGTTGAGTTAATGATGAGCAGCTGGATCAGTAAACACTGGTATTAATCATTTCTCATGAGCAACATTTGGTCTTTTATCAACAAAGATCTGTGGTATTCTTGTTGTCTGGGAGAATGCTGGCAACTTAAAAACAATCTTTATTCCTCGCTTTGCCTTAGATTTTCTTAAGCAGATTTTCCAAGTTAAATGTCTGAACTTGCATCACTATTACACTGAACCACTTTGTTTTTATGGCTGTTAGATACTTATCTATCCATGGTGCAGTAAACATTTAAACGTGCCGTGGTCATCCAGCTGCTCACAGGTGTGGAGTACACCTGTTCAGTTCTAGTCGTGATAGGAAAGGCCAGCCATCGTAGCGTTCTGGAAGAAGTAGAACTCTGTGTCCCAGAGATGAACCTGCTTTAGTGTAGAATTCATAACTGACCCCAGATCAGAAGTCAAAGACCTTGTGAAGATGCTGCTGAAGCCAGTGAGACAGAGACATTACCCACAGAGAGACGTGTTCTGTAGCAACATGGGCTGAAAGGCCACAGAGAGCAGGAGGCCATTACTGCAAATGAAGCACAAGAAAAACAGATTGCAGTTTGCAAATGTCCACAGAGACCTTCATATTTGGAGACATGTTTTGTTGTTTGATAGAACTAAAGTGGAACTGAGGAAAAACAGGAACGCAAGTAAACATGAGAACAACATCTGACCTGAACGATACGGGGGTGGCTGCATCATATTATGGGGCATCATGTTATATTGCTGCTGCATTTCATAAAACAGATGCATCATGAGAAAAGAACATTATGTAGAAATGTTGAAGCAACATCTAATTTTATTTTGTTCTATGTAAGCTTCGCTTTTCAGCAACAGTTAAACATAAAATGAATGTAACATAATGGATGACTCTCTGGCCATTTCAGTGCTCATCCACATGCGGAAAGGGTCTACAGTCACGAGTGGTCCAGTGTATGCATAAAGACACCGGTCGTCATGGCGACAACTGCCCACTAATGCTCAGACCACCAATTTACCGATCCTGTTACCGTGAATCCTGCTTTAACAGAGGTGATGTAAAATCTGCTTCTGTTATGTTATGTCGAACAGATGCTGCAAATTAAACGGCAACGTTTTCCAATTCCTTCAGTTAGTTCAGTTTGGAGTACAGATTTGTTACTGTAGCAACAAGTTTGCCAATTTTGTTGTATTTTTACAGCAAAACCAGCTGATGCCTGAAGAAAGATTAACCCTCATGCTGATTGGATAGCTCCTCTGCTCTGAAGCCCCCCGCTGACGGAGAATACATCACCTTCACAGCAGCTGGTTAAATGGATATTTTCAAGTCAAGTTGGGTTCTTTCAGTTGTGGAGCGAAGAGGATCTGTGCCAGACGTTGATCCTTCCCCCTTCATCAGGAGAGAAGCTTTTCTTTAAGATGAATTGCACATTATATTTGATCATATCTTTGATTCTTTATTTTTGATTATAGGTTAATGTCTGAGTTTCCAACATTAAACTACAATGTAAAGCACAGATCCTACATTGTTATGGACAAATAAATCTTAGAATTTAAGAAATTTGGAAATCAAAACTGTAGAAACTGTAACTTTTGGTGCTTTTGCTCAAGCTGCATTTATGTTTAATTTAAACGATAACAGAAATACTTGATCCACCTGACCACGAGGTCCTGATTGATTTTATGTTCTGTGTTTAATGCACGGGTTTGTGTGGTAGTTTTGGGTCTAAATACTGGTGCTATAAAAATACATGATACGGAACTAAAACCCAAACTTTGTCGTAAACATTATATGAAACCATGTTGTGTGACAGTGAAGACGTTTCTTTGCTAATGCTGCTGTAACCCTGTATACCTTTATTACAAACACTTAAAGTGATTTTATCTTAAAATGTACAAATTACTTAATGCATATAGTTTAAGCTTAAGTAATGTTTAGCATAATCAAATACATTTTACTTTGTTTTTAAATTGCTTGTTCTGTCCAGCAGAACATCAGATTGGAGCATGTTTCATGATTGGAGCATGAAAACATGTTTTCATCATGATTGTGAATCTAAGTAAAGCTGCATGTCAATGTGTATGAAAAAATGAAAAGTATTTTGAAATCCCATTTCAGTTTGTTTTTTTATCTAATAGTTTCAGCTAACAACTATTTGCTGCCTGTAATCTTGTCTGTCTTCTTTTTCTAAAAAAATATATTTTTTTCCCCATGTATTGGTCTAAATTTCTGTAACCAAAACCTAATTATATTTTTCAGTCCTATAAAAGAAAACCTTTACAATTTTATTACATTTTCTTTATTACGGGAATAGTGAGAATATTTGACATCTCCGGAAAATAAACATCAACTACATCTGATATTTCTAGATGTATACTCCATCTCAGGCTGCACAGTGGTGCTGGTGGTAGCACTGTTGCCTTGCAGCAAGAAGGTCCTGAGTTTGAATCCCAGCCTGGGGTCTTTCTGCATGTTCTTCCTGTGTATTTGTGGGATCTCTCCAGGTACAAACCAACAAAAACATGACGGATTGATTTCTCTAAATTCTACTTTAGAGAGATGTGTGGTTGTTTGTCCTGTGTTGCTCTGTGACATAGAACCATAAGAGAAAAAAATCATTTGATCACATATTTTTTTTAAGTCAGACATTTTACTGATCCTACAAAGAGTCGGGCCTCAAAGCATGAGAGGAGGGTAGATTTAAGTTTGAAAATGTGTATGCCTTTCAAAGTAAAATTTCTATAATCAAGGTTTCCTTTACTCAGAAAACATTTGACATGTGCGTCAGTCCTAAATATTCTTCTGGCCCACATGTAAATCATTACTCTGTACATCATTGTGAAGCCCACACCATTATGCTGTAGAGATGTTGTTGCTCAGAATGGACAGGAAGCTGAACCTTCAAGCATGTGTTCACACTCTGTCCTTCCAGCATCATTCCAGTGTGTTATTTACTTAAACAACATAAAATCCCAATAAAATACACTGACCTTTGTGGGCTTACCGTGTTATGTTAGTGTGTGTATATATTCAAACTGTGTGAATACTTTTCACCATAAAAGTTTCTGAAGCCATCAGTACGTAGCTACTTAGCACAAAAAGTTCCTTTTCTAAATAGTTTTTATTTATTAAAGGTCAAAATACCATAACTACCATCAACATGACAAGTTGATTTGAAAATAATAATCCATTAAGCTTCATCAGCATATCCTCATGCTGATAAGGAGCCCGAAAGGATTAATTTAGATTAAAAGATTTGTGCAAAGTCAAACAAAATTAGTACTGAGAACACATTGTAGCAATACCTCCAAGAAAACAATTTTCCCGTGGTCTTTTCAAATCAGAATATAACCAACTGTGATCAATGCAGTAACGCCAATAAACGGGAATAAGAACTAAACAGCAAATAAACTTCCTAGACTTAATCAGCCAGAGATAAAGTCAGTAGAAAAAGATTCCAAAGTCGCCTTTTCCATTCCATTTGAACTGATTCTCCTGAACAGAAACAAAGATCTGGTGCTCCATCAGATCCTGGACCGCTCGGCTGCAGGACACTTCCTTGCTTCTACTCAACTGACGACCGAACTGCCACTTCCTGCTGATGGCAGCAGCATCGCCGTCGCTGCTGTTGGTCCCCGCCAACTCCAGCTGGGAGGCAGCAGAGTCTGACTTTGCTGCTGGCAGCTCTGGAGGAGCCTCCTGCTCCTGCTGGTCGTCAGCGCTTTGCACCGCTGGGTCTTCTGGGGACAAACAGAAGAACTACAGATGAGCTAACTACTGATTCTACCAAGACAACCATCAGAGCATCAGGCACAATGAGAGCTGCTGACCTTCACCCTCACAGGACTGGACCCTCTGCTCCTCTCCAGTACCCGGTTTAACCAGAATCACACCATAGTCCTCATTGTTGTGAATGACATTGTTTTCCATGGTGATGGATGGCATCCCATCCAGCTCATTGGCAAAGTCCTGCATGTACACACACGCACACACATTATATGGATCATACTTTTGAAAAGAAAAATTTACATTAGAAAGCAGAGATTCAGTGTTACAAAAAGAAAACCTATCAGCCTGACGTAGAATAACAAACGCCTCAGAAATAAGCGATCACGTGAAATAGTGCCACCTTCTGGAAAATGCAGCAATATTACCTGACCTAAAACTGAAATAACTATCTGTTGTACCCAGGACTCAAGAGCACCTTTTGCTATTCATTAATGAGTTAATCCAAAAAATATAAACCTTACATCTGTTAGACATTTAAGGTTAGAAGGATTTTAGCTTTAGCTGCAGATGCATCCTTTGCTACAAATGAAATGTTCAGTAATGAAAATCTGCTGCTACATTTTAGGAGATATGTATTCTTTATTATTTTTTTTATAAAAGATTGTTTAGATGCATATTTTAATGCATTTCTAATACTGCATAAAATACTTAAATGGTTAAACAAAAAATCTGCCGAATGTGCCAATTTCTTTTTCTTATTAATAATCAACCATTATTAATAAGAAATTATTAATAATTTCTTATTAATAATGTGTGTGTGCGTGCTGACACACACGCACGCACACACACACACACACACACACACACACACACACACACACACACACACACACACACACTTTGGTCAACACAAGCTGTAAAAACTATTAACAGCACATTTCAACAGGTTGCAGGATTTTTTTTTTATAATTTTTTTTTTAGGCTGAAAGTCGGCAGGAGTCGTGGCGCCTCACCTTGATCAGGACTCCGTCCTTACAGTGATGGATGCCATTACTGACCAGACTGGAAATGCTGCCAGGATAAATCTCAACACCTGCCCCCTGCACAGACACATGACTGACATCATCAAGATCAGCCAATCATCAAACAGCAAAAGACAGAGTTTGTGACATGGAAGCTTTCTGTTTAACAAGTAGGAGCAGGGGGCCTTCCTGTGTGATTGGTGTGTGCTGTCCGAACCTTGGAGCCATACAGGTCACACATGTTCATGGTGAAGCGGGCAGATGTCTGCACAATCACGCCGGTAGTGTCACACTGCAGCACACAGTTCTCCATGTTCAGAGTGCCCTGACGTACACCTGGTCATCAATCGACAAGGAAGATTCAGCACTTTAAACATCACAGGGGTCCGGGTAAATGACACGTCAGATTACTGCTGATGGAAAATCCATTTTTTTAGTTTTGATGTTTGTTCTGCAGAAAATGATCAATCAGGCTAATTGAAGAACAATGCTGACAGATTACTAAGCATTATTAAAATCCAAATAATAGAAATAGTTTAATGCTTGTAATATGAAAGATATTGCATATTTTTTATTTGCAGTGCTACTATTTACACTGGACGAGTAATCAGCTAATGTTAGGTGGATTAGCTAATATCTATTAGCTGGCAAATTAATCAGGTCATCTGCTGGAGAGGTTCCAAGATTATCTATAATCTTAAACAAACTGGACTGAATGAAGTGGTAGCTTGAATATGACCTACTCACACAGAATGCCTTCAACAGCATCATGCTGGATGAACTTGATGTTGGACACTCTGACATCGGCTCCTGTGGACTCCACAAATGAGTCGCCTTTGTGTTGGTTTTCAATCACAACTTCATCAGGGAATCCAAAGCCTGGTACACAAACCAAGAGATCTGTTAACACCCAGCATTCCTCTGAATGTTCAACATGTCTCAGGAGACTCTGGCAGCGGTCTTCCTGCTGCAAGTTCACACATTTAATGCCAACCAGTGGAACCTCTTCACATTTGGTCACATTCCAACAACACAGTGGAAGCAAACTGAAAGATACAGTTCATTTATGTCCTCTAATCCCTTTACACTGATGCCAATACATAATATCTTGTGAAACCAACAGTCTTCAGAAATCACCTCTAATTTTTAACGGCCACATGTGTGTCTAACAAACCTGTGAGGTTTGATACAGAACATTATTGAACAGACAGCAACATGAGGACCAACAAACACAGCAGCAGGACAGGGAGAATGCTGTGGGTTGGGTTCTAAAACAATATATATGATCCAATATCATATCTGTATCAATCCCAATATTGAAAAATTCTAAATCAGGTAGTGTTGAAAATGTGCCCAATCCATGAGGGCAGATCTATTCGTTCTAACTCTATTCTAAGCTACATCAAGCGTTATTGTTCAGTGTTATATTTAAATTTCCTAACAGCATTTCTCAGAACATCAGTGTTCACATCAACAAGGAGCTGGATCTTCTTAAGGAAACAATCGTCTAAAAAGTGCTTTTCCAACCACACAATGCGTTTTCTTACCTTCAACAGTGATGGAGTCTGGTATGAAAATGGAGCTGCTGACTCTGTAAGTTCCTGGAAGAATGATGACCATGTCACCCTGATGACAGGAATCCACGGCTGACACTGGATCTCTATGGAACTGCAAACATCAAACGGTTCATCCTCCTGAAGCGGATAGACTGCCTTCATGTGTATTTGTGTGCGTGTGTGCACAATGATATTTGTGCTGATATGAGGATATCAGCACAAACTGTTTAGCACAGAGATGGAGGGTTGATGATATGGGCTTTGCTTTGGCCTTTCTATTGGCCATAAACTAATCTGTAAACAAAGCATTCTACATTCAAAAGTGGGCTGATTTGCTCAAAAGCTAAAACGTGGGACCAACTCATCAAAATAATGACCTCAGAGAGGGCTAAAATGATTCATCAGATTAATGATGATGAATCGACCACTGAAATAATCATCTTAAAAAGGACGTTAGCTAAAGAAAGAAGATACTCTGTAATTAAGCCAAATCTTCTTCAAACCTTAAGCCAAAACTCATTAAGTGGAAGTTTTAGCATCTGAAAAAAATCTGTTAAGCATCTTTTGCAATATAATTATTAATCCGTTAATCCAAAAACTCTCACCAGATCAGCCACACTATACTGACGTTCAGTCCAGCAGAAAGGACAGAGCTTTTCTCATGTTGATGTTAGAAGAAAAGCTGTTATTGGATTTTAGGCAATGAAATGTTTCCTGTTTTATTTAAAATTAATTAAATTAGTTATTTAACTGCCATTTTTAAAATTCCTTACATGTAATAAGGAAACTACTGTCTACATGGACCTAAAGACTTGCAGGTAAGTGTTTTCGAGTGACATTTAAGGGTTATTGTATTCCTATTATTGTATAAAATTACTTAAGTGGTTAAATTTAAAAATCTGCGGAATGAGATTTAATTAAATCTGATTAATCATTAAAATCAACTGCTAAAATAATTGTTAGCTGCAGGTCTAATCCCAACCACAGCTAATCTACAGCAGAATGAGTGAAGAAGTTGATTTAAATGGTCCAATCAGAAGTGAGCTGGGTCAACCTTTCTAAACTTCCAGTGTTTCAACCACAGCAGCTGACCCTGCTGTGCTGTCAGCATGTGTGTGCTCTCACCTGGATCTCTGTGTCATCAGAGGAGCTGAGCGGCAGGAGGCGTGCAGTGAGGAGAGACTGCAGCTGGATGGTGTTGCAGCTGGCCGTTACCACGTGAACCACCTTCACACCGGACGCTCTAAGTCCACGACTCTGCACACACTGCCGCCTGGAGCTGCCTTTGTAGGCCAACACATACCTGAACAGGTGCAGAAGGAGGTCAGGGTTTGTTGTGTACGAGTGAGAAAGAGAGACAGCCAGGGACAGTGAGGGACACACCTCAGCAGGGGGTTCTCGATGATCTGCAGTTTGCGTTTAAATGTTTCCAGCTGGTCGTAGAGCTTCAGGCCCTCCACCATGGACACATTGTCTATCTCTGAGTCTGAATCGGCGCTCAGTCCGCCACGCAGCTCTGAAAACTGCTGGAAGCACTGGGAGCAGCTCTGCAGCAGGGACTGGTACTCTGCCACCAGGCCAGCTGGGACTCTGTCTTCCAGGATGTCATAGTAGCTGCAAGAGGACATCAGCATCAACTAGGGCTGGACAACAAATCAATAACAAAATATACAGTATATGTGATCAATATCAATATGTCTGATAGAAGTTTTCATAATTTCACTGAACTCCAATCCAAAACCACACAGCATTCTGAGCAGAAGAAAAGCTAGGAATGACCAGCTAAGCAAAGTTGGTGGCATCAACTTACTAACTCACTCACTCCTTGGTTACCTGGCAACAACCTGTTGATCAACATACATGGTAGCAGTTTCTTGTTTTGCCATGGTGCCTCATAAAACTGAAAACTGTGGCTAAAACAGGAAAGATCACATCACCAGTTTGGGGGTATATTTCAAATATTAAAAAAATAAAACTAATTATCCATGTTGACTTATATGGAATGCTTATATCGGGATATGTTTTTCAGTCAATTGTCCAGTCTGAGCATCAACCTTCACATTCCAGAAGTTCAAGTTCTGCTTACAGTCTGAGACGAGGCTCCACACAACGAACAAAGTAGTCAAAGTCATCGTTCTCATCCTCTTCATCCCACTGCCTCCAGATGTGTTTGTAGAAAAACCTGCAAACATGAGAAGACTCTTAGAATTGTTCTGCAGTACATCAGTCAGGTCCAATTCAGAGCACCCTACCTTAAGTGCTCAAGAGTGAGCGCCGTCTGGTCAAAGTCCCCTGACTCATTGTAGAGCACCTGCAGCTCCAGCAGGGGAACTTTGTGCTGAGTCGCCTCCAGCAGAGAATTAAAAGATTCCTCTGTGATCTCGCAGCTTCTGATTTCATACTGCAGAGGCAGCACCAGCTTCACACACGCCTTGAGGTCGTTCAGGTCCAGATCTCCCACCTGAACTCACCAACAGAATCCCACCAACATGACTGTTAGCAGCTCATTTAGATGGCTCATTTAGCTGTCTAAATGAGCTACTCCTACCTCCACCACCACATCAAAGACATCAGTGCTCCACAGAGCCAACCAGTCACACGGCTCCATCGCCTTGTCCAGGTAGTCTGCTGTGAATGCCTTCACCTCTGAGGGTTTACAGTCTCCTGCACACCAACAAACATGTGGCATTAAATAACTAAGAAACATGGCGACTAGACTGTGGTGGTGTCAGAGTTACCCAGCATGTAGTCCTGATATGCCTTAAACCTCTCGTAGAACAGCAGGCTGCCGGTCTGGAAGGTGTCGGGCAGACTGGAGCTTCCACCTCTGTGTTGCTCACATCTCTGCAGCCGAGTCCCCGATTTCTCACTGCTGAAATGATCTGTGCCACTGTCCTCTCCACTGTCCTCATTTAGACTCAGGGCTGTGGAGGGCGAATCACATTCATTTCATTTTCATTTAATTCATTTGTTTATTTATAACTTAAAATGAGCATGTCACATGAAAACAGAATGAAGAGTATTTTGAAGAAAAATACTCTTCATTCCCTTCTCTCAAAAGTCAATTCACATAAGCAACTTAACATCAATCAACCATCCATATACATCTTTAATCTTTATGATCATCACTATGCTACCACAAAACATTGAGATAAGATTCTAAGTTCATGTTTCACACTCATATCAATATGACTTAAATAATTTAGACTTTGCAATTTGCTGGCTTGAAATTGACCTCTACTCTTTCCAGCACTGCCCTTCAGCTCATCATTGCAACAATGCTCCTCAAATGAGATGATTACAGGTGTTCTTAGGAAGCTTTGTAGCCAATATAATGAGCTCAGAAGATGTGCAGTTCCACCATGTGTTTGCTAATTGCTGCTGCTGCTAGTCTGGAGGAGCACCCCCCACCCCTCACAGAGGGGGTCGGAAACTGGGATTGGAGACTGCAGCTCCATGAAGGAGCTTTGTGGAAACAGGTGGTGCCTGTTTCCACAAATGGCTATCAGGGGAAATTAGCGGATTTCTCAAACATGCATGAAAGAATCAAAGTGGCAATCCAAGTTTGTTTTTGATGAGGGAATAACATTCTAAAAAGCTCAAATATAGTCACTTTTACCCTACAGTGTTAGAGGAGAGGACAGTTGAACTGTTTGTCATCGTGGACATTGCTAGGCACCTCTATACACCGTCACACTGGATTTGCTCCTCCCCAAATCCAGAACAAACAGACTCAGAAACTGCTTAGTCCTAAATGGCATGATGGTGGGGCCTGGGGGGTGCAGGGGGGCATAAGATGTACAAGAGGACAAAAACAACCTGACAGTCAACATTACTGAATGTGGAATAGATCACATGACGTGCAATAACCCATGTAATGTGCAAATCCTACTGCTAGATTTCATATTTTCCTTTTGTTTTATTTATCTTCCTTTTCTATATTTTTATTGTACTTTTTCCTTTTCATATATTACTTCTCAAAGCTGTCAACACTATGAGTCGCTCAGGTTTTACTATTAATCCGATTTCCGCCGATGGATCTTAAATGTGTGAAAATAATTCCTCTGCTCTCTGTGACAACCCACTTTAAACATTGGCCATTCAAGATAAGCTAATGCTTTTTCTTAAAACAGTGGACACAGCTGTTTTCTGATTCATATTGGAGGCAGATTCAGAGTTTATAACATAAAGCACCAGGGCCACAGGGAACAGTACAGTTTGTCCTTGTGACAGAGGCATTTTGAGTGTCAGTATAATGCCAAGTAAATCAGGTAAAGTCTCAAAGATACAAACATAAAAACACACAAAGACTAATTTAACCGTCAAGACACGATAAGTTACGTTGACTCAGTTATGATGCCAGGTAACATGACCCAATCTATCTAGCTGCTATTAGCTTAGCACTACTCGCCTTTAGTCATTTATACAGCAGAGGATTGTACCTAAGTGAATTTAACCACTTTATTGTCTGAAAAAAACAGTGAAAGCTTTCCACAGACCTTGGGTTATATCCAACTGGCTGTGCCCCGCTCCAGGAAGACTTTCCTCTGTTTCTTCAGCTTTAACGGCAGAGTGCAAATCAACCACCACCATGTCCGACATGTCACTGACTATACACGCCGTTTCCTGGTTTTCCTGCTCCATGGATGCGCTAAAAACCCGTCTAATGCAGTTCTTAAAGGTGTTCAAGTATTTCCTGATTTACAAACACGAAACTACCAGTAGCATCCACCCTGCTGCTTTCAAAATATCCCGGTCAGAGTTCTCTCTGCCAATCCGGAACCCGAGCCAATCGTAACTCATAACACCGAGCATGCGCACAATGCACATATGCATACACATTTCTTCTCCATTTTAAAAACGTAGAACATACACACAAAAAGAAAAATATATATGTTTTTTTTGTTATACCAAGAAAAACATAATACTATTAAAATATTTTATAACAACAAAAATACACCCGGAAGTTAATCTCCGGTGTCAAAAGTTTGAAGTCACGTGCTTCTGGTGGATCTATTTTTCTTCCTGGTTTGATGTAGCGCACTGACTGTGAATGTTAGCCTCTTTGGCTACTGATCCTACAGCCAGCAGTCAGGTAAAATGTTGCAAAATAATTTTATTGTCATGTAAGAATCAAGGTTTGCATTCTGTGGGTCCAAATGGTGGGAATAAATTGCTAAATGTGTTAGCATTAATATGCTAGCTGTTCTCCCCGCACCATGTACTGAATTGAAGCTGTAACTGTATTATACACAGCGGTTGTTTATTTTGGTCCAGGATGCGGTCGCTGCTTAAACTGTGATTATTAAACAGTGTAGCAATGATATGTATCGCGCCAATTCTATATTGACTGTATGGAAAATTCTGACATTTCAGAGTTGAGAAAAAAAACATAGCCTGTAGGTTCTGCTAATTTATCTTTTTGCCTCTTAGCGTTTCAATTATATAAAAATATGTTAGAACTAAACTGCTTTTAAGAACAACTAATTTGTGGACAAATAAGAAAAATCTATATTTAAAATTTTATTTAACGTTTTGAAACTATGTTAGAGAGATTAGAAATTAATATTTGTTCTATGTTTGGTGTTCAATGTTTGGCCCATAATAGTTTGGTGTTGACATAAAATGGACCACTGTTGGAAAATGTACAGTACATGTTTTTATTTCTGTTTTTATTTATCAGCTGTTTTAACTCTCTCTCCTGTCCCCATCAGGTTTCTTGTTCAGTCGGGTCTCAGTGATGTTATGAAGATGTCTGATCACAGAAACATCAGAGACCACGAGGATGATGATGATGTGTTAGAGCTCTCAGCCAGCGATGAATCTGAGCCTGAAGAAGCACCAAGAGAGGCTCCGTTTGACCCAGAGCTGGATCACAGCGATGAAGACGGGGAGGTGATGACCTCTGCTTCACCTTCTGCTCCCGCAGCGCAGAGTTCTTTCAGCCTGAGCGGAGCGAGTTCAGGCTTCTCATTCCGCAGCCGCAGCATCTTTGACTGCCTGGACAGTGTAGAGAAGCGCTCTGTCACCCCGCGGAACAAAGGGAACTCAGCAGAAAGCAGGAAGACGAGCCATCCTCCTTCCACTTCTCCCATACCACAGAAGAAGAGAGGCGTCCCAGACTATCTGGTGCACCCCGAGCGTTGGACACGCTACAGCCTGGAGGATGTGGCTGAGAGCAGTGATCAAGATAACAGGAGAGCAGCTCATCAGTTCCTGTCTGGTCTGCATCAGGAGACAAAAAGTGATCCTCGGTGTGACGTCCAGGAGAGGATGATGTTCTCAAGACCAAAGCGGCTCTCGAAAGAGCAGGTGGCTGTGCATTTGCCACCTGATCTGCAGGGAAAGGAGAAGGAGTTACAGCTGAGTCACCTGGCTGAGGAAGATGAGGATAATGAAGGCAGAGAAAAAGCGGAGGTTGGAGATATGGCAGAAAAATCAAAACAAGGAAAGAAAAATAAAGAGAAAAGCATGGGTGAACCTGTGGCTCTGGAAGAGAAGTTAGGCGAGTCTAAAGTTAACTTCACCTCCTTTAGGAAGACCACGGCAAAGAACTACAGAAGAAATTCTGGAGAAAAAGAGGACTGACCCCTGAATGGATGCAATACTAAAGGCTTTCTGACCTGTCAGACAGCAGTACTCCCTCTGCACAGAACTTCCATTTCATCCATTCATTTCTTGGGTGGAACATGCATGATGGATTCATGAGAGGATTTTACATTATTTAGAGGAAAACTAAGAATCCTCATTTCTTGTTTTTACAAATGAAGTAAAGCGTTAAGAAACTTCATTGTTTTAAGCATCTGTAATTGGTGTAGATTAATTCCAACCAGATTTGACCTGTCCTAGTCCTAGTACTTAGAAAAAAGATTTAAAATGTTTTTTTTTTTCAAAGTAGAATAAAAGTTTCATACACCTCAAGTTGTGTTTTAAGAAGAAAATCTGTTTAGTGTACAACAACTCAGTTCAAGTTTGAGAATAAAAAAATGTAAGTATCTAAAATAGAGCCCAGATTTAGTAGAATGGTGTTTTAGCACTACAGTTAAGATCACATAGAATGTAAGGTATCAGGTATCAACACCAGAACTGCTGCCAGACGTAGTTTACAGTCATGTTGCCTCACAGGTTTTAAAAATCATTCACATCTCCTGTCAGCATATGAGCTTTCCCCCCACAGATTGCCCAGAATGCTTCCAGTGAAAATGTTTGAGAGGCTTCTTCAATGCTCAGTTAACTGAGAGTTATCAGCTTATCATCAGTGTAACTAGGCAACTCAAGAACTACTTCATTTTATACTCTAAATTAAGACTTAGAGTCTTAAGTCTTAATTTTACAAGATGAAGTTGCGCTAACAGTCCTTCTTAGACAGGGTACCTCTATATTACATTGTCATAAGTGAGTTCTCTGATTCTTTCTTCAGCAATAGTGGGAAAACAAGTTTGGTTATTACTGTTGTTACAAGGCATTTGTTAAATGAACTCCCTCTCATGGATGGGCAGATTCCTCACACCTAGGGTGAGCTGCTCTCAACACCTGCCTTTTAAATGTCCACCTGATACTCCACTAAAACCGCTTCCAGAGATAGAAATGTGAGTGGAAAGACAGACATACTTGGCTGTGCAGCATCAGTGAGGATGAATACAAGATTAATTTTAAAATGGATCAGGAGACAAACATGCAGAAGATGGAAGCATCAGTGTCATAGTTCTTCATCCCTCAGTCATCCACTGAGGCTGATATGATGAAACGTGTTATGATCGAGTCAGTTTTTTATTACTGACATTTAATTCAGTAAATACATCACTAGGTGAAACACATTATATAGATCAATTATACACAGACTGTTTTCCAGCATTTATTTCTGTTGATGTTTTATTTTACTTATGGCTAATAATAAAAACACATTTAAAAATTAGACCAAAAACATTTTATTACAGAAGTGTGGGCTTAATTAAAAATATGTTTAATACCTGTTGTTCTTTTTAAAAGGTACTTTTACTCAAACAAGATGAATTGAAATTAACATTTTTTAATTTAATGAATATGACAGGTACTTTAAAAAAAGAAGTGATGCACATGTCTAACTTGGTTGTTGCAGGCCCAACCAACTGAACAAATATAGCCTGACAGCCTGATATTTCTATTTAAATATCCTTTTTTATTTAAATGTTATGTAATGTTATATTTTTTTTTTCAATTAAGGGTTTTTGTTATGTATGAGTTATAATCATCAAAATGACAAGAAAGAAAGCCTTGAAACATTTTAATGTTTGAATAATGGAACACTTTCTGAAATTAGTGACTAAATTACTAAAACAAACAAAAAAACAATATATTCTAATTTCTAGAGATACATTTGTATGTCAAGACTGTTTCAAATTCAGCACTGAGATGGAGTGATACCAAGAATGAGGTTCTAGATCAATCACTGCTGATTCTATAGTAAAGTCTCAGTGCTTCATAAGAGTCTAAAAGGTGACCGGACGGTACAAGCGAAGCCATTTTTTTTTCATAAACTTTAAATATTCAATGCCAGATCTTTTAGAATGGGTTTGATCTTGTAATTATTGATCAGTTTACATTAGGTTTCTTCAAAAGTGGTTTGATCACTGCAGTTTTCAGGGCAGCTGGAAAAAAAATCCACAAAGGAGGGTAAATATTTACTATCTGGGCAAAGTTGAGAAAAATAGTGTGTAAGAAACTTATTGTGGTAATTTAGTTTTATTCTGTTACAAAGAATCTCCTATAGAAGGGGAACTTTGTTCAAATTTTCCTTACTTGTGTGTTTAATGCCCCTGTTCATTTTTTAATATCTATGAGAAAAGTTAATATTTCCATGTAAAAATCCAGACAAAGGTTTCAATAATAAAGTACATCATCTATATGCTGAAGAAGAATTAAGTGTCAGAATAACAGCTGTGTTCCACAATGTATCTGTTTCTGTCTAATGTTTGCATATGACTGGGATTCATATCACTTCCCTTTTCCTTATTTGTTGAGTTTATTACAAAAGCTGTAAAAGGGAGGGATATTCTGCTCTTGACAGTCCAGGATCTGCCTCAGTGTAAACATTTGCTGAAAGAGCTTTTAAAGTGACATATTTGTTTTATACTGTAACTATTTATAAAACTATAGTAGTCTGCATAAAGACATGTAGCCTGCTTTGTTGTGATAAAGAAGCCAAGCTTATTTACACATTGCAGTGCTCTGGCTTTCTGGCTTTTTATTTAATGTATAGTTCCTTTTAAATCTTTTCCTTGTAATTTTTCTGGTTATTGAAAATGACCAATTTGGGTAGTTATTAATTATGCTATGATTAAAAAACCCCCTCCAAGTTAGACTTCACCGGTAACTGATGGGCCAGCACTGGTAAATTATGAGGAGACTGCTCACTTGAGTTAGCTTTGAACATGCTGGTTTTTAGCATGCAGGGGATGATCACCCACTGGATTACCTACTTTCCCTGCTGTTCATTACCATGGATAAGAGCGTTAGCATTGAAGAGACTTTCAATGCATGTGTTGCCTTGATAGAATTTATTGTAATACAACCTCACATCAGGCATTAACATATGTACACAAGTTAAAGTTCTCTGACTCTGAGAAAACATTTTGTTGGAAGTATAATTAATGTTAAATAAGAATTTCACAAATTATAAACTGGATTTCAAGTATTCAGCTTTTAGTGTGGAATAATCTAGTTTGTAGAGTATAAGTATTGACGTTTTTAGGCTAGAACAGAATAAACCCCGTTAGCAATTTCCTGAACCCTCACATCTTAACTGGATTGAGATCTGCACTCTGATTTTCATGTCTAATAGGTTTGTGACTAACCTGAAGATGTGCTTTGGGTCATAAACTTGCTAAAAAAAACAACCAAACAAAACAACAACAAAAAAAACAGGTAAAGTGAGACTTGCAGCAGACTATAAAATTCTTTAAAATTCCAACACACGACCCATTTTTATAAACCCATGAACACAAATGAGGTTCCCAGTTCCAGAAGCAGCAAAACAGTCACACAACATGATTGTCCCACCACAAGGTTTTCTGTGTTTAACTAGTTTTAGAGGTGAAGGTTGCTCCCTCGCCCTGCTACAGACTGGCGACCTGTCCAGGGTGTACCCCGCCTCTCACCCGGAACATGAGCTGGAGATGGGCACCAGCAACCCTCCCGACCCCACTGAGGGACAAGAAAATGGATGGATGGATGGATTGCTCCCTCCCTCTTTGTGCTCAAAGAGCTTGATACTAGTCTCATCAGACCAAAGAACAGTTTTCCAGAACACATCGCCATGTTTCAAATGTTTATGGACAAACTTTAGTCAAGCACTGATGAGCTGTTGTTTCAGCAATGGAGTTTTTCTTGGATGATAACCTTCAAGTCCTCCATGATGAAGAGCTCTCACAATGTCTTCCTTGTCATATCAAATCCACAAGAGGCCAGCTGAACAGCAATCATCTTGGCAATGACTCAGGGATCTTGTTGATATCTCTAATTACTTTTCCCTCCAAAGTTTTTGAAATCTTGAGCTTACAGCTACATCCGGGCTTATTTGCAGCAGTTAACCTGAAGCTCATGGAGGCTGCTTTATAGGAGTGGCTGATAAGACACAGGGTTGCTAGCTCTTTCTCTACACAGCAGTGGTAAACTGTTTTTTATATGAAAAGTAATTCATGTCATGTCTGTAACTGTCTGACTCTTACAAAACATGAGTATACTGATGCAGAAAACTTTTTTTTTCTTTGAATTAAGACAAAATGATCAATGTGCACATGCCTATTTCAGAAATAGGTATAGGTATCAGCAGCATGGCATGTGATAATGCCTATTTCAGAAATAGGCATTGAGATATTTTGACAAAAAAAAAAAAAAAAAGCATTTATATCTAATTGGAGGTTCCCCCTTACAGTATTTGGTTTGCTAAATCCATGTGGTGACTTTAATTTTGGACGGACACGTTGTTTACTACAATCTTTTGTTTGTTTTTGTAGTATTTTGTTTTTATGTAGCAATAAGACTGTAGCAAAAAAGCTACAGCTGAAAAGCAGTAAAATAGTTTTCAATTTAAGTTTTTTAATTTAGTTCAGTGCAAGTAGTTTTACAATCCACTAAGCAACAGTGACACTCGGGACCGGTGAGGCACTCCAGCATCAGAAATTGTCTCAATTATTAAATCAAAAATGAAAGAGATTACAAGGTTTCAGAAAAACATACTTTATTAAATTTTTTGTCAACTAAGGTGACGATTGCATCAATACAATGTGTCAAAATCAAATGTTAAGGAAAGGAAACGAAACCAAAGAACCGGTTCACCCACTTGTTACTATGTTCATACTATGTGCCTAACTTATTTTTGAAACTCCTGAAATTCCTCTCAGGTCATTTGTTTTGAACCCCGGCCTTTATCAAAACATCACGACATTACCGTTCCGCTTTCAGCTAAACGTGACCTTATCTCTCGTGCACGTAAGGAACGACCCACCTCCACACCTCACAAGCGCTCAGGGAGCTGCAGTTACCTGGCTATAGGTATGCGGAAGTGAGGGGAAGAAACAGCCTGGAGGCTTTCCAGGTTGTTTCTCTTTTCTTCGCAGTCGGGGTGTGAGTTGGTCATGGAAAGACGTTCATGGAACGGAAAGTACCGCTGCTGCTGATGCTGGAGAACAATTTTACCTGCTGAGCTTCAACTTAAATAAGTTACAGCATGTACTTCAAGAATACCGAGGTAAACAGATTCACCTGAGATTCAACCTTTCTTTTTGTTCAACGGCACACACAGTCCTGCCTCCTGTCCAGAGTGAGCTGTAAGTAACTCAGCAACCAAGGTGGTTTACAGTCCGGATTTTTTGCCACTGTTCTTTATACCGACTGGGACTTAGTTTGCACTGCATGTGTTTAGAAACATCAATCTGCTTAAGTTAGGTGGGTTTTATATTGTTGGTTTAAATAAAGTATGTTTTTAACCAGCCAGAGAACAAATAGTCATTTTTAACATTTTAACAAATACAGAATTTGAGAAAATGTCCTGTTGTCTATGCGTTCATTTGTAAAATTACCTACTTCTAATGTATTGATACTGTTGTCCCAGTAAAGTTAAAGAAATGTTTTCAGATGTTTTTGTGAGAGTTTTTGCTTTTAAAATTATATCGCCATCAGCACTCAGTCCTATAAACACAGCATGTTTGGTATCTTTCTTAAATGATCCGTTATATGTGTCTTTACTGAAGACGCATATAAGAGATATACAGCTTGTTTATAGTTTTTTTTCCCGCTAAAAATAGCTGCACCCAGATTCTCACTAACTTATTTTTTCCCTTTTTTTCTAAAGCAGACTGCTTTAGTTTTGAGGATAAATTATCACAAAATAAGCTTCAATTTTGAAATGAAGATCTGTGATGAAGATCTGTGACAGAGGCTTCACAATCTGCTCTGGATCAGAGCCACACCCATGTTGAAGGTCCACTCTTACTCATGCAGTATAAAAACGTACATTTTCTGTTGCCATACCGGCTCTACGGTGTGAAGGTGTAGAAACGATGTGATGGTGAACAGGTGGAAAACAAAAACTCTGATAAAAGCAGGAGTGAGTCAGAACAGTGGGAAGGTCTCAGACAAGCCTGAACCTGCACCCTGCGGCAGCTCTGTCACACAACCACAAAGTCTTGCTGCCCCATGGCGACATCTTATTCCAATTAATATAATAATACTAAGTACTTTGCACGGAATACCTCTACATAAGAAAATAATAAAACCTATATTATGTTCATCCGAAACATTTTAATAATGCAGATTGCAGAATGTGGAGAGGAAATCAGCACCTTTAAATATACTGTTTGTAAAATCAATCTTTATTTTTTTATTTTTTACATAAACATTTTTTAAGAACAGATGCACAGCCATAAGAAAAGTGGCTGTGCTATTTTGACAGATTAAACCTTATAAAAATTATATCAACATGTCATGAGATCAGAACACTTCTTACTGGGCTCCCCCAGGTCACTAACATGGACCAACCCATTCATATGTCCTTATAAGAAAATGTGATTCATCCAACCAGAATAACATAGTTCTCCATGCTGTTGTTGACTTGCATGGTGGAAACGAAGGCAGGGTATTTTCCAACCCCAACCAACTGATGCACATCATCTGCTCTAACATCCTTGTTTAGCTGTTTTAGACCTCGTCCAGACATAGCTGAATATCTGAAAATTAAAAAAAAAAAAAAATTCATCCACAAGAAAACTCAATATAATATTACTAGAAACCAGATTTGAAAAAACTCTGTTTTTATTGTATGTGTGTCTTAATGTGCTCCAGGCCAAAGCACTTAACTCTGTGGATTTAGTGGTGCATTATTTGTCAGAAACTAATGTGCAGGACCCCAAATCTCAGTTTTCCCATTAACAAATGGCAGGAATTGAACCATACACCTTTTAATTGCAACATGACTTTTCTACATACTGAATCACAATTAACCCAATTCCAGCATAAACATTATCAGCCGATATGCTGTTATTGTCCATTTGTAAATTTAATCTTTTGTATTTTTTAACATTTGTATAATCTACATGTTTTTCCATAGTTTCACAAAAGGTTCTAAAACCCCCAAACATGTACTGTGGGGTTTGCTCAGCTGCAAGAAATGCTGCTATCGATCATGTGGAACTGAAGAGAACTAAATTAATTTGATGGCCTTAATTAAGAAAACTGGGAAAAAGCGGAATTTAAATGTATCTTTTATGTTTTATGAGCCATTAATGTTGTACACCAAAGTCAGAATATAGCTCAATTAGCCGTTTTATTACTGCGACAGACTGGCAACCTCTCCATTATGTACCCTGCCTCTCGCCCAGAACGTTAGCTGGAGATAGGCACCAGCAACCCTCCCGACCCCACTAAGGGACAAAGGTGTAAATAAAATGGATGGATGGATGGATAGCTGTTTTATAGTTATGGTCAAAATTAAAGGTGTTTGTCTCTCTTAAAGGACAAGATGGAGCTGCAGGAGAAAGAGAATGATGACCAGAGTGATGAGCCTTTCTTTCCTTCTTTGGTAAGACTCAACTTCAGCAGAACTTTGCCTAAGCTAACAGGCTAACTGTAGATTAGCCTCATATACAACATGCAAACACAGAGGATAAATGCTCACATAAAAACTCTGTTACTGTTCTGAACTGATAAGCCTGTATTACAACACTTATTAACAGAGGCAGCTTAATCTGCTGTCTGCATGCAGGATAACATGGTTATGCTGCTCAGCTTCTCATTTGGCTGACAAATTCTGACTGGATCTGATATTGATTCTGAGGTGAAGCGTTTGTTCTGGCAGCAAACATCATAATGCCAGTTTAATGTTCTTCAGCTTGGTTCTACATAAAACCAAAGCAAACTTACTTGGACAGATCCCAAATGACTCAGTGGACGAGTGCATGTTCACTAGCAGATAACAATCATCATTTAGATAGGAAGTGTCAAAGTCTTCACCGGCTGCTTTTCTAAAACCTTAACTCTGATCTGACTTTAGTGTTTGATACATGGAAGGTGTTGAGTGTGCTCTGATCTTTGGGTTCATTCCTGGTGCTGGCTGAGCAGGACAGGTCCCAGCAGACAGAACAGCTTCTTCTGCATCAGCTCAGGACCTGAGATACATTTTATGTACAGAAATGCACACAATTGGGGAATAGACAGAAAGTGATGCAGTTTGGAAAGTTTTTCACAAATAAAATTCTAAAAAGTATGGAATCTGCAGTGTGCCCCCTTTACTTCAGTACCATTCAATACAATCTAGTCCAACCAACTTCATAATAAGTAAATTCAGTTGTCATGTGTGTCATCCCAAAATTACCCCTGTTAGAAAACATTGGTGAACTACAAAGATCATGAAGAGCAACATGTACATGAGGGTGATTGACAGTGCAGTTTTAACAAATATATACTGTATATATAAATATATAAAAAATTCTTAAGTTGCATACTCCTGCTTTAATATCCATATGAACTTTGCTCACAATGTGTTTTTCCTATGATTATAATTAAGCATTTTCCTATTTTAACTATTATTGAATATTTCTTCTGTACATACTTTTACACTGTGTTTTTGCTGTTCTCTTTGTCATCAGTGTTTCAAAATAAAGATACCATGTTTCTCTGTGTTGTATATGGGGTTGTAATAGTTTGTGTTTGAACAGTTTGTCCACACTACATTTGACTTCTTACTGGTGGCCATCAAGCAGGAGCCTCACACAGAGAAGTCCAAGAAGCAAGAAGAGTTTCTGGATAAGTTAAAAAAGAAAAAGATTACAATCACAGTGAGTTTATTATTATTAGAACATCAAGATGGTGATCAGTTGCCATGAAGGGAAAAACATCCACCAATATGCATTTTTATGTTGTCTGGCAGAGCATTGACCATGAAGATAAAATATTTCTGGGCCTGCGTGCTCCCAATGAGATATTTGAGGACTATCAGTACCTGATCAAAGTCTCCGACGCCTGCAACTGGTGTAAAGATGAGAATAAAATTAACCAGGCTAACAGGTGTGTTCAACACACATTCACACACCTCCATTTTTATACCAGCAGACCTATTTATAAAACTTGTGTTGGTAGTTCTAGGAAATGGCTTTGTCAGCTTTGAACAAACACCTATGATTATAGGTAAGCATGATATAATTGTGACTAAAAAACTACAAGTCAAAGCAGGAAATGTTTATTTCTTAACTGTTAATTACCAGAAATAAAGCTTTTCGGCACAGTTATCTTCAAACTTGATCAAATGTTATGCAAATTTAGGCTATTTAGCTTTTTTAATTTTTTTTTTACCATATTACTGAAGACCTCACCGTTCTGTCATGATTCTATCCTGAACCCATCCCAAGACGACTGAAACAAAAAACATGATTTACCTGTTTGCTGAATCTAAATTTGAAAGGGTTCTAAGAAAACAGAATTGACAAATTCCAGGAATGATGTCTCACATCTGAGAAACTTGAGCAATGCTGGCGGTTGAATGGAACTTTAATTTGTGCTTTGCTGTGATTGCCACACAAACTCAGAAAAAGAAAGTGTTTCTTTTGAAAGCAGCAGATTTTTGAACATGTGGCAAAATAGAAGTTCTCACACTTCTGTCTAAATCCATTTCTAAAAAGAACCTTTGAAGTTGAGACTCTTGCTTTTTAATAAATTTTTTTTTTGACTTTTTTGATGGTCCAAAATAAGAATCCATTGAAAATGGTCGATAACCAATATTTACTGATCTTATAACAACATGGTGGTGGGGCTCATCTTTGGAGGAGAGGAGATGAGATCACATACAGAGTGAAGGTGGAGCGACTGTCTTTCTGGTACACCACCACCAACCTCTGTTTGAAAACCTCCAAGTCAAAGAAACTGATTATTGATTTGATTTTTTCATGCGTAGCTGTCACTTCAGTGGACAGGAATATAAAAGCCACTTTATTGTGTATAAATGGGGTTCTATGTTATAAATACACACAGACCACTAAAGTGGACACTAGGGGATCATACAATACACTGCCAAATACTGGCCATCCACCCCAAGTGCAAGAAAGGTTTTGTTAAATCCAATATGGCAGACAGACGTAAAAAGCATGCAGACCAACTCAGGAATATCCAGTCCTTCTGTCTACTGTAGAAAACTCTTGCAGGTAAAAAAAATATTGTGACATCAAGTAACCCCTAAGGACAAATACTACTGATGTATTTTCAAAATAACAGCTTTGTATTTGGAGAAAATTACAACTGATCACCTGTCCACAAAAGTGGACATCATGCAACAGAGGCAATATTTTGACAGGGAATGATATCAATAGTTTGACTATAGATCTACAATATGTACCATTTTTAGCAAGCATTTTGGCTTGCATTAGGCAATGTTTAGCACCTAAACATTTAGGCGCTAAATGTTTTTAATGCCTAAAAACATTTACTTATATTTTAGTTCTTAATTTCAAGATTTTGTAAGGAAAAAAAGTCAATTATTGCCATTAAGAAGTAAAGTTTTTATACTTTACTGGCCAATGGTAGCAGTAGTGACAGTGGAGATGAAGATGATGAAGAACCTATGATCACTGTGGTCAATCAAAATGTTGAGAGACATGAAATAACTGAAGATGTAGCACTTGACAGTATACAAACCAGCATGCATCCCAAAAGAGAAAAGAAAATGTGGCTTTAACAGAACGGGAATTGAAGACGTTTCCAGGAATGAGTATGGAATTATGTCATACCTCAGAAACCCAAGGTCAAGAATGTATTGATCATCTGAGCCAGATCTGATGATGACATGGTACCAAGGGGTTTCTCATTTCTTGGAGAATATGAATCCTTTACATTTCAAGGCATCTGTAGCTTGTGCAGAACCCTAATAAATGAAGGTTCCATCCAGACATGCTCAAGAGTGCCAGTTGTTACACCATCACCATTAAAACACAGACTGGTGTCTAAGGCAGTGTGCCCAAAGACGGTCCTTGAGGGCAGGCATCCTGCATGTCCTGGTGGTGCCTGGTGGTTGTAATTCCAATGTTCTGATCAGGTCACAGTTCTGATCAGGTCTTCTGCTCAGTCATCATTTGATCCATATGTGTTGAACCAGGTAGAGAACTAGACCATGCAGAATGCTGGCCCTCCGGGGCCGACTTTGGACACCACTGATGTAAGGCATGTCATGAGATCAGACTGAGGCTTGGAGAACACTGGCCCTACCTCACTAAAACCAAAAATGTCAATATGCAATGATCCAGCCTGCACAAATAAAAAAAACTAGATACATCTGTATCCAATGTGTTGTTTGCAATCTCAGACCTTTGCACAATTTCATACAAGATAGACTTGATTTTTATAACTCTAAAAACAAAAACACTGAACTGTCATCTTGCAAAAAACAGTGTCACGTTCAATGATGTTAGCTGAAACAATGAGCGGAAAGGCGTAAGCGAGGGTGTGGTCAGGACTAAGGAAAACACCTTTGCCAACGTATCAACTTTGCTGCTATATTTGGCGCCTAGCAATTTTTTTTAAATCAAAAAAGCGACTAGATAGAAATCTAGTGATTCTTTCTGTTGTTGGAGACTTGTTATGGGGAAAACGGCTATTAACTGTCCTGATTGACAGTTAATACAACAGCCCCTTCCTACCAAAGCCTTGCTGTCAGCCTCACACTCCCATCCTGCAGCAAAACCGCCTGCAGTCAGAGCAGGGGAGGCCCAATTCACTCCTTGTCCATATTGCTAATGATTCACTCATGGGCAAATCTGAAAAACGGTCAACGCTCACCACGTTTGCAATTCTAAATGCAGTGAGTGAGACTGTTTTGTACCTGAACGTGGCGCCATGACATAGACATCAACCAAGCTGGGCTGCTGTAACCAATAGGAATTCAACTGTACTATAGCTGCCGTTCAACCCAAAGAGAACAGCACTAAGATAGTTTTAGGCCAAAATATTGCAGAATTAAACAAATTTTCATGAAAATTCCACAATTTGCACAAAATCATAAACATAGCACACTTAAGGACTTATAACATATATCTGCAAGAAGTAGTTGATTTGGGGTTTAGTTACTCCCTAAGCATGTGTATTTTTCATGCTTTATGTAAGGC
Organism: Poecilia reticulata; assembly: GCF_904066995.2. Taxonomy (NCBI): domain Eukaryota; kingdom Metazoa; phylum Chordata; class Actinopteri; order Cyprinodontiformes; family Poeciliidae; genus Poecilia; species Poecilia reticulata. The sequence continues at coordinate 924,997 of NC_088832.1, forward strand.
TTAAATTTTGCTGTATGTTTTATATTTCTTGTTTCTTCTTGGCCGTCTTTCTTATTTGTTTGAAACACTTTAAGTTATTTTGTGTATAAATGGTGAAATGACCTTGCTGCTAGTAATGCTCAAATAACCTAGTTTTTTTTGTGCTGAGCTCTTTTCTTTTCTGTGTTCCCCAGGATCCGAATTGTACATTTCATTCTCAATAACACTCACATCAGAACAAATGGTGAGTGGCTTTAAAATGGCTATTTCTTTTTTTCCTCTTTTTTATATTTATGGATGAATGGATTGAGATGTAAAAGTTTCTGCGTATGTGTAATACATTATTAATACATAGTGTTGTGTACCAACACATTGGAAATCTTTTCACATTGTTAATATTTTCAGAGAATCTGGAGAAGCTGAAAATGGAGGGTGTGTTTGAAACTATGTTCTGTCTTCATGAGGTGAGCAAACTTTTGACTAACTGCTTCTTTTCCAATTTGGTTTAGTAAAACCAATGCAAGTATAAATACAAATGTGATGTAAAGGAGTGACTGCAAAGCCTTCAGCTTTCATCCACTTACTACTTTACTCATCTATCTTTCTTTGAAGTAAAATGTGTTTCTGTAGTGGATACGACTTTCTTGATGTTTTTAATTAATTTATTTTCATATGTCATGACTCAGAAAAAGGAGCAGAAGAATCTGCGAAAGAAGTGGGCTCGCTGGTCGGCTCTCTTTACATCACAACCATTTGATGAAATCAAGTCAGTTCTTCCTCTTTGTCACAACTGCCATGTGACTGAAATTATTCAGTACTTTTCTTATTCTTTTGTGCCTCATTATTTTGAAACTTTTAACAATATTTATTCCACAGAAAATTAACTGCAAAGTATGTCCTTAGGAGGCTCAGCCAGACACTTTCTGCTGGGTATTGGATGCTTTAATGGTCTAAGCTGCAGGCATTACTAACACAACAGATGATAGCAGATACCAATCTCTAAATTGTAAATGACATTTTTATTCTATCTAAAATTTTTCTTTAAAGAGATGGTTTGCATTCTCACTAAAAGTTCATTAATTAAATTAAAATTACATTTAAAATTTTATTGTCCAGAAACATTGAACAGATTTAGTTTTATTTAATCTTTTGTTGGTATAGGTAAATCTTGCTGAAATATTAGGTCTCATGTTCAAGAATGTCCTGTTACATCCATACGTACACACATCAAAGCACACAACAGTCAGTAAAACTCATTTAACCAATTAACTGTAAAATGCAACTAAAAATAACATCTTTAGTTCAGTCAATCTGCATTTTTACTTTAGAAATGCCATTTAATAGAATCCTTTTGATGTCTACATCTGGTTTTAGACTAAGTCAAGAATAACTATATAACTATACTAAATCTGTTTTATTAAACATGCTTGCTACCAACAAGCAAGAAATTACCCTACACTGTAAAACATTTGAGCCACATTTAGTTATGTCTACTATGTTCTACTCTTTAAATGAATTTAGCGAGTTTTAGAGTTTGAACCTAAATGTGTGAGATTGTGTAAAATAAATCTACAATAGTGAGTTGTGTTAACTTTTTCTTAATTTGGTCATACCCCCCAAGAGTTGAATAAACTAGAGTTTTTAGGTTAGCACTAAAATACCAAAAGAATAAAAAGACAATAGTGGGAAACTCAGAAGACCGAACTATTGGGAAAACAGTTAATATTTGTATACTCATGGTGTACAACCCCTAATCAGCTTATTAACTCAAAACACCTCTAATGGTTTCCTGTGCCTCTAAATGTGATGAGTTCAATGTGCCTTGATCATGTTTGCTCTGTTGATGCAGATGTTACTTTGGGGAGAAGGTGGCGCTGTACTACCTGTGGTTGAACTGGTACACCATACTGCTGATTCCAGCTGCTGCTCTAGGTGTAGTCATCTTCCTTTATGGTCTGGCCTTTTTCAACACCAGCCCTCTAATGTAAGTCAGGAACATGCATAGAATTAAACTTCTGCTCTGAACTATATACATTTCACAGAGCAGCTTTTGAAGAGTTTCACATAAAACAAACTTTACATAAAAAAATAAAATAATAAATGTTTATTATATTAATGCTTCCATTTTTGTATGTGTGCTTGTCCAAAGTAAGGAGGTGTGTGACTCTAATGTCACCATGTGTCCGAGCTGTGACAGGGTGTGTGAACCAAGACAGCTCTCAGAAACATGCACTTATGCTAAGGTGAGCATGACAAATTACTGGCCATCAGTTAGGAAATGGCAGAAATGCCAGCAAAGAAACTAGAAAGTTTTGGAAGAACTAAATAATAAATTAGTAAATGTGTGCAGACATAACAATGTCTTTTTTTTGATGGAAATTCAACATATTGGAAAAAGAGTTGTTTGATTTGTCTTAATCTTAATTTATTTTTGTTTTTTGACATGACTGGTGTATTTCTGCTGAACAGTATCAAAAAGAACATGTTACTTCGAACAAAAGGGAAATGTGGAATGAATTGACCTTATAAAGCAATGTGTTTTTTTGCCATTTCCTGAAAAGTCAATTTTTTTGAGAACATTTCTGTCCAACAGCAGCAATATGCAAATTGACCATGAAAGACTAAGAACACTATTGAAACTGTGAAGCATGGAGGTGACAGCATCATGATGTGTGGACATTGAGGAAAGAATGTAATATAACATTCTTTCTGTCAAGACATTCGCTAGGCAGCTAAAGTTTGGGTTCAAGTGACTGAGTATAATGCCATGTTGATTACAAAGTACTTTAAGGACAGTAAAGTTGATGATTTGAAGTGACCATCACAGAACCATGAAATGTATTACAAGATGAGAAGCAAATGTAAGTAAATTGCTAAATTTGAAGACAGTAAAAAAGCATTTTGGAAGTTGAAATAATTTTTAGAATCCTAACTGGCCTAAGCCCCCTTCCATACCTCCCAAAAAGTAATGTAGTCCTAGGTAATGAGGGACAAGAAATATTTTGTCTTCTGACCCTAACAGGAAGTTCAGAGCAGTGTTGATGTACGCTGAAGTTGAACTTAATTTTTCTTACTTGTTTTTAGTATATTACAATGCTATCCAAACATATCCAGTTTAAACTTACCTGGTTACAGCATTTAATAATGTGGACCAATTCAGAACTGCACATGCAAATGTTAAAGCATGCTGGTCAATTTGTGTTAGAAATAAAAAAGTCATGTTTATGTGTTTTTTCTTCTTCTTCCCGCCACAGGTCAGCCATTTATTTGACAATGAGGGAACTGTTGCATTTGCTATGTTCATGGCAATCTGGGGTAAGTCTCTGATGTAATCACTGTTGCTGCTTTGCTGGTGTTCTGGGTGATTTTGACACTTTCCTTCTTTGTTTCAGCCACAGCTTTCCTGGAGTTTTGGAAGAGACACAGAGCCAGATATGTCTCAGAATGGAAGGTCTATGACTGGAGTGAAGAAGAGGTACAGTTTTTCTTCAACATAAGTCCCAACAATATGATGCCCTTTACTGTGTTTGTTATTAATATTTAGGTAATAATTGACAGGACTTTTCCCTGAGCAATATCTTTCTGAATATACCATTCAAGTAGAATAAACATAAATCATGAACACAACAGAACCGATATTTGTTCTATTGTATTCTGTTCTGTTATTTTGATGGTTTTGATAGCTGTCTTAATGGAGATCACTGATTCATTTACTTCAAGCTCTAAGTTTCTCCAGTTTAATTCCATCATATTGGCTGGTGTTTAATACTGGAAACTCATGATGTGTTTTGTTTATATTTGGAAGTCAGAGTTCCCAAAGTTGAATGTTTCCCATTAAAAATAATACAAGTTGCTGGTGTAATATATGTGTTATCATTTCTGTTACATAAACATTTAGATATTGGCCACATATTGCCCACTGTAGAGTATCTGTTAATGAACATGTCCCTTTTTATGTCTGAAGGTATAATACGGAGAGAAATACCGGTCCTTCTCAAAAAATTTGCATATTGTGATAAAGTTCATTATTTTCCATAATGTAATGATAAAAATTAAACTGTCATATATTTTAGATTCATTGCACACCAACTGAAATATTTCAGGTCTTTTATTGTTTTAATACTGGTGTTTTTTTCATACAGCTCATGAAAACCCCAAATCCCTGTCGCAAAATAATTGCATATTTCATCCGACCAATAAAAGAAATGTGTTTTAATACCAAAAAAGTCAACCTTCAAATAATTATGTTCAGTTATGCACTCAATACTTGGTCAGGAATCCTTTTACAGCCTTCAATGTGACGTGGCATGGAGGCAATCAGCCTGTGGCCCTGCTGAGGTGTTATGGAGGCCCAGGATGCTTCGATAGCCTTAAGCTATCGAAGCATCCTGAGTGTTGGGTCTTGGTCTCTCAACTTTCTCTTCACAATATCCCACAGATTCTCTATGGGGTTCAGGTCAGGAGAGTTGGCAGGCCAATTGAGCACAGCAATACCACGATCAGTAAACCATTTACCAGTGGTTTTGGCACTGTGAGCTGGTGTCAGGTCGTGCTGAAAAATGAAATCTTCATCTCCATAAAGCTTTTCAGCAGATGGAAGCATGAAGTGCTCCAAAACCTCCTTATAGCTGCTGCATTGACCCTGCCCTTGATAAAACACAGTGGACCAACACCAGCAGCTGACATGGCTCCCCAGACCATCACTGACTGTGGCTACTTGACACTGGACTTCTGGCATTTTGACATTTCCTTCTCTCCACAGTCTTCCTCCAGACTCTGGCACCTTGATTTCCGAATGACATGCAAAATTTGCTTTCATCTGAAAAAAGTACTTTGGACCACTGAGCAACAGTCCAGTGGTGCTTCTCTGTAGCCCAGGTCAGGCGCTTCTGCTGCTGTTTCTGGTTCAAAAGTGGATTGACCTGGGGAATGCAGCACCTGTAGCCCATTTCCTGCACACGCCTGTGCACGGTGGCTCTGGGTGTTTCTACTCCAGACTCAGTCCACTGGTTCCACAGGTCCCCCAAGGTCTGGAATCGGTCCTTCTCCACAATCTTCCTCAGGGTCCGGTCACCTCTTCTCGTTGTGCAGCATTTTCTGCCACATTTTTTCCTTCCCACTGAGCTGCCTTGATACAGCTCTCTGGGAACAGCCTATTCGTTCAGAAATTTCTTTCCGTGTCTTACTCTCTTGCTTGAGGGTGTCAATGATGGCCTTCTGGACAGCAGTCAGGTCAGCAGACTTACCCATGATTGTGGTTTTGAGTAATGAACCAGGCTGGGAGATTTTAAAAGCCTCAGGAATCTTTTGCAGGTGTTTAGAGTTACTTTGTTGATTCAGATGATGAGGTTAACTGCTCGTTCAGAGAATCTTTTCATGATATGCTAATTTTTTGAGACAGGGATTTTGGGTTTTCATGAGCTGTTTGCCAAAATCATCAGTATTGAAACAATAAAAGACCTGAAATATTTTAGTTGGTGTGCAATGAATCTGAAATATATGACAGTTTAATTTTTATCATTACATTATGGAAAATAATGGACTTTATCACAATATGCACATTTTTTGAGAAGGACCTGTACAATACTACCAGTTATCTAACTTGCAACTAGAATGCACTCAGCTAAATTATGAAATCATTCACAGATCTGAGCTGTGACTTCAGAGGCAAAAAAATTAGTCCTTCATCACAGTTGGATCACATTTGGGAATAACTATCCTGAAGATTTTACTGGTCAACAGATACTCTGACTGTCCTTAATCTATGTTTTCTCTGGATTAATTTATTTATAGATTGATGTATTTTAATGTGCATTCTTATTATTTTATGTACGGTATGTATGTATTTATTTTATATGTTTATTTTATATTTAGTCATATTTAAATCACATACAATATCACACTTATAAATTTTATATTGTATATGGTTATATTTGTATTTACCAATCTTTAACACTTTGGATGTAGCTGTCAGTATATAAGCAAGTCATGTAAAAAGTGATTAATATACTACAGAATCTGTTTTTACAGTGGAAGTCTCTGTTTGTGTTGAATCAAACCAACATGAAATTTCAAGTGTGTGTGTTTTTGTCTGTGTATCAACAGGAAGAACTGATCATGGAAATAGTCAATGATATAGAGTGTGAGCCCAAAGATTTCAAACACTCATACTTTCAAAGTACTCTGGTCCTCATCTTATTTACAGCCATGGTAAGACACACACACACGCACACACACAGACAGACAGAGGTTATGTTTCTCTATCTTCTCTATCAATAGGTTCATTGACTTCCATTATTTTCTATAGCCTGACCCTAACTCTAACCTCAACTCAATCCACACCTTAGCCCTAAACCTAACTCCTACCACTAAGACTTCTCAGCAGGCTGCGGTCCCCACAAAGAACAGTGGGTTCCCACAATGTAATATGTGTTGGGAAACTGGTCTTTACCAGTATCAATTTATTACCTGGAATGATGACAACACTGCCATGGTGCAATGTTGTCACAGATAACTGAAACTAAAAGCATCTGTCATGTGATTCTGGTGTAGGAGGCGTTGGTGTCAGAAATGTGTCTAAAGATTGAAACATCACTGGGAGGAGATTGACACAGAACAGTGACAGCTCAGTTTCACAGCTACTGTTCATGTTTGCTGCTCATTCAAGACATCACTAACAACTATTTTAAAGCAAATTAAAATAATTTTAAGTATTTGCTTCTTTGGGAATCATATAAAAAGCAATTGATTGCTTACAAATTAAATTACAGGCTTTCCAAATTCATTAAAAAATATACATTTATATAAAATATTTTGGAAAAAGGCTAGATTTGCTGTTTTTCACCTCCTTTTTATTGAGCTCTATTTTCTAACTTTATTTGCATTTTAACCTTTGACAGCTTATTTGCTGTATTTTATGGTTGATGAAGGGTTTTCTTGACAGTCAAGATGTTTCTGGCCAATTAAAACTCATTTCAACTGCTGGAACAACACACTAGTCAGAATTCTGTGGAAAACTTTTTTTTTTTCCCCAGCAACTAGTTCTGGTTGTTCTGGAATTCTTGGGGTGGAGCTTTGTTATACTTGCACAAACTTTCACTTCTGTGACCTCAGAAAGTGAAAACTGCAGATTACCAAACTGAGCAATGATCAACAATTTGAAATCAAATTTTGTTTACTCCATTTGTGTTCCAGAGCTAAGTGTTTAAACTTGACTAATATCACAGGTTTCTGTTTTTGTTCTAACTGAAGACAGTAAATTCCTTTAGAGCCAGTCATTACATGTGACTGTTGGGTTTTAAGGTTTCATTTCAGTTCTGGTCACCTTTTTTATGCAGCAAAAGCTAATAACAAACAGCACTTCACAAGACAGACTCATCTATCCATCTATCCAGCTTAATCTCTAACTTGCAGCTCTTCCTAATTAAAATGTCTTTTTTTTTTAGAAGACACTAATGAATAAAGCTATCGCAGCATAAAGCTATCGCAGCAGAAAGCTATTTATATTTTTTGTTTACCTTATTTTCATTCATTATCAACACTCAAAGAGCAGTTTTGAGAGATGTAGTGTTATACTTGTTTGAAGAAAAAGGGCTACATGTGTTTGTGATTCCATTAATTGTGTGTGTGTGTGTCTGCGTGCGTGCGTGTGTGTGTGTGTGTGCGCGTGTTTGTGTGTTGCAGTTGATGGTGATCATCGGTATTACTCATGCTCTTGTGGTGTTTCGAGTGATGACTGCCTCCTGGTTTTCGAGAAGCGAGTCGGATTTTCTTGAAGAAAAAGCCAACATGTTAGCTATGCTGCTGGGAGCAGTGCTGCACTATGTCACCATTCAGATCATGACCCGGGTATGTTTATTCAAATTCTGATTTTAAAAATAACATGTGTCCTGATTGAAAAACATGCAGGAAAAGGTAAAAAAAAAGTTATTGACCCTTGCAAAGGGTTACAAAATCACTTCAAAGACTTTTTAACTCAAGATAAACACAGTAAGAAGCTATTGTTAACAAACAGGTGACTAAAGATCAGAATTGAGTTGAACCTTTGCTGGAGTGGCCAGTCTCCCAAAATTACTCCAAAACCAGATCTGGACTCACCAGGAGGTCACAGAAAACCCCAGAGCAACAACTAAAGCACTGCTGGCCTCATCTGCCTCAACTTTGGTCAGTGTCCATGACTCAAAAATAAGAAACAAATGAAGAAAAATTCCATTCAATATACTTTATTGAATTGAATTTAACAACATAAGTTGATCCAAGGTCAAAAAGAAAAAGAAAGCGACTGACTTTTTTTTTTTAAATTAGTGATTATTTATGTTTTTCTCCTGTGTCTGTCTTGCTTCCTGAGCCATATAAAGAGCCTGAGGCAAGTTAATGTTATCATATCTTGAGGAAGGCTTTTCAGCCTTCTAACACTACCATTTTGTGACTAAAATATGCAACTTCACACAACAATGAATTGCATAAACAAAGAAGCACAAATAACATAAAACTACTCTAAATTTGAGTGCAGCATACCCAGGTAAGGCCCCTTTTAATGTCTTTTAACATTAATTCCCCACTCACATTTAACAAAATGAATGGGGAAATAGCATTCAATATTTCCTACTGAGTTACATACACTGACCGACCACTTTATTAGATAGACCTTAATAGTACTGGGTTGGACCCATTTTTGCCTTCAGAACTGCCTTGGTTCTTTGTGGCATAGATTCAACGAGGTACTGGAAACATTCCTCAGAGTCTGGTCCATATTGACATAATAACATCACACAGTTGCTGCAGATATGTAGGCTGCACATTCATGATAAGAATCTTCCATTCCACTACATCCCAAATGTGCTCTATTTGATTGAGATCTGGTGACTGTGGAGGCCATTTAAGTACAGAGAAACCAGGAAACTGTGTTCAGGAAACTAGTCTGAGATGATTCGCGCTTTATGATATGGATATGTTAATCCTGCTGGAAGTACCCATCAGAAGATGGGTACACTGTGGTCATAAAGGGATGGACATGGTCAGCAACAATACTCAGGTAGGCTGTGGTGTTGACACGATGCTCAGTTGGTACTAATGGGCCCAAAGTGTGCCAGGAAAATATCCCCCACACCATTGCACCACCACCACCAGTCTGAACTGTTTATACAAGGCAGGATGGATCCATGCTGGCATGTTGTTGACGCCAAATCCATCCGAATGTCGCAGCAGAAATCGAGACTCATCAGACCGGGGAACATTTTTCTAATCTTCTATTGTCCAATTTTGGTGAGCCTGTGGGAATTGTAGCCTCAGTTTCCTGTTCTCAGCTGACAGGACTGGTACATGGTGTGGTCTTCTGCTGCTGTAGCCCATCCGCCTCAAGGTTTGACGTGTTGTGCATTCAGAGATGCTCTTCTGCAGACCTCGGTTGTAACGAGTGGTTATTTGAGTTACTGTTGCCAGATTGGTTCTATCAGCTGGAACCAGTCTGGTTAGTCTCCTCTGACCTCTGGCATCAACAAGGCATTTGCGCCCACAGATCTGCCACTTACTGGATATATTGTATCTTTTTTGGACCATTCTCTGTAAACTCTAGAGATGGTTGTGCACGAAAATCCCAGTAGATCAGCAGTTTCTGAAATACTCAGATCCAGCCCGTCTGGCAGAACGGTGCATTCAAAGTTACTTAAATCACCTTTCTTCTCTATTCTGATTCTCGGTTTAAACCTCACCAGATCTTGGCCATGTCTACATGTCTAAGAGCATTGAGTTGCTGCCATGTGATTGGCTGATTCAACATTTGTGTTAATGAGCAAGTGTATCTAATAAAGTGGCCGGTGAGTTTACATGTTTCATGGTTAGCTGAGATGCTTTAAAATTAATATCAATGAACAGAACAGGAGTACATTTGTTTTAAAAGCTTCAAAAAAATGACTTATTTGTTCTTGTGCATTGTCCTGATCGTGCTCAACAACATCATTATTCTACCATCTCTCATGTCAATCTAACTGTAATTTGGTTTGCAGGTGAACAGATGGGTGTCCCTAAAACTCTGCGATCTAGGTGAGAGCATATGAGTCCTGGTCAGGATGGAGCATTTCTTTCATTGAGTTTTAAACCAGATCATCTGTTTCTGAATGCTTTCTTCTGTCTGCATTACTCAGAGGAGCTGAACTCACTCGCTGCCAAAGAGAGAAGCTTCACAGTTAAAATGTTTACCTTTCAGTTCTTCACCCTCTTCTCCTCTCTCTTCTATGTGGCTTTTTTCCTGGGCAGGTATGTATCCAAAGCATGTAGTCCAAACACAACACATAGCTTTGTGTTGTTCATTCAAAGTCACTTAAATCACCTTTCTCCTCTATTTTGATTCTCGGTTTAAACCTCACCAGATTTTGGCCATGTCTACATGTCTAAAAATCAGCCAATCAAATCACATGTGTAGTTTTTGATTCTGATCAAAGCACAGTGATATGTTTTGAATAAACCAAATGGTTTCAGTTTACCAACAAGTGGGTATAATAAAAGTTTCTTGGTTTGTGTCAGGATAAACGGCCATCCTACAAACTATGTGCGTCTGGCTGGGTTTAGACTGGAGGAGGTGAGATCACTTCATGGTTTCCGTAGAGCTGTCATACTGCAACAACATGGTAAATAGTAAACCCTAACGTGTCGTTTGTCTTTCAGTGCCATCCCAGTGGTTGTTTAACAGACCTCTTTATCCAAATGGCAGTGATTATGCTGCTCAAACAGACTCTCAACAACGTCTTGGAGATCCTTGTGCCGTAAGTGAGATGTTTTGTTTTGACTTTGCATGTTGCATTCAGGTAACCTACAGGAAACAACAGTGGATCTAATCCTCTTGCAGCTGGGCCATGAACTTTTTGAGAAGAAAAACTGCAAGGCGGCTGAAGAGACAGTGTGGCAAATGTTACAGGAAGTTTTGTCGTGAAAAGCAGGGTCGTGTTGAAGCATGTGATGTTTGCAAAAGACGGGACTGGCTGAGAAACTATCACCTGGGTAACACGGATGCCTTCAGCCTGTTTAATGAGTTTCTGGAAATGGGTAGGTCTATTTCACTGTAACTACAAATATTACAGCTATGAAAATGAGGGGGAAAGAATCACGAGAGGGATTTACACTTGTTTCTCTCACGCTGCCGTTTGAAATTAGCATAACATTAAATGCTGCTCAAAGTCACACATGGAGGAAAGAGCTAATTAATAAATTAAAATAACAAGGACTGACATGGCGTAGTTTTTATTTTCAGCCTTTAGAACTGCAGATTGCTGTTTTGTTTGCATGTTGCCCACTGCTCTCTCTCTGTGCTCCTCAGTGATCCAGTTCAGCTTCACCACCACATTTGTGGCTGCATTCCCTCTGGCGCCCCTTCTGGCTCTTATGAATAACATCATTGAGATTCGCCTGGATGCCATCAAAATGGTCCGCTACGAGCGGCGCCTTATTCCCAGAAAGACCAGTGACATTGGTAAGGCATGGAAAACAAGCATTTCATGGTCTTTTATGTTGTTTTAAACCCAGAAAGCCTATTTTTTAGAAAAGAGCCACACAAAGAGCACTTTTTGCCACTTAGTGCAATAGATACAACACAGAAACAGGAGTTTGTATGTAACTGCTGTATTTGAGGATTATTTTGCTGTCTGCAGGAATATGGACGGAAGTGTTGGAAGCTGTTGGTGTATTTGCTGTGATCATTAATGGCTTGGTCATTGGCATCTCATCTGACTTTATTCCTCGTCTGGTTTACCATTACCATTATGGCCCATGTGCCAAAGGCATCTATTCGACACAGTCAGTCACGTCTCCAGCTTAAAGCTCTGACATCATCTTAGCACTGAGATATGTTCTGTCCTCATGTTTTTCTTATTTGCAGCTGTATGCAAGGCTACATTAATGACACTCTGTCTGTAGCCTTCATGAAGACCAACATCAAAGATGAATATATGCTGAAAACAAATGATTATGCTAACGTCACTCAGTGCAGGTGAGAGAACTAAATGACTGGTTTGTGTTCACACATGTAGTGTTCCTTCATAGATGGGTCAACCAGGTTCAACTGTTGTTTACAGCTACAGAGACTACAGGAATCAAGACTACTCTCTGACCTCTCAGTTTTGGCTTGTCCTGGCTATACGCTTTGCGTTCATCATTCTCTTTGAGGTTTGTTCCTGGAATATTGCAAACATTTTTAAAATTAAAATTAGAAAAAGAACTGAATTTGATTGTCTTACATCATTTTGTCTTGTGTGTGTTATCTGCCTGCAGCATGTAGTGGTGGTGTGCAAGTTTATCGCAGCCTGGTTCGTCCCAGAAAATCCTGTCAGGGTTAAGAATGGTCGCTTGCATGATAAAATGGACCGACTCAAGAGTGAATTGAAGTGAGTCAAATGGAATAAACATAAGTCATCTTAAGAGGAAAAACTCACTAAAACACATTTTGAATTCACCCTCTTGTGAAAAGTCCATGTTGTTGTTAATGTAGTTTTTTCCGCTCCAGCATTTTGCCACACATTGTTTGACTTTGAGTTTGGTGTGGTTGACTGGAGTTCAGTGAAGTCGGATTACAGGATGCCACTCTAACCTGTGTTGTACCTTTGTGATCATAATGTGATGTAATTCACTTTTACCTGCTGGCTCCATTTCAGTGTATTACTGTGGTGTCAGTTTATAATTAATGTGTTCTCAAGACACATTACCAGACAAGTAGTACTGCTATAATACAGACAGCAGTGTTTCCCTACCATTTTCCAATTCATTTTATTAGCCAATCTAAATAACGCCAGTTCAGATCGTGAGCTGCTTCCATCTCTACTTTCGGTTCTCTCTTAAGTTATGTTCATAGATGATGAATTGAGGCATGAGGGTGTGCCTGTATGTTCTGCTACCTGGTCGTCCACCTCAGAATTTCTGCAGGGATCTCGCCCCACCTTTCACTCAAACTGGATGAATGGGAAGGTGCTCTTGCAGAGCAGGTTTGCCTGTGAAAGCATTTATATGATTCCTCTATGAGGGCGTATTTTCACAAAATACTGCACCAACCTACATATCGACAATAAAAGCCACACCTCTTCTATCAAAAGTCACTAGTGCCACAAATCACCATTTTTACCATGTGTCTGGTTAAAAAGTCACACAAAATACGCTGGTTTATGGCTTAGGATGCTGTAAAATATGACCAAATCCTATCAACACCATGCTTTTGTAGACTTCCTTCTCAACATAAAAAATAACATTTATTCATGTCATTGAATTCAAGTTTTTATGGGTGATGGCATTTGATGAGTGGTGGCGTTCAATGGCCTGAATAAAAGCCATAATTTTTGCAGAGAGAGATCTACCCCAAATCCAAAGGAAACTTGGAGACAAGAAATTAATAAGGATACTGTAAGGTGGTTGAAGGAGCAGTACATGGTATCCCCCCTAGTGGAGGTGGAGCATGAAGACTTGATTCCATCACTGGTTGAAGTGGAAAAGCGTCAGGACACTGGGTGTGGCTGCTGAGGGCAATGTGCCTGTGAAGATTATGATGTCTTCAAAGTCATAATGGGTAGCATGACAACGCTGGTGTAGTACCAGTCTGATATGGTGGTCTTTATATATTAGGCTGAAGAGTATGTTCCACTTATCAAGCTATCACACTTCTCACCCTCCCTGGGAATGCTTAGCAAAGGATGTTGGAGAGACGGTTCCCTCAAACCTTGGATTGAAGAGGCAGCATCCCGGCTCTGGAACAGAGAACCACATCTTTACCCTCACTGCATTGCTGAGGAGATGTAGTCATAGAAAGGATGGTGTCTATTTGGGGAACCTCCAAGTCTCATCTCGACTTTCTGCAGTTGATGTGTTTTTATGATGGCTTCCTAAGGCAATGAGGCATTTCAACGGTTCACAGGGGAGAATAAAACAGCCATAATGAGAGTCAGATCCTGCTCATGTGGGCCCTGGTTCTCAACCTGAAGAAGGTGTACTGCTGTCTGTGGGGTGGAGGTCAGTCTCTGCTTCGAGCAAAGATCATCAGGATATCGAGGTTTCTAGTTCATGAGGGACGATAGGATGGGTGGGGTTAGTCTGTAATAATGTGGGCGGTGCTCCAGTTTTTGTGGTTCAGAAAGAACACAAACATTAAGCCAAAGTTGAAAAGTTTCAAGTGCTAGAAACTTTTAAAGATAGGAAAATGTAATTATTTACAACTTAACGATAATATGCTTATAACAGAGTGTCTCCTATCAACAAAATTCTAAAGCTGCAAACTTGATAAAAATTCATTTGCCATGATAATTCCTTCTTATTTGTGGTATCTGAATTGAGTTTTTGTTTTAAATAGAGAAAAAAACAAATGGTAACACTTTATTTGACGGGGGTGAATAAGACTGACATGACACTGTCATAAACATGATATAACACCTGTCATGAACATCAGTAAGTCTTCATGAATATTTATGACTGTTGTCATAAAGCGTCATTCGGTAAATTATGACTTTTAATGCAAAGTTGACATTATTCAAAATGTCTTTGTTATGACAACTTGACATTAACCAAGAAATCATTACTGTTTAAACTTTACCTTTGATAACATAAAGTTACCTAATTTTTAAAGCGCAATCAGTAATACTTTTATAACAAATTTATATCAGTAATGATTTCTTGGTTAATGTCAAGTTGTCATAACAAAGACATTTTGAATAATGTCAACTTTGTATTAAAAGTGTCATAATTTACCGAATGACGCTTTATGACAACAGTCATAAATATTTATGAAGACTTATTCATGTTCATGACAGGTGTTATGTCATGTTTATGACAGTGTCATGTCAGTCTTATTCACCCCCTTCAAATAAAGTGTTACCAAACAAAATTTATACAAAATTTCACATGTATGAAAGCAGTTCATCCAGATTTTAATTTTATTCTGTATGTTTTGTCTGTTTTCTTTTCAGAGACAGGAAACTTCGACGTCCCATATCAACCGAAGTGTGACCTTAGCTGACCTCTGATCTGCTTCCACTGAAAGGCGCTGAAATGGAAAAAAAAATGAATTTATGCTTTTTAATAATCTGTGCCTGCTGTTGTAACTCAAAATAATGTGACATATTTGTTCAAGAATATTGTTGAAAGTAGCAGCAGGTTTGGTTTTATTTGAAATGTAACTAAATGTGTTATTTTATGTCAGTCATTTACTGCTGAATGATGCACTGTGAAACATTTAGCTGATTCATTCCTGAACTTGTTTCATTGTTGCTCTTATTGTAGGGAAAAGCAGATAACAGCTAACTGATATTAAAATAGATTTGCAGTGAACCAGGCTGCTGCACATTTTCATTTCAAGGTTTCTGTCTAAACAAGCAAGTAAATTAAACCGCCGAGAAGATAAATGTGGAGTCATCTCTTCTTTGGTTGGTGTCCAGCAATTAAACATGTCCTCCACATAACTGAACTCTGCTCTCAGGCTCTTCTCATGTTAGGTGTATAGTCACTCCTTTTTTAGCTGACAAATTAATGACAATATGTGAATATATCCAAATACTGAATGAATGAATGGTAGATGTTTAGACTAAAGCTAGGAATCTCCATGTAGTTGGGCTGGAAGAAGGCTGCAGTGAATTCAGAAACTAGATTGCATCACTTCCTTCACTCTAAAATAAATTATCCCATTTTGGAGAAAACAGACACCTGAAACAGGTTTTCTAACAATAGTAACAGTGTTTAGGAAATCTGGGTTTTTTTGTTCCGGAGGGAAAATGAAATCCAATTCTGAATACATCACCATAGTAACAGCCTCTGCACAGATAAGTAGTTCATTGATCAACATCCAGAGTTTCTGCTGATCTCTGGCTGTGTGAAGCTAGCTCTCCAATAATTGTTGCTTTTCAATTCAATTAAATTTAAAATATCAAAAGGAAATTACATCCATCCATTTTCTGTACACCCTTGTCCCTAGTGGGGTTAGGAAGAGTGCTGGTGTCTATCGCCAGCAAACGTTCCGTGCGAGAGGCAGGGTCACCCTGGACAGGTCCCCAGTCTGTCGCAGTCAAAGGGAAATTAAATGTTGCAAATCAATCTACTGCAGTTTACTGTAGATCCTGAAGGCTGTGGGCAGCCGGGGTCTCCTCAGGATACTGCTCATGATTCAGTCCCTCCTGGCACAACAAGCTGAGGTCAGTGAGTCTCTGAGCATCATGTGGATCATCCAAGGGTCAGAGGATCCTCCTGGACGACAGGAATATGACACTACGATGAGTGGAAAGGAATTCAACTAAGGCTTGCATTAAGATTAAAAACTTCTCACAAAGTCTCTGTTCTCTTTTCCTTTTTTTCCATTTGAATCCCTTTTATGTTATCTTGGAAGAGCATTGGTCTGTTTTTGAAAAGAGCAGGTTTCTGCCGTTTTAAGGAAATTCTTTCGTCGTTTTTTTTCTAATATTCACAAAAAACGTCACTACTAGTACCTGACTGAAAACAAAAAATGCATGTGCAGAGGTTTAACGGTAAGCAGATCAAATGGTTATCAAACAAAAATAAAACAAATAGGTAAATGTGCAGTAAGCCATTTCTATTCAAACACAGATAAAAGCAGTAAAAACCCATAAACAATTCATCAACCTTTATTAAAATTATTATATTTTTACTGTTTCATTACATTGGAAATTGCTACATGATCAAACCAGTTTAACAGGAACAGCTGAAGTGCTGAACAGGTGACAGACATCAGCTACAGTCATATCAGGTGAGATGATGTCAAACAGGATTAATAATTCAATTATGTAAAGGTACTTTGTGTTATTTTACTTTTCAGTTTGTTTATTCAGCACAGAGAGAGTTCTATTGAACACAAACCACTCACTCATAGTACATGTAGCGACACATTCACACGCATTTCTTTGCTGAATTATTAGTGATAACACAAACAGTTTGAAATGTGACAAAGTTACATAGAAGTTGGAGGCCTCAACGTGTTTAATGTTAGAACTACCTAAAAACACTGAATACTTAAAGTGAAATTTGCTTTTGCTTTTACTATGAGTCACATGATAGAAATGAGTAGCGACTCATTTCAATGTTTCCAAATCAGAGCCTGCAGCTGTTTTTTTTTTTTCTTTCTGCTCTTGGATGGATTTTTTAGTTCTTAATCTGGAGTAGGAACTTTTACTGGTATATTGGTGTCTGTAATGTAATTATTGATCAGAACTGATCAGTTGTCCCTGTAATCTAATCCCACCACAGGACAGTACTATTTGACTCAGAGGAAATGTAGTAAATGCAAACACATGAACTGTAATGTAGAGCTAACAAGCACCAACTGTCAGAGTCCAAAACCCAACCCAGTTATTGTTACTTTGCAGATTTCCTTACCAGCAACGAGCCGAGGGCTTTCTTGGGAACAAGGTTTCTGAAAATGCTGAGCAACAGTATTATTAGTAACTAACAGCAGTAACTAACAGTGGTAGCTAACATTTCTATGTGATTTACTTTCAAACTTTAGCAACATATTCACAAAAGGGGGCATCATAATACAAATAAACATTTCTTTTTACTGCAGATATTAGGTTTTATACAAGGCAGCCATGTTGGATCTTGAGGTCAGAATTAGAAACCTCTACTCTGTTAATGCACTTTTCAGCTTTAAAACTTCAACACAACAGAATGCATAAGTACACTGACTCCATGAACCAATCATGTAGTTTGTTATGTTTGTAATTACAAAACACAAAAAACAGAAAATAGTCCAAGTCCTGTTGTGTTTAGGAAATTTTGTCAACTTGGTGGAACTTTATCTTATTAAAACCTTTGACAAGCACTGGTCTAACCATGACTGTTAACTTCAATATGTTTCTTTAAAAACGTCATTCATTTATATCATCTAACGGTCATTGACATCAGGAGCTAAATCCCAAACTAAATGAAACAGTGACCCCCAGAGGTTAGACTGAAAATGACATGACGCACTGAGTGCTCGGCGGGATGTTACGTCTCCTCAGCATTCCTCGTTGACACGGGAATCCAAAGGGAGGAACCTCATTGGCTCTTACCTCATTTTTTACACTGCTATGAGGAAATAGTGCAACTATGAAGTTTTAGACAGCTTTGCTTTGGAATCACATAACTACTGCATTTTACACTTTAAGCACATTTTCTCTTACATAAGAACATTTGTGTCTATAACTCACAACTTAATTCTGATCTGAAAAACTACATGAGCTGCTTTGTAGAAAAACAGCATGTGTGTGTGTGTGTGTGTGCGCGGGTGTGTGTGTGTGCGCGGGTGTGTGTGTGTGTGCGTGCGTGCGTGTGTGTGTGTGTGTGTTTTCACCCAAACCGGTAAAAACAGAACGTGTAGGATGGACTGAGAGACACCAAGTAAAGTGTCCAACACATACAAGTCATCAGAGTTCTGGAGCAATTCCCTCCAATTTGAACATATCTACCTACATACATGCCAAATCCAGCTGCAGATCTTCTCTTATCTTACTTCAAAAAAGACAAAAATGTACTCCTCAAAAAGGGGCAAAAATATTCATAAATAGTTTTGATAAACCTTTTAAAAACTACTGCATCCAGCAGGTTTCTTCTTCTCTGATGGGAGCTTGAGCAGAACGTTAACTTCCAAAGAGAAGTGTGACAACGTGTAAAGTTTTCAGTAGCCTCAACAATAAGAAACATTCAAAAGAAATGAGGTGAATCAGAATTAGGTTTAAAGTGTGTGTGCAACACCAACAGTTAAACGGGCAAATTGATTCACACACTAACAGATCGCTGAAGTCGGTATGTTTTAACAACATTAAGTCTGAATCTATTCTGTCAGGGATAAACCATATGTTATGTCAGAATCAGTCTAAAATAAACCAGCTGCATGTGACTGTTAAAAACACAACACAAGCATTAATCAGTCAAACGGTTCCAAACGGAGGAATAACGGCTCCTGTGTTTGGTTCTGGTTGGTCCGTTCGCCTCCTTCTCCTCACTGCAGAATTCACGCTGGGAGGAAACAGACACTAGAAGTTGGAATCAACGAAGTTCTGTCGGGTAAATCCTCTCTGTCGAACACAAAGAAATAAAGCAAATACTTAAAATAATAAATTTGATGGAGCCACAGAGTTCCTCCTAAATGATGCAGAGATTAAAGTTACCAAATGTTTGCTGAACACTCAGGCTGTTATATCCACAACAACACCAATGAAAAAAGATAAAACTAGAAAAACATTATTTCACCATCCAGAAAATCCACCAGTGATCCAGCAGATTCCACAAAATGGCTGGAATGGAGTCAATTTACATCTAACTCTTTTTTTATGGCTTTAAATCATTTCGTTTATGTGAGTCAGAAGCCACATGAGGGAGCATTCGGCTCGGCTGATGTAGGTTTTGTTTGCTGTGTAAAGTTCAGTTTGGAATGATTATGAGTTTGTTGGCGGGCTGATTATACAGGAGAAAATCAGAGCTTACTGACTGCCAACGCCACCTCAGAGACAAACAGACAGACCCTAGAAGGATTCTCTACTCATGCTGAGTCCAACGCACACACATACTGCTGGGACATCAAAACAGGAATGTTGAAATTAGGGATGATGTGAAGGATATTTGTATTTTGTTCATAAATCTCCTGATTTTTTTTTTTTTAAAAGGGAAAAGTCCTGTTTTCTGCTGAGATGGCTCAATCCTGATCTCCAACTTCATGACAAACTGAGAGCCAATCAGACATTTGCCAGAACAAAGGTAACCATTTAGTAACAAAACAGTTCACAGAAATGTTTGCAGTGTCCAGAGGCCTTCACAACAAGAGTAGGGAGGAAGAAGATGAACCAATGGGAAGCTGAGGTCAAGCAGAAAAAAAAGAGAAACCGATATGAGACGACGTGAAGCAGAAAACCATCTGGTGGAAGCAACTGGCCAACACCCACACACACACACACATACACGCACACACACACGCACACACACGCGCACGCACACACACACACACACACACACACACACACACACACACACACATCAGCTAAGTTTGGCCTGAAGTTCTGCTCCAACAATGCAGCAGCAGAGAAAACTATGTTTAACAAGAGAAACACAAACTCATCTGCCTGATAGCAAAGTGCTTTACTGACTAAATGAAATTAATTCCCACCCAAAACACTCCATCAAAAAAGAATAAAAAGCATAGAATGATACACAAACAAGCAACACATCCATACGCCTTCATAATTACACTTTAAACCAAACATTGACATAAAAAGTCATGGACACATTTTTCCCAAAATCTGTTTCACTTCAGACTGAAAAAAGTTAATATAGGTACAAATAAAACTGATAAACTGATAAGATTATATCAGTAGCAGATCAGAAAAAAACTATTTTAAAAAAGTTGAGAAAAAAATTATAAAACTGAAAAAACAAAAACAATTTATATTGTAGTGAGTCAGGGATATAAAGAGGTGCACTAACTTAACTTGATGGACTGTTTAAAACTGCTACTTTTATTGGTGCTTTCTACCTCCAATGAGTGTCTTAATGAGGGGGTGTAAAATCTGTGGCTGCCACTCCATCCAAACCATCAAGACAGTAACTCTATCAGTAGACCAGATTAAACTACTTCTGCTTTTGTTTATAACTGAAACAGGAAAAACTGGAGTAAATTTCACAACTGAGCTCTGCAATCACTGAGAATCCAGACTGTACTTCCCAAACAGGGCTGATGTTGGACTCACCAGTTTGTAATCTCTGTGCAGCTTGTTGTACTGGAACATGTTGCAGAGCACGGTGGAGGCCGCCCTGGCAGCCCGGAGGCTCCCGGAGCTAAACAGAGACGGCAGGCGGGTCACAGTGAGGCAGTGAGGAAGGGGGCACACAGGTCAGACCGTCACCAGTAAACATTCATAAATGACATAATTATATTAAGACAACTCTCTGTGGGGTCAGTAGCCATACGATGACCAGCAGTTTATAAACAGGAAACAGAGGCAGCCAATGAGGAAAGATTTTGTTAGAATTGGAGGAATTAACTACAGCTGACCTTTGACCTTGATCTGCAGCAGCTGTCAGTCCTACCTGTTATCATGTGACGTCTTTATGCCCATCAGCTTAGGAAGACCGTTGAAGTAGGCGATATCTCGGGCAGCTAAAGAACTGCAGGTGACCAGATGGTTCAGGGCCCCGCACATGTTGACCACCACCTCACTGGACGGGGTCTTCTCCAGGCCGTCAGCAGGCAGCCTGGACACCAGAGCGCTCACCATGATCTTAGCTGTCAACAGAAGAGCCGGTCAAAGAGTTTTATGTTTATTTCAAGAAATGATATGCAACATAATGATGCTTTTTTTGATGGAGTTTCATTGCTCATTGCCGGCCACTCACCCATGTGGTCTTTGTCTGCAGCGTGCCTGGTCAGGTTCCTGAGGAGGCCAGTCAGCGGCCTGAGGAGCATCTCACTGCTGCTGTCCAGCAGATCCAGCAGCATGGGGACCATCCTCTCCTGCTCACTCACCACGCCGCTCAGCACCGCTGGCCACTGACACACACACACACACACACACACACGCACACACACACACAACACTTCACTCCTCCAACCTGCTTCATTTACGCTTCATTTCTCCTCCAAAGACATTTTATATGAAAAGAATCAAACCAGTTCAAGAAGTAAATATTTAAGTGAGATTATTTTGGTATATAAATGTTCACTTGTTCTTTATTTGGATACTTGGTATGAGGGACTGCTGTAAAGTCAACGACTTGTCTGCTGCCGCTGCGTCCAGGAGGAGCGAATGGTGCAAGTCAGAAGTTGTTTCCATTACAAATGTGTAAATCTTTGTCTATATTCAGCTGATGTCAAAAAACACAATTTTACAACTGCAGAGTTTCCACTAAGTAAAAAATAAATTAAAACCACATGACTGAACTTTTCCCCGCAATAAGACATTATAAATCATGGCAACAACAGATGTAAACAGTCATGGTACTTGAACTTATCAGCCAATCAAAGGAGACGTTGGCGTCTCTTTTCAGGTGTTGGCACGACAAGCCCCGCCTACTTGGGGGCGGCTACATATGTGGTATTTTGGGAAAATGTAGTCAGTAAGTTTACGGAAGAGTAATGGATTCAACATGTTGAAAAACAACTATTTATGAACTGTGATGCCGAGAGCTCTGGTGGAGCCAGCTGGACATTGTCTGAAAAAACAAAAACAAACAATTGTCCTACTTCTACTTCCTGTCCTCGTCTTCATCATTTTAACCAGTAGTAACATTCGGCTGTTGATCATGTGACTCGTGATGCAAAGAAAGCTTTGTCAATAGAGTTTTGTAAAATACATTTGTTTTGATATGGCTGAAAAACCACCTCATTCTATCGCAATTTATTTTTTCAAAATTGGTGTTTCTATTATAAGAGAATTTACAGAATATTTGTGATGTCAATTTGTGCAATTTTATAGCTAATGGGATTAATGACTTTATGCAATCTGCTGTGTTTTCTTAGTTAGAAAGCTTGTTAAACTAATTTAAATAATTAGCTGAGCCAAATGTACTGCTTGATAACCAGCATCAATCGGAATTGAACTGAAATGGCGTTTTTTTTTCTAAAGACGACATTTGCTGTGTATTGGCGCTACAGACATAAAGTGAATAGAATTGTTGTTTGTCATTGTAAGCCTACCCGTCCTTCTCCAGATGTGATGTTCTGCAGGGCTCCAACAACAGCTTCCACTATAGCTGAGCTGCCTTCACTGTTCTGCAGGACGTGCTTGTAGAGGGCCACTCCCTTTGGGTGCCACAGCCACTCAGAGTCCTTGGGGTGTGAGAGTCTTGGAATATTCCTATGTTGAAGCTGTAAAGAAAACATCATTAAGTCACTTTGGACAATCTTCATCCACAGAGCACATGATTGCCAGTGGGCCTGTTGGAACCACACTGCCCTGGTTCCTGACACCCTGAGTGGTCAAGACATTTCTTGAGGGGCATTCCCCTCTGTAAAAATCTTAGAAGTCTTAGCATCCAGTGACAAAGACCTCATTGTTCTTTTTGCTCTGCACAGTGAAGCAGCCAATCATCTCATCAGTTCTGGAGGCTGAAGCTCTGGATGGGCCCTCCAGGTGGAGGCGGACTGACGGAGGAAGCTCCACGTACAGCTGGTACGATAGATTCCTCATCACACACAAGGAGTTTTCCAAACCCTAAGCAGGAAGAAAACACAAGATTCAACTTCAGGCTAGACGACTGCTTTTTAAATTTTTAGTAATGGTTCACATAATGCGTTGACTTGAAAGCATAATTAATTTTATGTGCAACTTCTTTTTATTTGAAGCTGTGGAACACATGGCTTTTTGAGACTAAAATATCTATATGTGGAGGCTCTAGACTCTAGAGCAACAAACACATACTAAGTGACATTGTAGTTGATATTTAAAGTGGCATCAAATGTTTCAGCTGATATTTGGAACCACATTTAGAAAGCAGGAAAATAAAACACCACCGACATGAGTCGTGTTGGAAAGACAGAGAGCTTTTCCATAAACAGGAACCACTAGTTTCTGAAAAGGATGAGAAAATAGGAAAAACTCCAGAAATTACAGCAGGATCACTGTGGAGTAAAATCACAACAACAACACATAACTTCTAATTTACTAACAATTAACACATAGTATGGGTCGTCACATGATGCAGTGGCTATAGACAGGCTAGAACCCAGAGACTGTCACCCTGAGTTCAGCTCCTGTCCCCGGTTCCTTTGCTACATGTCTTTACTCCCTTTTCTGACCCCTTCACATCAGATCCATTAGAAAAGCAAGTCTTCAATGAGACATGCACATAGACCAGGGGTGTCAAACTCCAGTCCTGAAGGGCCGCTGTCCAGCAGTTTTTAGATGTGCCACAGGTACAAAACACCTGAATCAAATGGCTTAATTACCTCCTCAGTTCTCCAGAGCCTTGCTAATGACCTAATTATTCTATTCAGGTGTGGTGCAGCAGAGGCACTTCTAAAAGTTGCAGGACACCGGCCCTCGAGGACTGGAGTTTGACACCCCTGACATAGACCAAGACAAATATTTCATTTATTGTCAAATTCACTGATTTGATGAAAGCAAAGCAAAAAATGTTATTGGCTCTAAGGAAATAAATGCTTAACACAGATTTTAAAACACTACATCAACTTTAAAGTTGCAAAGTAAAACAAGAACTCAACTCTAATATGTTGCTAAAAAAATAAGGAAAAAATGTCAACATGTTCTTTGTCAAGATCTTTGTCATTCACCCTCCAGAGCAGAACAGCGTCAAAGGCGGATTATTATTATCATGTGTGAGTCTCTATTTTTTTCCCATTTTTCTGAATCACTTTCAGATGAGTGTTGTGTTGCTCTATATGAGTGTTCTCATATAGAGCCCTGATTCTTGAGGCATGTTTCAGATGTTTCCTGATTTAAGAGCCTGATTCAGGTGACTGCAGTTCAACAAAGCCTGATATCCATCCATCCATCCATCCATTTTTTTTACACCCTTGTCCCTTAGTGGGGTCAGGAGGTGCTGGTGCCTCTCCAGCTAACATTCCGGGCGAGAGGCAGGGTACACCCTGGACAGGTCACCAGTCTGTCACAAGGCAACACAGAGACACACAGAGACAAACAACCATGCACACACCCACTCACACCTAGGGACAATTTGGAGAGGTCAATTAACCTTACAGTCATGTTTTTGGAGCCTGATAATCATAATAAATTGAAATCATGTGTGCTTGAAGCAGGGAAAAATCTAAAACATGGAGGGCAGGATTAGGGTTCAAAAATGCTGCTTTATATTGGCTGCTCCCTGTGCTTATTGTCCTTTTGTGCCTGCCGTAGTTACAACCAGAAAATGAATGAAAAAATAACTTGAAGGTGTGTGTTTATGGCGTGATTTTTTTGTGTCACTAAGTTGAACCTGCAGTGCCTCATATATTGGGCTTGAGTGAAACAAGAGTGGAAGTAAAGAAGCTAAAGACAAGATTGTCGTTGCACAGAATTTCCCACAATTTAGAGAAAAACCACTGAGCCAAGGGTCAGATTTAACAGTAAAAGAAGAAAAAACACCCACAGACATTACAGAACCAATTAAAAGTCATGATCAGCCCACACATGAGCATACAAGGACCAGTGCATTCCTTGTATGTTATGAGTCAGAGTATGGGGAACACAATGTAATGCACAATGTAATGAGGTGGGAAAGTCATGTGGGAGCTGAGCCTAAACACAGCTTGGAGGATGTTTGCCCTGCAAAGGGAAACAAGTGTAAAAAAAAAGTGCAATACAATCAAACGTTTTCTGTTGTGCTATTCTGAAAAACCCATCAAACCAGTCGCTCCCAGTGAAATGCAGGTGAAAAGATGTTTAGAAAATTCTGACTTTTGACACAGAGAGCCTAAAGAAGTGCATTAGAAGTCACATGATAAAAACAGACACATAAATTGTCAGCGGTTCATTAATTTTTCCTTTAAAATTAGGTTAAATCTTAATAACTCTTCCATTTTTTAATTCTATTTCCTTAATAGGATGCAAAATTTCTGGAGCTAGGAACCATGCATCCTGGTTCCATGGTAACTGACAGACCTTGTAAGAAATAATTTACCTGGCCAAGTTCACTGGTTTGTGGCCCGGTTCTAATAAACCAAAGTATTGTTATTATAAACCTTAATTTCACCAGAAATATTCCATTAAGATTAAAAATCTTTTATGCAAGTACAATCTGGCCAAGGCTGGCAGCAGCACATAGAATTACTACCACTGGGTTAGTGAAAACCAGTAAAATCTCAAATAATGGCCACCAGGAGCCAATGTAATGACACCATCTTTGTTAATCAGAGGCCATCATTCTATGTCTGTTGGGTTTTTACATGCTCAAAGCTGCTGGTACTTTAGGCAGTCTGCAGTAACGATGTCCAATGGTTCTGAAATCAGACCTCTTTGTATGTACTACTGCATTATTTACAGCTTGTTAGTGAGATCAGGGTTACCTTATCATCTCCTCTTTCTTCCAGCTGAATGTAGCACACCAGAGAGTCCACCAGACCCTGCATGCTTCTCATCTTCCGTCTCGTTCTCTCATTTACTGAGCTCAAGTTCCTAAACAAACAGACACGAGGTAAACACACAGACACATTCATACCCGGCAGGAAACATGTCACCGCAGAGGTCACTTTGATCTGATTATTATAAAATTCAACCTGGTTCATCTCAGTTCTGGTCTAAATTTTCTAAGCATAAAGGCATGTCTAATCACTAGAGGTGGGACAGAAACATCAATTCACATAAGATGATCTATTGTCGATTTAAAATGTGCAGTGACATCAGAATGTGGTGACGTACATCAGAGGAAATTACAAAAATCAAAGAGAGATTCAAACAGCAAACATTTGGACTCATTTTGGTTTTTATCGATACCTGGGAAGAACGAGCCTGACAGGAGCTTCACCGTGTGCAAGCTTTGTAAAATGAACATTGATCGCTTTGGGAATACCGCAAATATTACATTTAATTCATTTCAGTTTATTTATTTGATGCCATTTCACAACAAGAGTCCTATCTTTACAAAAAAATCATTATAATTCAATCACATCCATACATTCTAACTGATCTTAGTTATCAAACAGTAAAGTGTACGCAATTAGTTATTCTAAGTAGTTAAAAAATTTCTGTCTAAGGAAACCCAGCAGATTCCATCAAATTATTGACCTGAGCAAATATGTGTAAAAAGGCAGCAGCCTGGCTGAGGTACTGTTCCCTTTGGTACGGAGCTGAGAGGAGAGTGTGGTTGGGCAGAAGTTTGTGGGCGGGTTTTATGCAGAACTGCGCTCAGACAGTAATATTGATATTTTGCTTCAACTAATCGTCTTCCATAACCTGCCTTTTGTATCCGCAAGCGACATGAATCTGACGCAGTGATGAATTATGTGAATTTGTTCGGTTAGTTACTAAATAATTATAAAAACGGTCAAATGACTAAAAACTCCTCCACTGCGGAAGCTGTCTGCAGAAAGGTGGCGCTCTCTCAGTGACCACTTTGTAAAAGTAAAACGGAGGATGCAGGCAGGGAGCAATTCCATCTATGCATGGATTAATATTTAAAATTATATAAATGTGACACTTAAAGCTGCAGTATGTAACTTTCATGAAGAATATGTTTTTTATATATTTGTTAAAATGTTTTGACAGTTTGTTATGAGGAAGATAATCTGTGAAAACGTCGCTCTCCTCCACCTCCTCCCTGAGCTACCATTACCATCTGGAGAAATGCCGATCGGTAGCGGAGGAGGGTCTACCTCCTGGGATCTTGGATCCTCTTGATCCAAGATCCTGTTTAGTGCCAATCAAACGTATGTACATGCTGCTGAATGTGTTGAAGGCAGAAGAAACAACTTACAGTCACAGGAAAACTGTTTATTCAACATCATCTGTGGTGATGCTAACTAGACTTAGCATTCACAACATGCTATGCTAGCTGCAGCATAGCAGAAAGCAAGGAGGGGACAGAGAAAGAGAACGTTCAGTGATACACGATTGTGATTAACAGCGCTAAGGCCCACCTCCTGTCTAATTGGTCATTTCTAATTGGCAAAGAAGCTCAATGTTTTCACAGATTATCTGTCTCACATCAAACTGTCACACCATAGTAACAGTTTTAACAAATATGTAAAAAAAAAGTTTTCATTAAAGTTACACACTGCAGCTTAAATGTTTCCATTTGTCACCAGGTGGTAGTGGATCACAAGGATCCCTTCTGTACCTATCGTGGCCCCACAAATGGGATATAATTATTCAGCCCATAATACATATCTTTGGTGAATTTCAAGAATTTAAGTGATTACTAAGAGGCCTGGCGCTTTGTTGGTATTGATCAGATCTCAATCAGACCATAATGACTCATATAATATGAATTAGGTTGTTAGAGAAAAAAAACTAAACACTGGAGGGTTTCTTCCAAATTGTAATTTTTGCTTGTATTATGCAGATGATGTTTGACTTGCTGACCTCTGCTGTGACAAATGTGATTGGCTAACTGAAATTTGAATAAAATTGTTTTTAACATATGTTTTTTGTTCCAGTAAAAGAACTCCCTCAACAAATCTTTGTGGTTTATCATTTTCAAAGCAAGATTTGTAGTGAAAATTTCCAGTAGAATTAACAAACAAGGATTTATTTCTTGTTTCAGGGAGTGTGCAGAAGTAAATGAAGGAGTAAAAAAATAGCTTACATAAGAGTAGCTTAGGTATTTCCACTCCTTTTCTTATTCGACACAACAACAAAAATCCATCAACTCTAAAAATAATCAGTGTGGAAAAAAAACACACACAGAGAATAATTATTTTGGATTTTTACAGTAGTTGGAATTAGACACTCGCCCTGCTGGCTGCTGGGAAACAGATGATCTCATGGTTTAGATATGCACCTTAAAGTCAAAAAGACAAAAAAAAATGTTAAAAAAGCTCAAAGGCACTAATAAAGAGATAATAAAGTAGTGGATTATTTTGTATCATCAATTTGGTTAATCTGTTGTACAGTTTCATTTGATCTTTGCTTCCTGTTAATCTCCTGAGATTAACAGGAAGGGAGGTTTTGCTCTGGAAGTAATGTTTGCTAATATCAGCAGTGTTGTTGTTGACACTGGGCTGCAGACTGTGTGTCTCAGACTCCTGCTGTCTGGTTGGATCTGCAACATCACCAGCTTCCTGTCAGTCACTTTGTGTTTGTCTGTCATGTCGCTCCAGTTTATCCAGGGGATCTTGGTCTGGTTCTCACCTGAGGCAGCCAGTGGTATTGTTGAAGATCTCTCTCTCAGACAGGTTCAGAGGGAGGCTTTTGCAAAGTGGAACCAGAATTTTCTCAGTCAGAAGTGGCAGCGCTTCCACAGCCAGCCTATCCTTCAGGTTGTCTCTGGAGGACAGATTCCAAAGGACACCTAACACACAGAAAAGACCAGAATAACTAGTGACACACACACATACATTTCTTTTTTTCACACAGACTTATACTGTGGTGCATATTTGCTCACATAACAAGCTTCCTCCGATGTTGGGATGTTACATTCCTACCTGTGATGGTCTTCCACAGCTCCTCGTCGTGTTGGCTCAGGATGTTGACCAGAGCCGTCAGACCTCCTGCCTCTATCAGGGCCGCCTTGTTGTCAGCATTCTCATATATAAGATTTCGTGTAGCCGCTGTAGCATAGCGCTGCACCTCTAAATGGTCACTGGAGAAAAGCTGCACCAGCGCCGGAACACCACCCAAAGCACGGAACTCGGACACACACAGAGAACCTCTTACACACTTTGCGTTTTTATCAAATCTATCAAAACTAAGCTTGAGTTTGGAAATGACTGACATCCCCATTCTCCTGTACACAAACCTATGAGAAAAAAATATTTTACCTTCTGTTCTAATTCTGATTAAACCCACAAAGTAACAATAACATTCTCAGAGTAATCTAAAGTTCATGCAGCAGTTTTTGGGAAAACTGGACACTTTGGAATAACAAGAAAACAAAACATACAGTGGGTGGGTGTGTGTGCGTGTGTGCTTGCGTGTGTGTGCATGCGTTTGTGTGTGGGGGTGTGCGTGCGTGTGAGTGTGTGTCTCTCTTTTAGGGAAAAATACAAAGACATCTATCAGTTCATGTCCACAACAAATATAGTCAAATATAACCACAAACCATCAAACTTAAAGTACCTGATTCTTGGCATCGTTGCTATGGTAACATTGGTGTTGTATATAAGCAGCTCCCAAAACTTGCAGAGAAGTATTTGATTCAGAAAGATATCTGACAGCTGTGGGCATGTCAATGCTCTGCATCCTACACACACACACACCCACGCGCACATGCACACGCACACGCACACACACACAAGAGAAAAAGAAAGACTATATTAATGCAGATTTATTTCATATGAAACTGTTTTAATAAGCCAGCGGCAGCTCAGACAGTTAGAGAGGATCTCTGCGGACCTAATCTGGTTAGAAATGTGGGACAGTAAATATTTCACTTGGCTGTGATTTTTGCACTTTGTACTAGTTGTCCTCTACAGTCAATGATTTTCTTCCACATCCATAGGTAAACAGGAGACCTGTTCTCTGTCCCTGTCTGTCCCTCACAGACTCAGTCTTTATTATTATCACCAGTTTTAATCATCTAAATAATCACCTAAACAACTTTCTTGGGAAAGTGTTGAAAAATTACATGACTGAATGTAAGATTGAACTTAAAGTTGGTCATTTATGATTTATTTTTCTTTGTATTTACATGCTGTCATGACGACGTGTTGGACATGTCCAATTCTTAAGACTTTTAGAGCTATTTTGTTTCCTTTTTCAGCCACTTCAGTCTGACAGAGTTATTGTGCAGGAACCAGGCAGGTCAGTATGAGATCTTCTTCTGACTGATACCTGACAGACAATCTTGTGCGGAAAGTTTTTATAAACAGACACATTTGTCCGTGGATCAGAAGCAGACAGATAAAAAATGAATAAAGTGTTCTCACTCTGCCAGAGGATCGTTGCTGTGTATGGAGGCGGCATCCATGATGTCTGCTCCCTTGCCGACGCTCCTCAGAGAGCGCAGCGAGGCGGCCCGGTGCAGCTGGGCGTACTGGGCCGTGGCCTGGTTGGTCCTGGAGGCATGATGCTGCCACTGCCCTGTCAGGCTGTCCCCTGCACTGGTGAAGCCCCGGCCGTTCCCCAGCCAGCCCTCCGGCCCCAACGCAGAGTTGTGCTGCTGGTAGTACTGCTGTCTGTTGGTGATTCTGTTGATGATGCGATGGGATGGACCTTTATAGGTGTACTGGTAGGGCAGCTCCTCCTCCTGCCAGGGCCCTCTCTCCTGGGCCAGGACCCCGCTCAGGGACCGCCTCAAGCTTCCAGGTGGAGGAACGCTGAAGGGCACAGAGGAAGACTCTGGGTGGAGCGGACGGGCTAGAGGTAGCGCTCTGTGGTCGTCCTGGCACAGGGACTTGGAGCGTTGGCTTCGACTTTGAATGTGAGAGGTGTGGAAGCTGGTCTGGATGGAGGCGCTTTCTGTATGCCTGACCTGAGAGCTGCCAGACATCCCAGAGGCCTGAGACGACACTGCAGATACCTGCAAGGTGGTTGGTCAGAGGAAAGCAGATCTTAAGAGACTTTTCTCACAGAAACAGGAAATAAGATTTGTTATCAAAAGTACACAAATGGTACACTGTTCTATATTACGAGGTCACCAGGTGACTCTGAACCATCTAATCACTGAACAGATAAATGTGTGACTGTGTCATAACTTTCTCCAGCTGAAAAGAAACAAAACTGAAGTTTTTATCTTTGAACCTAAAGAGGAACAATCTAGTTCCTCTAGAATGCACAGGTTCAGTTATTACAGTTGGAAACTAAAGATCAGAAACCTGGATGTAGTGATGACCTCTGACCTGAACCTTCAAAGAAAAAACAAATACAGTTACAAAATCAGCCTTCTATCACCTGAACATTTCCAGGATTAAAGGACTGATGTCTCAGCAAGATCTAGAGAAACTCCTCCATGTGTTTATCTTTATTCACATTGATTCATGGAACTTTGTCTTCTCAGGTCTGCCTAAAACATCAATCCTCCATCTGCAGCTGATCCAGAACACTGCTGCTGGAGTTCTGACTAAAACCAGGAAGAAAGAGAACATCTCCCAGTCCTACAGTCCTTCACTGAGAGAACAGACATCGCTGAACGGCTTAGAACCAAAATAAATTATAGATCTGCTGTGTCGCATTAACCTTTCAGATCTCTCAGGACTTCTGGTTCTGCTCTGCATCCAGAACCAAACATGGAGAAGCAGCATTCAGCTTCTACTCTCCACAAAACTGTAACAAACTTCCAGAAAACTGCAAAACTGCTGAAACACTGAGTTCCTTTAAACCGATGATAAAAACCCAGCTGTTTATTTGTTTTTGAACCATAGAAGCATTTTTCATGTAAAAAACAAAAAAAAAACCCTTGGAGGGTTGAACAACGCTGTATGTCTCATTCATTTCATTTCATAATTAATTAATTAATGGAGCATTGATCATCAACATACTTCATGAGTATTGATAATTAAAACAATTGACAAAATGCAACGTCTGTTACTAATTGCACAATTGTTGACTGCATGATGTGTTTATGATGCTTGTTTGTATGTTTTCATGATGTAAAGCACTTTGAACTGCCTCTGCTCCACAAATCAACTTGATTGATTGATATTTTTGATAAAAACTCAACAAGTTTTTATAGTAGTGAACTACAAACCAGCATGGTTAGTTTTCATTACAGACTGGTTGCTGATCAGCAGGAAGCTGACTGTGGCGTCTGTATTGTTAGACAGGTCAGTTAAAGGCAGAGTCAGGCATCCTGTTTGGATTTAGTCTTTGTCTTTACATTGTTCCCAGCTGTGCAGAGTGCAGCTTCCATGCTTCTCCTGACCCTGTTGGAAACTGCAGGAAACTCCTACGCAATACCTGCTCATTGTTCTTTTTTTTGAAAGTGTGTGGGAGGAAAAGTGTGCGCAGAAAATGAAAACAGTTAAGATAAAACTCTGTGGGATTCTATGGCTTGAGGGAAAGTACTATCTTCTGATGGTTTGCAGGGATTTGTGTTGGTCAGCATCACTGCACTGGAATGACCGCATGTCTGCATCGGTGAGGACAGATTCAACTCCAGTCTGAACATCAGTCCTAAGCCTAATCACTATGCTGACTGTTTTACATCACTCAGTCAGCTGTTAGACCTCAGAGCGTCTGTTAGAAAAACACTGAACAAGTATGATTTGTCTGGGAGGGCTGGTAGAAAAAAGCCTCTTGAAAATGGAAACAAATTAGTTTTGCAAAGTTGCATCTGAATAAACCACAAGATGACTGGATCCTTGTTCTTAGTAATTGATTATTTGGATAAAAGAATGTTACACAAATTTTTTATTTAACTATTTAAGCCTTTTTATATATCCATCCATCCATTTTCTTACACCCTTGTCCCTCAGTGGGGTCGGGAGCCTTTTTATACATTTTTGGTTAATTCTCTCCCAGCTTGTCTGTTTAGTTAGAAAACCATGTCATGGTGGGTTTGCAGTTGTTCCAGTTTCCACTATGGATTGATGGATTAAACAATTCTCTGAGATGTTCAAAGCGTTGGTATTGTTATTCCAACCAAATCCTGATTGAAACGTCTCTACAACTTAACCTTTGACCTTCCTCTGTGTTGGTTGGTGAAGTCGGTACAACTAATGTTTCAGTTTTAGTGAACAAACAGAATAATGAAGAGCATTTTAAAAACTACTCCCAGTTATGCATGACTTTGTGCTGGAGTGTCACATAAAATCCCAAAAGAATTTGTTAACGTTTGTATTCACAGTGTGACATAATGTCATACCTTGATTTCTTTCAAGATATTTTAAAATAGTTGCATGTTAAATGCATCATTTAGAATTTTTATTAATAAATTTTAACAATAAATAGACTTAATGTTTTTGGCATGTTGGTATGTGAAGCTTCGTACTCACAGCCATGGGACGAGTGGGTGTGCTTATCATGGACCTGGAACTGAAGCCATGAGCCTGGGGAAAACTTTTTACTTCAGGGAGAATGCAGTCTACAGAAAGGAAAGAGCAAAACACATATTATTTATGTTAAATATGTCACATTAAAACATAACATCATAGATCGTTAGGAAAACTGAGGCATTGTTTACAACAATTCCATCAGCCAATTCCGTCAAAAAGCAGGATGGTACTGAACTGTATTTAAATGAGTCCATCTGCTCACATCCACAGAATGGTGCTGATTGTTTGCTTCTTTTTTCTACATTTCTGAATTAAATGACTGATGAACTTGCACTTTTTTCAATGCACTTTGAGCGCCCCCAAATAATTATTAATGGAACTTGGGTCGGGACTTGGTTCGGGACCCGGTTCGGGACTTGGGTCGGGACTCGGGTCGGGACTTTGGTCGGGACTCGGGACTCGGTACCCAGTTCGGGACTCGGTTCGGGACTCAGCTTGGGACCCGGCTCGGGACTTGGGTCGGGACTTTTTTTTATTAATCAACACATGATGTTTTTCACATCATGTGTTGATCTTTTCACTGTTCAGCGTCGGATTCTCTGTTTTTATGCCATAATTCACATCTAGTTTTCGCTCCGTTTTATGTCACGCTTCTCCTGTTTCAGAGTTTTGCACAATGTGAAAATCTTTTTTTTTTACCCCCTAAGGTGCAGGGCGTATCGATGGGGAAAAGGCAGACTGACATAAACCTTTTAAAACAACGGAAACAATTTCTGCATTCTGATTATTGAAATTTAAAAGTGCTGTGTTGTTCTATCACCCCAGTTTCATACCGGACCACTTACAGCACCGGTGTTAACGCTATAAAATGAACGCTCTCTATCATGGTATCACCCATGGAGGAATTTCTTTATTTTCTCCTTTGTTGTTGGAGCGTTTCAGGACGTCTGAATAATTATATAGGCATCATTAATAGTCCTGCAGCGACTGAGGAGCCACTGTTAACATACTGTTGCCTGTGGACCGGAACCATTCTATGTGGCAAAAAAAAATGCGGAAGTGCTATAACGGAAGTCCGTGGCATATACCCCATTGGTTCATTTTTCAGAGGGATACACAGTGAGGGTATCTTGATTTTAGTTACCAGTAGCAGGACAACGGAGCTGCCCCAAGAAGTTAACAGAAGTTACATACACTGAATTGAAGGAGAGCTGCCATCGATACAGTTGCATCCAAGCATGGTTTAATGTTACACAATACAGTTTTACCAAGTTGCTCAAAGTCTAAACTGGCATTCTTGGGCATTTATGGTGTAAAGTTTACCTTCGACTAAACGCCCCCCAAAGGCATCCCAGCGCCCCCCTTTTGTAAAAATGTCCGCCAGCGCCCCCTGCCGTCCTCTGAACACCCCCTGGGGGGCGGTACCACCCACGTTGAGAACCGCTAGCTTAGCCAATCAGCACCGATTTATGTTTTCGCATCCACCTACATAATGTGTAGTTGAGCCACTGGGCGCATCACAGCTGCTGTAGTTTCTGAACGTTCAATAAAACGACAAATTTGGACTAATTACCTCGTTCTTTGTGAGAATTTGTCATTTACAACAAACATCAAACATGGTAAATATGTTTCATTAAGTATTTAACAAACAAATGCCTTCCATAATAATTATGTGAAATTAAATTGTCTAATATAAAAAAAATAGTTTGGTCCTGTCGGGCTCAGAGTCTGAGAGGCTTTTCCTTTATCAAACAAATTTTTTTTGCGTCTTTAGTGGAAATATTGATGTTGATGAGACTTTCTCCAAAATAATGACCTTTTTCAACCTTTATAGCTCCACTGTTGAAAATGAGGCTTTAATATTCACAAATGACATTGAAATAAAATCCAGTCCAACATCTGGTATGAGGTGATTCCTCTGGAGCCTGTTGGAGGAAAAATATCCCAACTTCAGAAGATGAGCTTTTAACCTAACAGAGCTCTGTGGTTCCTCCTATCAGTATGAGAGTCAGGATGAGGAGGCGCCATGTTAGGAAGAGAAGTGGAAGCTGCAGGATCTTCAGAACAAACAAGTCATGATGCCGGGCTACTGATTATCCCTCTGTCTGGACACATGATCAATACAACCAGTTTAAAAGCTAAATGTTCAGAATTTAGGTCTCATGGCATCTCAAGGTGTCAACATTGCAGCCAGTGGGCTGAAGGAAATACGGCTTTATTTTGTAGCAACAGGTACGCAGCTTTTATCACTTTGCAAAAATACATATATATATATATATATATATATATATATAAAATGTTTTTTGGTCCTATTTGTTTTTGTCATAGTACCCCCAAGAATTTAAAACTACTTTCACCCCTGGAGGTAACATTAGTAATGTTACCTCCAGGTTAAGTAATGTTAACATTCTAACAATGAGATAAAATGTTAAAACTTAAAAATTTAACTTAAGTTTTAAGTCATCTCAAGTTTTAACTGTTGAGTTCTTTAGCTTTTCATCTCCTCGGCTGGTTTGGTCACATGAGCTGCAGACTAACAGACAATCTTTTAAGAATACTTGGAATAGCAGGAAAAATAGTAGGTAAACAGCGGTGAAACCAAAAACAACTCTGTCTAAACTGTATAGAGCATCCATCCTCTTTTTTTATCAGTTTGAGCTCATGAAGGGCGTTACTGTGATCCTCTGGTAAATATAGAACATCTATTAGATGTCATTCATTGACAGTGCAATAATTATTCTTAGCCAAATTAAATAATAACATTAACCTGTAGCATGCTAAGTGTTTACTTCATGCACAAATTGTTGATATGATGATTCTATTAATTAGTTTTATTTTATTGTTTTAGAGTCAAAGAAAAATTTCCACCTTGGAAGACTAAATAATTTTATAATATTTTTTCCTATGTATAGGACTCTACCAACAAAACAAAAATGTGGATTATTGCTTGTTTAACAACCATGGTTATTCGTCTGTGAACCTAATTAATTTGTTTGTTATTGACTTTTGCTCAATTAAATTTCTTATGTATATTTTGTATATGGTATTTTTATTGTTGTTGATAATGTTGTTTTTCATGTCTTATTTCTTTTCTTCCTCCTATAAGTGATGGGGATACATAGATATTATTTATAATGTATAAAGCTGTTGTTTATGTCACCTAATTAGCTTTACATCCTGAAGAAAAATATGATATTTTAGAAGATAATTTGTCTTTCACGTTGTCAGTAATGGCGAAATTAATAGTAAATAATAAAGATTTTGTGGTATTCTCGTTTAGTGACATAATTATATTAGTTGTGTTACCACCCCCATGCCACTAGAGGCAGTAGCAATGCAGGCCCGAAAAGATGCGACTAAGAAGCAGATTTAGAAGTACACCGAAAGCTACGGAATTTGTTAAAATCTGTGAGCTGCGCTGAAGTAAATAAAAAAGATAAATTTTAAAATACATGCTGAGAGTGAAACTCCTTCCTACAGATGAAGCTATATCACAGATTTCAAAAGAAAATTTAAACGGAAGAACGCGGATAATATAGGAAATAGCGCCCCCTTCACTTCCGGAGTGCAATGTTCCCATTTCCAAATAAGGTAAGAGACTGACAGTAACACATATTATAAAACTTATATTATGTGTTATAACATTTACCAGGTGGTAAAGACTATTATTTATATGTAATTCTTTCACTAGTAAGATACATCCCAAATTTTCCGTTTTTGTTTTGAAAGTTTCATAAGGACACGATGTGAGGAAGAAATGAGATATCTTTAAAGAGAGACAGATTCACTGCACCACGGATGAATCTCACTGATTTTGGACTCAATCTTAGCTTCTGAATCACTCTGAAGCTAGAACTCGTCGGCTTAAAAACATATATATATATATATATATATATATATATATATATATATATATATATATATATATATATATATATATATATATATATATATAAACACCAGAGCAATAGAGGCTCAGATCTACCACACCAGACAAGACCCAAGGTGTAGGTTGTGCAAGGAGGCCCCTGAGACAGTCCAGCACATAATAGCAGGGTGCAAGATGCTGGCAGGGAAAGCATACATGGAACGACATAACCAAGTGGCGGGCATAGTGTACAGGAACATCTGTGCAGAATATGGACTGGAAGCCCCAAGATCAAAGTGGGGAACGCCCCCAAAAATGGTGGAGAATGACCGAGCTAAGATCCTGTGGGACTTCCAGATCCAGACAGACAAGATGGTAATGGCGAACCAACCGGACATTGTGGTGGTGGATAAAGAACAGAGGAAAGCCGTTGTGGTGGATGTAGCAATACCAAGTGACTACAACATCAGGAAAAAGGAGCATGAGAAATTGGAGAAATACCAGGGCCTCAGGGAGGAACTGGAAAAGACCTGGAAGGTGAAGACCACAGTGGTGCCTGTAGTCATCGGGGCCCTCGGGGCAGTCACCCCCAAACTGGAGCAGTGGCTCAAACAGATCCCAGGAACAACATCAGACATCTCAGTCCAGAAATGTGCAGTTCTAGGCACAGCCAAGATACTGCGCAGAACCCTCAAGCTCCCAGGCCTCTGATAGAGGACCCGAGCTCAGAGGATGAAACAGACCACCCGCGGAGGGTGAGAAGGGAATTTTTTTTTTTAATATATATATATATATATATATATATATATATATATATATATATATATATATATATATATATATATATATATATATATATATATATATATATATATATATATATATATATAAAAAAATATATATATATATATATATATATATATATATATATATATATATATATATATATATATATATATATATATATATATATATATATATATATATATATATATATATATATATATTAAAAAAAAAAATTCCCTTCTCACCCTCCGCGGGTGGTCTGTTTCATCCTCTGAGCTCGGGTCATCGGGGCCACACTTCTCTAGTCCGAATGACATCCCAATGTATATATATATATATATATACATTGGGATGTCAATGTATCCCAATACATTGACATCCCAATGTATTGGCATCCCAATTGGCATCACAGATACACAAAATGTATCTGTGAGTCAGGCTCAGGGTGCAACAGTGCAATTTACTGTCAAGAGGAAGAGTTGCTCTTGCCGCTGTCGCGAAACATACATACATACATACATACATATATATATATATATATATATATATATATATATATATATATATATATATATATATATATATATATATATATATATATATATATATATATATATATATATATACATTGGGATGTCATTCGGACTAGAGAAGTGTGGTCGGATGGTTACAAAGAGAGGGAAGCTCGCCCACACAGAAGGGGTCTCACTCCCAGAAGGAACAATAGCAGACATAGAGCACAGCTAGAAGTACCTGGGAATACCACAAGCAAATGGCAACCTCGATGAGGTCACAAGGAAAGGAGCCACAGCCAAATACCTCCAACGAATAAGGCAAGTCCTGAGAAGCCAGCTCAATGGCAAGAACAAGATCCGTGCAATAAACAGCTATGCCTTACCAGTAATCAGATATCCTGCCGGAATAACTACACAAACAAGTTAATGACACAAATCGCACACTAGACTCTAGTTGGGTCACCCCTATGTCTTGAATTTAGGGGGAGGGCGGGGGGGGATCATATTTTATTTATCACTACAGAAGGGTTCGTTTAATGCGCATATGAAACTGGTGGGTTCGGTGCCTCAAAAAAGATTAAGAACCACTGAACTAGGGGTTTAAGTACTGAGGAGAGGAAGTGAGAAAGGAAGCAGAAGAGCTAATTACAGGTGACTGGGAACAGCAGAGGAGAGGAGGCAAAGGAAATGAGGAAATGAAAAAAACAGCTGGGAGAAAGAATGGCAGGTAAAGAGAGGAGAAAAAACAAAGCTGAGAGCCAAATTAAAAAGAAGGAAACACTGAGAGACACAACTGATGAACAAACGTGATGAAAAAAATAAAATTGCACTAAGCAAGTAAACAATAAAGAAATAATCAAAATCTGGAAAAAAAAAGAAAACAAAACTAGAAGTCCAAACACCTACAGATTGAGAGTTTCACCCAGCTCCAGTGTAAGGAAAAAACCATCCAGAGTTAATGGCTGATTAGTTCTGAAGCACTAACCAGCCACTGGGCTATAAACCCAGCCAGACACCAGCTGAGCAATTCACTCAAGAATAATGAACATAGAGCTCCACTGGGTACAGGAGGGAGAATAAGAGCATGACTTCACAAATAGACACTCAGCAGCACGCCTGAACTTCACAATCCTACAGGAATCTCCATGGAAGAACAAACCGAGTAAGTCATCTTTACACACAAAACATCTTCGGATTGGTGAAGCATCCACTATAAGCTCTTAGGATTCAACGTGTCAGTGTTTTCGACTGTGCCACACAGACAGCATGTTCAGTGTGACCCAGGTTGTGGGTGTGTGTGGAAGATGACATCATGTAAACAGAAGTGCATGGAGCAATTCCAGCTCCCATTTTAATGTCACCCTGGACACAGAAAGCATGACGCTTCTCCATACAGCTCACTGCAACCACATGAAGGACAATACAGTGTTGACTGGAAAGACCACAAGGCACACACACACACACACACGCACACATACACATGCGCACATGTACACATGCGCACACAGAATACAAGTACTGCAGGATGGGAGGAAGGAGGGAGGAAATACTGCTGGGTGGGGCCCTGGGCTGCATGCCTGAACATCAGCATCACCACATCACAACTAACTGATACCACCAACATAGAAATACAGCATGAGCAGAAATATGAATAACTACACAAACAAGTTAATGACACAAATCGCACACAGGTTCTGAGGGAGTCAACAAGAGAGTGCAGTCAGATCATTTTACATAAAGAGAAAGAAAACTAGGGATATATTTTTAAGAATACAAACTAACTTTCTTCTAGCTTGTTGTCCTCTTTGTGATGTGTAGATAATGAAGTGTGACTTTTGTATATCAGTCATTATTAAGCATTTAAGGACAGCTTTCACCTCTTTTCCATCTATCAGGATTTTTTCTGCAACGATGTGACAAAGGGACCCAAAACTGCAGCATGGGCAGTTTCAGTTGCTGCAACTGCAACAGCTGGAAAAGTTACAGCATTTCCAGCTGCTGCAGTTTGATTTCACACCAGACTCTGTCAAACCAAACTAACACTTTGAGCAACCTGTTCCTAGCCTCACCTGTGGTGGCGCTGCACCGAAAACCACAGAAGGAAACAGCACAAAAACCTCTGAAGAAAAAACTGAGGGCAACTTCCTTCTTTATCAAAAGTAAAGAAGAAATCTGGCATCAGATTTTAGTGGCTGTAGGATTTCTCTTTTGTCTTTGGTGAAAGATCACAAACCGTTTCTCCCACTAGCTAGCTCTAGACATGCGAATTTGTTTTGTTTGTATATACCCAGAATGCACTGTGTTTTAGTTCGCTTCCTACTTTTGGTGCGTTCTCCGGTCCACCTGGCATTCACATGCATTCAAACTGCACCACAGTTCACTTCAACCAAACCCAGACCAGATTTCACTTCTATGCTCTCCAAACAAACTGGACCTCCTGGACAGACGGACTGGAAGTCCAGCCTGTTTAGTATGAATTCACACAGAATGCACACTAAATTAGTACAACCAAATAAACATCTCACTTATATCAATGTCTAATGTTTTGTATCAATTATATCTAGGATGTAGAGGGATTTATTTACAGGCAAATACATACGATTCAACATGTTTGATTTATTAAGAAAATGACAGCAAACATAAATGTATTTTCTACTTGAGGAAAAAGTTACCCTGGCCTATTAGCTTGTGCTATCACCTTTGGTTGTAATGACTTCAAAGATTCCAGTCTATGTTGGTCTAAGGAAGGTTTCTCATATGTCTCCATTTCACCTGAGAGATGTCTGAGGGAACTGACTCCATTCCAGGTCTTTAATTTACTCATTCTCAGCCAGTCCTGGTGTGTTCTGGCTCATTGTCATGTTTCAGGCTCCAGTTTTGTATGATCCCTCTGACACACGGTAGAATCCATGGTGGATTTTATGATGGCGAGTTCACACGGCCACAACCAGTATAAAGATCTTAAACTGGAATTCTTTTTTGGTTTATGCCAAACATCTGCTCCAGCCTAGAAATCATTCCACTTTTCACTCATCTGTCTGAATAACATTATTTCAAAGTCCAGCTTTTCTCTCTGGCAAACGCTGGTCTGCTTTCACATGTAAACTTGTGCTTGTCTCTTTGTGATTGTACAGATATGAACTTCGACATCAGCAGAGGCAGGAACCAGCAGTAGGTTTTAGAAATGTCTTTTAGCA
The DNA here is from genome assembly GCF_904066995.2 of Poecilia reticulata. Taxonomy (NCBI): domain Eukaryota; kingdom Metazoa; phylum Chordata; class Actinopteri; order Cyprinodontiformes; family Poeciliidae; genus Poecilia; species Poecilia reticulata. The sequence goes on from NC_088832.1 coordinate 966,832, forward strand.
TCTTGTGTTCTGCACTAGAACTGAATAAGCTTGAACGTCCAGACCTGAGCAGGTTGGCGGCTGTTTTAAAATAGTTTCACTTGTAGGAAACTTACAGTATTTCAACTTTTGTTGAGTCCTTACCCGACTCGAGACGTTCTGAAGGCCTCATGCGGTACTTTTAGTTAATCTCACTCTTACTGTAACAGACAGGAGCTCAACAAAGTGAAGCTCTGAGAGTTAAGCAGGGCAAACCTTTAAATTACTCAGTAATGACTATCTGGTCATTTATTCCCAATTTTATTATTTGAGTGTGTGTGGTTTCTTAATTTATTTAAACATTTCTTTTAAAGCAATTTAGATGTTGAGATCACCTCTTTCTGTGCCGATCAGGTTTTTTCCTGCCGATACCGATACTGATCACCCATGAGGGCCGATCACCGATAATGATCACATAATTATTATTATTTTTTTTTTATCATAAACACTACTGATTACATTGTGTGGAAAAAGGAACCATGAATTCACCTTAATTTAGACAAAACTTGTTTTTAATAACTTTTTTCAAGAAGAAAACTAAAGAAAACAGGCATTGTGCAAATTGTGCTGCTATCAATAATACTATCTTTAACAGACTGATAACATATGAAGGCTCTGAAGAGGCTGAATAATGCAAAGAGCCAAAATAAAACCTCTCAACATTGCCAAAAAATTTCAAGTATAAAACTTAACATTCAAAGGCAAATACAGGTTCCATTACAATAAACAATCCAGAGTTACTGAATGAAAACTTCCTGATAGCATGGCGGCTAGGTGATTAGTGCTAGTTCTGAGTGGCTGTTTCTGACTGAGCGGAGTAATTATGCAGAGCAGGGAGGAGATTGATTATTTTTTTAGAGATTATCTGTCTCATGTTAGGACAGCGAAAGTTTTAATACGTATGTAAAATGTATTTTTTTAGGTTAGATGTTGCAGCTTTAAGCAGAGGTTTGGTGTGAGAGTCACTACCAGGTGGAGCAGAAGCGGTGCTCCGTCTGTGAAATATTGCTACCTGTAGCGCGTAGCAGCGGTTCAACAGCGAGAACAGAACCAGCGTCTTACATAGCAGCTCGAAGACTTAAATAATTTTGCGGGTTATTTGTTTAGCTTTCTGACTGTCATGTTAATCCGGGTGAGTGTTTGTAGCTGTGCGCTGCTTTACCTGCTATCTGATCCTCCATATGTCTTTTTTACTGCAGTGAGCCTCGATGTAGCCAAACTCCATCAAGTATGCCATTGTTTTTATGTCGTATTAGCTTCGTTGTGTTGATGCATTTTGACGTGCTTCAATTTTCCGCCGCAACACGCAAACGTCCCCATTCACTCAGTGCGTTATAGTTCCACATCGCTTAGGATTTGTTGCTGCGCGTTTGCGCAGTGTGAAGGAAAGAGGAGACCAGCTGCACAGACAGGCTGTGAAATGAGATGCAGGTGATCGGTATCGGCAACAAGAGCCAATGATCGCCGATCACCGATCATGCACTTTTTCATGAAAATCGGCCCGAAAATCGATTTCTATATAGATTATTGCAGAATATCATTTAACTTATATTGCTTGTGTGTGAAGAAGTGATGTTGTTTTACTTATTCCAACCAGCATCATGGTGTCAAGAGCAGAACTTTTAAAACCAATGACACTCATGATTTTCCTAATACCACAGCTTATAAACTGTGTTGGTTTCTATTATAATAGATGTTTCATATTGGTGTAGTTCTGTGCGATTAGTTTGGATTTCTCATACCTAAGAATTAAAGAAACTTGGAGTTTTACATCTAAATCTTTTTAAGCACCAATAAAGTAAAACCAGCTTCTTTTGGAAGAAAAGAAAACTCAAATAACTGCTATAACATTTTAGATTCTCCCTCTCTTCCTGTCATGTTTTGCCATTCTAATCAAGGCATGAATGAAGACTACTGGTGGAACAAGAGGAAGGTCTAAAATAGATCCTGACAGCATATTGTCTGGAGGAGATTGGAAAGGAATGTTCAGCAAACAAAGGTGGTCAGGCAGGGCGGCGTTCTCACTTCAGAATAAGCTTCAGCTTTGTCTATTCCTCTGCTTTCATGTTTTTATATAGTACACATGTAGTAAAATGCATTACTGATGTTGTATGCTCAGGTGTTACTGGTGGGTTATTTATTTTTAAGAAATAAGTAAAAAATGACTTTTAGTCAGCAGTGAATTATGATGAATTCACAGTGAAGGAGCTGCCTGACCTCAGTGCCCTGTGTTTTAATGTCAAGGTTCTTTATTTGCTCTCCAGCATTGGAGCCCTCCTGGAAAACTGACCAGTGCTGCAACATTTCTGAGCCCTGTTCAGTTGTAGATCTCTATAGACAACGGTTAGGGTGGAGCTACTGAGGGTGGAGCTACTGAGGGTGGAACTACTGTGTCACACAACACAGTCCACTGATTGGGACTCAGGAAAGCATCACTGCTAGCAACAAGCATGAGCATCATATTTGTCACTACACTTCTGTGATCCCACATTAGGCATTGGGGTTGGTCCAATAAGAGTCCAGCTGGTGGTGGAAATGCTCTACTAAATTTACCAGACCATAAAATATTCTGATTACTGATGGAAGCATGCAGACATGCAAACCTAAAATATGTTTTTTACATTTTTGTTAAAACTGTCACCATGTTGTGACAGTATAGCATGAGACAGAAGATCTGTAAAAAAAAATCAATCTGTGAACAAATCTGCCTTGTCCCAGTGCTCCCAGTGCTGACTACAGAAACACACCTCTCAGTCAGAAACATCCATCAAAGCCAGGAGGAGGGCTTTAGTGCTGTCAATCCTCCTTGTGAACATGTTGCTCACCCCTCCACCTGCTGATCTCTGCTCTGCTTCAGCTTCTTCCTGACAGCTAAATGCTGTCACCATAACCACTGTTTTTGGTAGATAAACAGTTTACATGGAACTGTAAGTTGTGTCTCCACCCTCAGCGCATTGAACAGCGAGCACACAAGAGTCACTGACAGCACTAAGACCCGCCTTCTGGCTCTGATTGGTTGTTTTTGCATTTCTTCAGATGGCATTAGTACCTCAGGGAGGGGCTACAGGAGGTTATCTGTAGACTCATATTATACAGTCACAACATGGTGATAGATTTAGCAAATATATAAAAGAAATGTTATGTTTTAAGTTACATACCCCGGCTAAGAATAGATGGAACTTTAAAAAAGCGTAGATTTTGTTAACTAAAGAGGAGCAAAAACAAGAATAAAGTGTATTTTACGATGCTGCACATCTTGAACATTTTCTATGCTTGTGTTTTTCACAAAGTATGGAAATAAAAAAAGTTTAAAACACAAAACTTCCACCAAAATCCACAGTAACTATATGGATTTTATTGGTCTTTCTGCCTCCCTTTAAGGGTCTCAGCAGCCTTTTGGTCTGTAAACATCACCGTTAGGACAGCATTGTTCTGAGCAGGAAAGAACTGTTTATTCCCATGGCAACCTGAACAGGATGCACTATTACTGGTAAAGACTGGAGCAATATTATCAGCTGAAAAATCACTCCAAAATAATCATATTTGCTTTTTTAAGTGCAGTAGAAGCCTGAGCAGTGAGTTCAGCTGACATTATCAGCTGCTCTGGGATTTCTCCCTCTGAATTTATTACAAATGAGATCTATAACATCACAGTGTCAATCTACTAGATCTCTGGAGATATCCAAGGAGAAGGAAGCTGCTTCACCAGCCAAATCATTTTAGCCTACAAGAACATGGATGTTTCAAACACAATGAAATGCCAACATTTTAATCCTGGCTTATTTCTTTATTTATCAGTCACAGAAATTTGAATTGGAGTTAACCTACAGCCTGTATTCTGTCACCTAAAGTGGTTAGAATATCTCAATGCCTTCAGGCTGCTGAAGGAATCTTCAGCAGCCTTGCTCAAAACAACTTATTGCCAAATTGTTGCAAGGTAAACAGATGAAGCATCAAAATACAGTCAGAATGAAGCACACCCCTTTAATATTTTACAGCCTTAAATACTTATTGACATTTTTCATCAACTCCACTTTGTTTTCCATTTTGACTTCATTTTTGTTTCATGCAAAATACTCTATAGCAGGGCTGCACAATGGTGCAGTTGGCAGCACTGTCACCTTGTGCTTTTGAAGTTAGCTTGAACAATTTCAGAACCCGGAAAACCAGACCACGCATCTGATAAAATCAGTGTGTATTTTCTGTTTACAGTTAAGATAAAACATTTGTACTGACAAATATGACCCAGTTTTTTTGCTGTTTGTAGACTTGTTCAGGACTTGATGGTCATTTTCCTTCCCAACCTCCCAGTCTGGACTGGGAAAGCAGCCGTCAGCAGAGCCAGCATGCAGCCTGGTACGGCTGCATGTGGGGATCTGGGCGCTGATGCTGAAATAGGATTCTCCCTCCAACTACATTATTTATTACACTGTAGCTGTGGGTTACGGCCGTCCAAGCTCTTTATTCTGTTGGCTTTAATGCCATGGCAACCAATAAGCCCTTAAGGCTTCAAGTTATTTTCTTAGAGTCAAACAGTACAGACAGGTTACAGGGGGACAGGATGTAATGGGGGACATCATACCAGTGAACAGCACAACATTCACCTGGGATTAGTTCTTCTTTCCCCTGGCACTGCATTTCACTTTGATATGTGAGTTCATGTCGTATAAATGTCACTGTTGGTGATCAGAGGAAGGAATTTTAGTAAATAACAGCCACACAGTTCCGTCAACATCTGCTTTATCAGACCCAGGAAAGTGTGGAGACATTTTGTCCTTCTTGATTTCTGGTTTTCTTCAGAAAAGACCCCTGTGAGGTTCAATGGTAAACGGCCTGTAGTTGTGAAGCGCTTGATCAAGTCCAGATGACCCCAAACGACCCCTACATCCAGTCACTCCCACACACACTCACACACTGATGACGGTGAGCTACATTGTAGCCACAGCTGCCCTGGACAGACTGACAGACAAGAGAGAGGCTATCAGGCACCAACAGGCAAAGCTGGTGAAATGGTGAAGTGGTGTCCTATCAAGGACACAACAACTTTAACATTTAGGGAAAAAAGTAGAAATTGGAAAGTGGAAGTTTATGCAGTCATTGTTAGACTTTCCACAAGAAAGAAAAAACCAGAAAATAAAACCCCTGGTGTTCCAAAGGTCAACAAATACATATAACATCATGTGGTGTTCTCTGAACTCTGAACAGAGAAATCTGCATCAGTTTCATGAAAATGGCTGATCTTGGTTGAATCAAATCTCCAGCCAACACTGTGTAGTCTCTTTGTTGAGATGTTACTGGGCCTCAGATTGACTCCACAAAGACTGTATTGTTACTTGGTATACAGATTATCCAATAAAAGCCAAGTTTTCAAGTCCAAGTCCATGTAACCCAGGTGACAAGTTCAGCTTTGGGTTTTCTTCTTTGTGTTTAGTGATCCTTGAGAAACTCTGAGCAGAAACTTTCTCAAGTAAAAACTCAACAACTCCTGAATCCTGTCCTGTTTGGCTCTTTTGTAGAAATGAAGAAATGTTCTAATTCTGCCTTGCGTTCAGCTGAAACTGTTCCCAAAATAAGAAAACCAGAATATTTTATTTTTCCTGCAAGACACAAATAAATGACACACAGTTTTGCTTTCTGTTTTCTCCTGGGTCTCCATCTTAACATTTTGTTCATGCTGTGCTTAAGAACATTTCAGTGGTTTAAGTGGTGTGGATCAGCAGTCACTGCAGAATACACAAAGTGGCAGGAAAAAAAACGAGCAGAGCGACAAAGCAAAGGGTGGGAGCCTATAAAGGTTTCAGTCAGGACTTTTCCCAACAACGTTTGGATAGAATCTGTTTTCAATTTAGACCAAATAAAATTCCCTAGCTACCGCTGGCCTGCGTGTGCTGAATGCAGATTAGCAACAGTTTGCAATGTGTCAGGAGATAAGATGTAGCCCACCACAATGGGCCGGCGGCCAACACAACCACAGCACTGGATCGGTTCCCCAGAGAACAGAGAATAACTCTGATATATATATCAGAGTTATATAATCTATATATCTATATCTATATATCTATATCTATATATGTATATATATAGATAAGATGTAGCCCACCACAATGGGTCGGCGGCCAACACAACCACAGCACTGGATCCGTTCCAGTGCTGTGATATATATATATATATATATATATATATATATATATATATATATATATATATATATATATATATATATATATATATATAACTTTCTGTATCATAGCTGGATTCTGGAGTGGGCGGTGTTGACTTAGAATGTCATCCAGATATTTTGTGGTACTATTGTGATAACAAGAGTGATGATGGAAAAATGACTTATTATGTCTTTTATTATGTCTTTTTCATGTAACTGTCTGACTGTGACTGTATGTCACAGCATTCAAATCCTGCTCTGGACAAACATTCCCATCTGAAACAGACTTCTTCAGGCGCCTCAGACTTACTGATTTATATCACTAAACTCCACACGGTTACAATATACTGGATCATATTTTCAAATGTATTGATACTTATTGTTCTTGTGGAACCCAGGTGAAAAAAAGTATACTTTAGTATACTTCAAACATACTTAAATTTGTGAAAGTACACTTTAAGTATACTAAATATTAAGTGTACTACCTATGAGTATATCCGAAGTATACTAAAAATACACTTGTACCAATTTCGAAATTAGAACTTTAAACACACTTAAACATAATTGTACCAAAATACACCTTTAATATATTAAATAAAAGTATACTAAGTGAACAAAATATGAATGAATATGTATGAATTTTTAAGTGCCTTAATAATCTTTTACTATTTCTTAAAATAGCATACAATAAAAAAATGATAATCATGATGGAATTTTTAAATAAAGTATCCAATCAATTTTCAGATGTGTGACGTAAAACCTTATAATCAACGGCATTAGCTCCAGTTCATACTCCAGACCAGATGGTGGCGGTATTGCACACTTTCATTTATTTAAAAACGCCACAAAGAGAAAAAAAAAACCTTGAACGCAGGGAAGATAACGGACGCTGTTCAAATTCGCCATTCGCCAAGTGTAATTTAAATACATTACTAATATATTAATAGTATATTTAAAATATATTGAAGTATATTAAATAAATATTTTTAATATAATCCTGAGACAGAATTATTACACTCAAAATATAATAATTATATAAAAATATAATAATAAAGCTCTGAAATATTATATTTAAAAAGTATTCTTTAAGTACACTCTAAGTACACTTGAAGTTGTTCCAAAAAAGTACATATAGTATACTATTTAAATACTACTAAAGAATACTAAGCACAAAATTAGTTGTTCCAAAATAGTACAGTTTAAGTACATCGATAAAAGTATAAATTTAGTGTACTAAAGTATACTTTTTTTCACCTGGGAACAGTGAAGAAAATATTGAAAAAGTAACTTTTGAGATGATACCAGTTGTATTTTTTTGAACATTAACTGACATTTATGGAAACAACAATAAATCAAAACTCTTATACTCAACCAATAAAAAAAGAAAGTTTGGTTTTATATTTCCCATACTTTTCCAGTTTTGTTCTTGTATTTTGCTAAGTTTTATTTTCATGTTTATTATTTGAATAAGTGATTTCTTCTATTCCGTTCTAGAAGGACTCCAGGGTGTCTGAGCGGCTGATGGACCCAGGTTACACCAAACCTCAGTTCTACACAAGTAACGGACTGGTTCCCCTCACTGGGACGGGAACTTTTTCAGCCGCCTGCTCTCACCTGTTGCTGGCCCAAACTGTGAGTTGCTCAGCCTGGGCAGCGAGGAGGATTTCCTCTCGGCCAGTCGCATGCGGACCTGCTCTTGGACCCTCCGGACTTTGGCCAGCGGGTCGGCGGACTGCCCGTCCGAGGGCAGCACGTAGGCGGTACAGGAGGAGTTCGGTTGCAGCGCGGTCAGAAAACAGCCGTCCGCCATCGCAGCAGCCAGACTTACTCACAACGGGGACTTAAACAACTTCACCCGTGCAGAGAGGGGAGAAAAGCAGGGGAGTAAATATTCCAACGGTCCCGAGTCCCGTCAGCGGCTCAGCGTCTGAAGGAGAGTCCGCCCGCTGCGAAAGGAGAGCAGAGCAGTCAGCAGCCCGAACATCTGGAGGCGGGAGCTGCGGGGAGGAGGTCCGGGACAAACCCACCTGCTGTCAGGGACAACCCGACACTGGAATGGTTGACTGATGATTTGTGTTATTGTTTAACAGTAAAATACATTATTCACAACAAATAAAATACTAAACCCCATACGTTTGAAAATTGAGTAGAAGGAAAGATGTCTTTCTCTGAAGAACTACTGAGCGGGAGGAGACAGACAGGTGAGGAAAAACTGTTCTATCTATCGATTCAGTATTTTTATCATGCTGTTGTTGTGCTATTAGCTAGCTGCTAGCTAACAACTTTGCTAGTAAAGCTAGATAACTAAAAAGCTTCTTCCCTGTATCGTTAATGATAGCAGTCATTCTTCAGTATCGCTTATGCTATAGGGCAGGGGGTGCCCAAACTTTTTGAGAGCAAGATCTACTTTTTCTCTCACCAGCCTGAGATCTACCTCATGACACAAAGACATAAAAATTGCAAATTAAACTCTATTGACTTATTTTATATGCGAATATACATCAGTTATAGCAGAAATAATAAAGTGACAGAAAACTTAATCCAGTTTCTTCCTCAGTGAAATTCTGACACTGGGAGCAGCTTACTGGTTTCTCAGTCAGAAGCTGGTTGCAAACCTGATGCCAGCAGGTGTCAGTCAGTCATGGTGGATCTGAACTTTGGTTTGATGATCTCAATATGAGAAACTACAGACTGATAGGAGGAACCAAAGAGCCCACTAAGGGTAAAGGCAAATCTTCTGAAGTCGGGATATAATTTAATTTCACATAATTATCGAGGTAGAATTTGTTAAAACTTAATGAAATATATTTGTCCCATTTGATGTTGTGACGTATGCTCACAAAGAACGATGTAATTAGTCCAAGTTTGCCGTCTATTGGATGTTCAGAAACTACAGCAGGTGTAATGAGCCACAGCAAAGGTAAACAAGGTAAAACAATCCTAGGTAAAAAGACATCAACTCAAAACCACTCCTACCTTTTCTCTCTCTTTTTCTCTCAAGCACACCCGTTGCCGTGGCAACCGCCTGCGCCCCGCAAGTCAAGCAAAGATGACATTAAAAACACAACATCCTCTCCATTATAATATCAGGTCGGTTTCCAGGCTTGATATTTATTTCTGATTGAGATAATAAGCCTCTCTGAACACAGCGGTGGTTGAGTAGCTAATTTAAACTCCTGCTCTGCTCGTCAGTCGGTCTTTGAGTCGCTTTTTTTTGTTTTGTTAATGGAACCGAAACGCACTGAATTGCGCAACACCTTGTTGAAACAATAATTACTGAGATTATTAATTGTAACATGCTTTCTTGACTTTTTATAATTATTCTTTTTTTAATGAAGCTACAAACGTTTAGGATCTTAGTGAATAATTTTGATAAGCCTATCAGAAGAGGAAGTGCTGATCTCAGCGTCCTGGCGGCGTTCAGCTTGTCACCTGCTGCCGAGATCGACTCAAAACCTTTCCGCGATCAACCGGTCGATCGCGATCGACGTATTGGGCACCTGCTATAGGGGCACATCGCCCGTCCAAAACCGATCACCTCCATCATGGATATATGTCTTCTAATTTCCTTTGCTGCATAATGTACATCGTATTTATAATCCAGACTTTAAGTAAGTTTAGGGTCTGGCTCGCAGAGTATGCAGTTAAATACAATAAAATTGTAATCAAAACTTTTGTAATTGTAATGATTCCCTTTAAAAAAAAAAACAAAAAAAAAACGTTTAGTTTAAAAAACTTTTTTTAAATTAAATAACTCATTCTTGTCTCGTGAACTTAAAAAATTATTTGCCAAACATAAACTTTTATTTGCACACATCAGAAATCTTTTATTGTGATTTTGGGCCCTGCTCAAGACGTCATGTGAGAATCACAAGCAAAACTTTGAGTCACAAACAAAAACTTAGAATATTAAGAAAAGATTTCTGACAAGCGCAAATAAGTTTGTTTTGCAAATAATTTTTTCACTTCATGAGACAAAAATGTGTGATTTTAATTTTTTTGTTTTAGTTTTTTAAGCAAAACTCAGTAGGCTTTTCTCATGGTGACATGCATTAACAATTCAATATTTTCTTTTTTTTCTTCTTTCTGCAGTTCCACAATAAAGTTTGATGCAGCTCTGGTTTCCTGAATGGACCGTCTTCATCTCCACTGCAAGTGCAGCAAACAGGCAGCTCTGTTTTATAGATTACACTCCACTAAAAGGTTGCATTGTGCCCTTGTTTATATTTTTAATAGTGTAATTCTGTAAAGACAAAATATGTCTGGTGGTCCAGCTCTGATTTACATATCTTGCTAAATTGCGGGTTTGAATATTGCAATACTTTCCTATAACAAAATAGACCTGCAGAAAGAAATGACTAAATATCTTACATAGGGATAGTCATATGCTCTATAGAGTTTTTCCTTAGCTTTGATTGTATATCTCACAATTTTGTAATTTATCATTGTTTATTAAACTCTGAAAGCTGAGTGGCTTTGTTAATATTCTGTCCTAGAATGCGGTTAGATGGGCCATTTTTTTTTTTTGAGCACCTGCCCCTATAGTGGTCTCTGCACTGCCTGAAAGCCTTTATTTCTCTTAATTACAATGATTTTCCACTTAGAGTTAATGAAAATATGACATTTAAAATTAGAATAATACATCAGGCCAGTAGTAAAAAATAAATAAAACCAAAATTTAGCCTTAATGGAAAGTTTGTTTAATGCCTGCTTTGTTAGGTCCCAGGTTGTTGTTAGTTGTTTGAGGGTTTGATTTATTGATTCTAGTTTCACATTATTTCTGTGTACCTTAGTTTCTGTACTTTGATTAGATCATCTTTGTCTCTGTTTTACCTTAGCCCAGTCCTTTAGTGACTTTAGTTTTATTATATTCCTTAATTATTCTCTGTCTCTCCCTCCTCACACCTGAAACTTGTTTCTAATCATCAGCTGTTCCTTGTTTCATAACCAACCTCACCAGTATGCATGTTACTCATTCTCAGTCACTCTTTGCTGGTTCCTCCTGTGATCACCCGTTGTGTTCCTAGATATCTTTGCTGGTTTTCTGTTCCTGGCTCCTTTTTTTGTTCTATTCTGGCTCCCTGCGTTCCCTGTGATTTTCTTTTTTTGCTCTTTATTTTTATTAAACCTCCAAATCCACTTGACACCTCTGCCCAGAGTACTTGGGTTGTACTCTGGGATGTACTTCAACGTCCAACACAACATAAAGGTTGTTCATTTTTTCAGGTTACTTTTAGTCTGACAGAAATGACCCTGATCTGTCAGGTGATGGGAACGCTCGCCTCGACTCAAGAAGGCTGATTCCAGCAGCTTGTATCTCACTCCTTTTTATCACGATCCATATCTCATGGCCAGAAGCGAGGCTGGAAGCATCTGAATGTCCAATGTCACTGATAAACAAGCAAGAAATCAAATTGTACATAAATAATGAAGTTTGCACAGATTGCAAAAGTCTGGCCGATCAACTTTAAGAAGCCTGACCTGCCGACTCCGAGGTTAGCCAATGCTGACCTTTTTGTCTGAAATGTTGCTAAATACAGCAAGAAAATCGCTCAGTTGGCAACGGTGGGTTGACAAGGTACATGCAGACATGACCTGGCGGTGTCGGCCTCTTAGTCAAAACTGTCTCACAGCAGAGCAGAAGAGGGCTGGGGGTGATTTTTAGACCTTGTAGGTAAATAAGATCAGTGGATAATATCAATGGATAAGATTGGCTTCACATGTAAGTATCAGCCGATCACTGATCTCCCAAAAACTGGGCCAGATTTATTGTGATCTTGTGACCTTATGAAACATGTGCAGCTTATTCAGAGGAGAAAAAACCCAGACTCGCCATTTTAATCTCCCTCAACATTCACTTCAGATCATGTTGCATTCCAGGCCCACTGTAGTGGGAAGTCCAGTTTTCATGTTACAGCTCATTTCTTTTCCTTAACTAGTAAACCATAAATAACGTCCCGTTTGGAGACCAGCATGGTGGTTCCAGCTCGTGGTTTGTTTTGGCCAGGCTGGACTCCTACATGGAAAACTGTTTTCTGTAGTTTTGAAAACATCTCACACTTCAACAATTAATCTCAATGATGACTGAATGGCATTAATGCTTCACACTTGATTTTTAGCTCTATCTGTTTACACAATGCATCTGTAAGTCATAACATTATGATCCCTAATGCATGTGATGCAAGTGGTTGGAAAATTAAGAAAAAGAGAGATTCCTGGCCAATTCTAAACAACATTTGAAGCCAAGAGAGGAAGCCTGGGTGGAGTGTCAAATCAGGAGGGGTTTAGCAAACCAGCTTAGCTCACAGCTCTGCTCATGTTAAAAAAGTCCTTGACTTCAGGTTAAAACCCTCAGAGTGATGAAAAAAGATGAATGAACGTTTCTGAAGCACTTTTTCATGTTCCCGTAAATATGAGGACACATTAGAATGCTGTTCTCCATTGTCTCAACTTTATCCTACTGTTTTTCCTCCTTTTTGTTACTCACATGTCAGATAATGATGAATGAGAGTGGAGGATGATTGTGAAATCAGCACACTTTTCCTGTTCGCTGACCAATTGTTTCAGGGTCCAGGAATGTGGAAATAACTTCACCCAAAGCTGACATGAGAGGAGGAGGGGAGGTCTGGGAAGCTGCGCTGGAGGAGAGCTAATATGTCAGGAGCAGAGGCCTCTGGGAGGAATTTCTGCAGCCTGTCTCTGAGTCGGCAGCCAAAGCCAAGAGGTTTACACACAAACCCCACACTCAGGGTTTGGGTGTAATGAGGAGAGAGTTTCATTTACAGCCCTGTTCCCTCACAGAGGTCACAACCTCTTCTTCCTTGTAAACTCAGTAGTGAATATGTATAATTTTCTTCTCTTGCTCTCTAATTTATGTGTCCTTTTAATCCTCTTTAGGGCTGCGGGGGAGAGGTGGAGGGAGGGGCAGGGGTTTTTGAGAAAGAGTTGATAACTCCACCCTCCAGAGGTCAGCAACCTATCACAGGCACAATGACACAAAACAGGATTGACCATGTATGTTCACTCACTGCAGAGTCACTGACCGCACTCCAGGACCTCCCCTCCCCCGCACACACACATCCCCACATACCCCCCTTTGTTTTTATTTTCTATGTCACACTTAAATGTTTCAGAATATTTAACACAGTTTTCTATCAGACTAAAACAACTTTTCCCAATAAATGAAAATTATTTCATTTATTGGGAAAAGTTGTCAGAACCAATCTGGTCCAATGTGAAAACTGTCAACATCGCCCTAAGGATGCAGTGATCCACTGCTTCCACTTCCAATACGGATACCAATATTCTGAATTGAATTTACTGTTTGTCTCATGTACAATGAGGTTAACAGTACAAACAATGTCTGAAATATGTGCAATATAAAGCAAAAGAAGACAAGCGATATTTACATTATTTACAATAATAATCAGCTAGATGTATATACATGCATACACATGTAACCATAATTAGTTCATGTGAGTGTTGAGGATGTTAACTGTTTTTGAGTCTGTTTTTGTTTTGATGCCGCCTCCCTGAGGGCAGCAGGGTGGTGCTGTCCTTGGTGAGGGGCTTGGCAGCAGGAGGTGTAAACGTCCACCAGAGAGGGGAGAACCATTCAGAGCTCCTGTTTGGAGAAAGGTTCTCCATGTTTGGTTCCAGAACCAGAACCAAATATGTAGAAGCAACATTCAGCACAGAAACAAACTCTGAAACAGACTTCAAGAAAACTGCAAAACAGCTGAAATACTGAGTACCTTTAAATAAAATATTAAAACTCAGGTACTTAGACTTACCTTCGATTCCTATTAAGTGGAACATTGATAAATATATTTGGTGTATATTTGATATTTTTGATGATGGAATATTACAAAATATATTTGTTTTTGCTAATTTTATAATAGATTACTGTGTTGTTTTTATAGTGTAAAGCTCTTTGAATCGCCCTGTTGCTGAAATGTGCTACAGATAAACTTGAATTGATTTGATCTATATCTTTTTCTGACATACTGTTGGTTTTGTGCCAGATGTTTTGCTTTTTTAGATTAGTAGCCTACTTCATGTAGCCAGGCTCACCTTAAGTCATTTCTTGACTCTAAAGATGATCTCTCCATAATCAGCCCTGGGTGTGACATGTTAAACTGACTCAATAAATGAGGTCAATCACAGTTCAGTGCAGTTTATTTATGATTCATTATTAACATGTTCATTCAATTCAATATTACACAAGCCCAAAATGAAAACATTTAAAGGCTGTGCTCTATATTAGCTAAGGTTGATTTATCTTTAATTAAAAATAGTTTTTACAAGAAAGCAAAATCAGAAGAAATATGTTGGGGGGGAAAATACTTTTCACACCTGAGGAAAAACCCAGAAAACCCCCCGAGGTCACCAACCTCCTAAAACATATCTAGTTACTAAAAACAAAACAAAACAAAAAATGATTTTACTCATTGGAGGTTTGTACACAAGCAAATAAATAAATAAAAACTGCTTTATTAAAAATGTATTTTTGCATTCATTTTTTGAGCAACAGAGGATCACTGAAAATCTCATGACAGGAACATGAAGACATTCTGATTTATGTTCAATACTTGCAAATAAATTTTGATGTGTGGTTTGACTTTTTATTGCGAGGCAAATGGAATGAAGACGAGGAAAGTTTTTGGAAAAACGGCAACATAACAGTGCAGACCAAAATGTTGTAGCAACGTGACAGCAGATGCAGCAGACCAGTGAGCAACTGACCTCTTATTTTAAATGAAGACTGGATTTGCACCAATGACTGGTAAACAAATGCTTGGATTTGCTAGATGGCATGTCTCCAACTAGCACTACTGGTTATAAAAGAAGTGTTCATGTGGTGTGATGCATTACAAGCACTTGGCAGAACGTCTTTTACGATTAGTTAGATGAAGTGAAGCTTCAGATCCCGTTTCTAAATGAGGACCAAAAAGTTCTGCTTTGCTCTCATTTTACTACATCGACGCTGCGACAAACTGCAAACAGCAGCTTTCCTCTTGAGTCTCCTCCACAGAGGTCAGACACACGTAGTGCAAACCGAACAGTTGTCCTGTCGACCTGAGCTCTGGACATCTGCAGATCTTTCAGCGGCCTCTCTGATTGGCTGTCAATTTTGGTGGTTGGCCAGGTACTGGCTGTGCTGTCAATGGTCTCCTGGTCATTCTACGGACTCTGCATTCCTCTGTTGTGTTTCATAAAGTAGAAAATTGTAAAGTACATGTGTGAAAACAGCTGTGGAATTATTAGATCCTTTGGGAGACGAGCACAGACAATCCTACACTCTAATAATTCATACGTATTAGAGATTATTAATAACAGATTATCTTTTCAACTGCACAGGTTCAACAATCAACAATAATTTGCATGGGAAAAACTAAATTGACCAGTTAAAATGTAGCACAGCATTGTGTTTGTCCTTTTCACTGCTGAGTGAGCAGGGATGGTTTTCATTAGGAAGGAGGAGTGGAATTCAGAGCATCTGGGTCCAATACTGTCGACTGTTAATCACACAAACAGACAGCAAGAAACTCTGTGTCGAGATAAAGCAGCAGCGCAGAGACACAGAGAGAGAGAGGAGCGCTGAGGCAATCCAAACAATTCAACTTTTGGCTGGTGAATCCAAAGTTGATGACCTAAAGGATGTTTACGCTGTCTTGGGCTGACTCTATCAGAGTTGGGTCAAATGGCTGAAAACAGCAGAATGAACTTTGGTTTCTATCAGTAATGGCAGACGCTCATCCCCACATGGTGGAATCATTATCTTGCGGTTTTTGGTGGAGTTTCACAATGTGGTATGAATCTCCGAAGCTGTTTCAGTTTTCACATTGGGATTTAGGGGTTTAGAAACGTTGCATAAAATGATGCAACATTGCCCATCATCTGGTTCTCAGGTAGAACGAGGTTAAACATCTGACTCAGAAACTCACATAAGAACAGAACAAAGTTTGACAGAAGTACTTTTTACTCCTTTAATATCACAATATTTATAAAGTTTACATAAACTTGAAAGTGTAATGCGCTCATTGGGATGCAAACTAAAATCTTATTGGTAGCATCTCAACAGGATCCTGTTTGAAACTGAACCAATATCTGTCACAACGTCCACAGATTATGGCCAATCTCTTCATTTTAATTTGACTTAGTATATTTCTGATTGTTTCTGAGCATCTTCTAGTGTGTGAATCCTTACAATAAAGAAATCTACATTGGGGGAAAAAAAGTTTTTCTGCCCATTTTTATGCTTCTTATGAAATGAATTTAAAAAATAATGGAATTTCAACATTGAAAGCTTGCTTGTCTTCTGGTTCTTCTCTGATTTGAGTTTATGTGTGTAACATGTCTACCTCAAAGTGTTTTTAAGGTGTGCAGCTTCAAAGGCATTCCTGACACAGGATGTAACACTGAAGCTCCACAGAATGTTTTGATCTTTACTTAAAAAAGGGTTTATGTATGAGACGTAGGCTGGAGCTCTGGTGGTGTGATGTGGACTAAAAGCAGCATACAGGTCCTCATTGTGCATTTCCAACTCTGTTCAAAACAGGAATCCACACTTTCTTTCCAAGCAGGCTGACATTCTGTGACTCTTTAAAAGCAACTTCTACGATTTTCTAGAGGTTTTTTCATAATCTTTACTGCCTTTTGAATAATTCTAAGCATTTTAACCTTATCATCTTCAAATCCTTGCCATTTATGTTCCATAAAATAACTTTCCCCAACTCTCCTAAACTGTCCCAAAACTGTCTTAACTGTCTCACCCTGTCCTAAAATGTCCCAAACTGTCCCCCTACTGCAGGGGTCTCAAACTCGTTTTCATTCTGGACCAAATCAAGATCATGAAGGTGCTCAAAACGGCAGAATATATGAATAAAACTGTTCATTAACAAATTGTTAATATCATAGCGTTCTCTGCATTCAATCTGTACTCCTTAATAATATTTAACATCTTTTCATTTTGATGTATTTTGGTCCTAAAGGACTAAACAAATTAAAAGTAAATTTAATTTGACTGATAAAATAATATTTAAGTTATAATGAAGTTGTATTTCTGTGGCCCTTTGAGGCTTAGAGGGCCACAGAAATAGCTATGGTGGACCAGATTTGGCCCGTGGGCCTTGAGTTTGACATCTGTGTCCTGCTGGATTGAGGTGCAAACTAAAATCGCTTAACATTGTATTGTCAGTTGTCATTAGATTTCAGACCTGGGAAATATATATCTGTTTAAAGAAAAATATTTACTACAACTGCTGATGGGCTGCAGTAAAACAGCAACGTACTGACTGTGATATTAGATAATTAGATGGACAATGTAGAGGAGAGTCATGAGATGGAAGGGTTGACCTTTTCTTTAAGTCACCTAAAATCGAAATGTGGTCAACATGAATCAGAGAAGACTCTCCTCTCTGTCTCCTTGTCTGTCACTGATACGGCTGAACACTAAACTCATCATGGATCTGTAGGTCAAAACACTAATAGGAAAGTTTTCTGCTTGTGATGGAACACTTTTTCCCCTCTTCTGATTTTCTTGCTGAACTGTGTTTCACTGAACTGTGACTTGTTCTTCTGCTGCCCTCACTCATCTTGCTGCTCCTGGTCATCTAAGGCATGCAGGAAGGTTTTAATGTAGGAGGGCTCCGTTTGTGGAATCTTAGCATTTCCTGTTGACCAAATTGTGAATAACCAGACAAAGACACTCATGCTGTCATTTTTTTGTGTTGCTAATTTCTGCACTTCAGAACAAATTAACAGCCCTGTATGAGTTTTTATGATCACATTTTGAGAAACTCATCTGACTCTTTGTAAATGGTAACCTGGAGCACAGACTGCTGTCCCAGATGAAAGCACCCAAACAGAATGAAGAACATGCACTCACAAGCTGTGTGTTCACACACGCTGTCTGCCGTCTGTAAAAAATAAATTCTTTGTATATTGCTCCCCCTAATGGCAATGTTTGAAACTGTTTGTGTTCACACCTGAATCAAGTGACTGATTTCATCCTCAGCAGGTCAAGTTCCACAGAACCCTGCTGATCCAATGAAATGATTCAAGTGTGTTAAAGCAGAGAATGTAGAGGCTGCTGCCGCTGGCTCTGGACATAACAAAATGATCAAATATTAAAACAAGGAAAAGTGAAAACTTTAAATTGAAATTTATTCAAAAACTGAATAAACCTCGGGCGTGGTGGAGAACTAAAGGTTTTATTATAGGCCACACAGTAAAAGATTCTTAAAGTTTCAGTATGTAAATTTTATTCTTTTTTTTAACATATTTGTTGAAACTGTCACCATGTTGTGAGTGTGGTATGAAACAAATCTCTGAAAAAAAAAAAAAAATCAGGAAACTAGAAACCAATCAGAGCCAGGAGGAGGGTCATAGTGCTGTCAAACACTATCTATGTGGCGCTGCTCTCCCCTCTCCTGCACGCCCCCTGTTCTCTCTGCAATGCTGCAGCTAGCATAACCTGTCCTGAATACTTATGCTTGTTAGCATGACTACTGGTGACTGAATAAACAGTTTTCCTGTAACGGTAAGTTGCTTCTCTTCCATTAGCACATTGAGCATCGAGTACATGAGGTTGATTGACAGTGTCAAACCCTCCTCTTGGTTCTGGTTGGTTGTTTTGCTGCATTTCTTCAGATGGTAATGGTAGCTCAGGGAGGAGATCAATCTTTTCACAGATTATCTGTCTCATAACATACTGTCATGTAATGCATCAAAAATACCCTAACACCGTCATGTTAAATATAATCCTGGGCCTAGTTGGGTGACACACATGGGTTTTTAAAACAGTTTGTTAAAAAATAAGCATTAATTCAGTAAAACTCTTTACATTTGTGATCATAATTGATAATTATTTCTATTTTCTGTCAGAAGAGTTATATTCTATCTACAGGTTCATGTATCACTCACTGATAAAGACTTGTCCATATCACAGTGCAGCATGCTTTGAAACAAAGACCAGACCAGTAAATGACTTACTTGGAAAATACATTTAATCCCTTTAAATCCGGGTAAAACAAAGTCCACAAGGGCAAAAAGAGGGCCAGACTTTTGGCAGTGAGCATTCTTTGTCAAATAGAAAGTATATCAACTTGGAGAAACGCAGTGTGTCCTCATTAAAAGCCAAATAAATGCTGTACTTTATTCTTTTTAGTTAATTTTAATAATCTGGGGGAAAAGCTGACCCCGCCACTGAACACCTCTCTCCCCCTCACCAGACTTTGTTTGATGTACCAGACAAAGATATCGCGATACAAAGAGAAAAAAGGCATACATTGTTCTCTACAACCTTCTCTACTAGGATACATTAAAGATGTATTACACACTTCCACTGTTTCTCAGTTTACAAGGCATGGTCTATATAGGCTAAGACTACATAGGGAGTTAGAAAGATGCAGTGAAGTGGTGTGTGTTTCCAGGCAGTGCTGATGTGCAGCTGTGTGTGCGTGTTTGTGTGTGTGTGCGTGCGCGTGTGTGTGAGCAACAGCTGCATCTTGTAGAGTAAATTTGGACCCAAACAGATCTGCTGCCTCTGCCTCATCTGGGCCTCTACTATGCGTTCGTACATGGATGGTAAACATCAACGCTCAGAGGTCAGAGGACGTCACCATGTAAACGGAGACGGATATGGTGGTCAACGATATGCAAAAACCACAAAGGAAGTCAGAAGTTTTGATCAAACTACAAGAATAACTTTGGTTGTGACTCGGTCTTGTCGTCGTACTCACTTTTAAATTCACTACGGCAGATGGTGAGGGTAAGTAAAGATCTAAACGTTTAGTTTAAGTGCAAGAAAAGCTTTTTTTCCTTCCTAATATTAGTAAATACTTGCAGGAAACACTGGTGACTGGTGTTCCCAGCAGCGTTTGAGATGAACTAGATTCATGCAGACATACCATATTAACATGGATGTGGGGTGAGCTTCGTCTGTCGATAAGGCCAACCGCTGTAGTGTTAGTAACACACAGTCTAAAGCGAGACAATCAAGCAGAGGTTAGTAAAGAGAAACTACTGGATAGACACCTTGTGTAATACCATATCTATGCTCAGGCAGACATAAAGCACTGCTAACATATATTTATATACAGTTTATACAGAAAACAGTCAAATAAACCCATAAAACAGAGAATGTATGAGCATGTTCATAGGCAGGACTGAAGTAAAAACCAATACACACAAAACAAACTTTAAAAAAAAATCTCCAAAGAACTACAGCACCTTGACCGGTGATTAGAACCAATGAATGATTGATTAAAAATACACTACACATCATAGGATAGGGCTGCTTGTATATGACAGCATCTGTGAATAAAAAAACATGGAACAGTGTAATGAAGTTTATTTTTTTGTTTTTTGTTGTTTTTTTTCTTCTTCAGGGCAGCATTTTAAAGAGCTAACTAAATCCAGCGAGCATTATATGAGATAATTTGATGAAATAAAGAAAAGAAAAACAGGCTGTGACTGATGTGGTTCTTCCATCCACTCAGCTGCTTTAATACACGGGGCTGTTGCGGATCCCGCAGCACAACACCATGCTGAAGATCATCTCAAAGATCTGCCAGCAGAAACAGAGACATCACACTCAGTGACAACAAATCAACATGTTTGCTATCATCTTTCATCTGTTTTCCAGATGATATTTATAAACTAAGCAGTAGAAAGTGTTCTGGCACATATCTAAGATAAGAACTCAACAGGCAAGGTAAAACGTTACAGTGTGTTAGTTATCAAAATTAGAATTAATTGACAAATAACATTTTCAAGATTTTTTCATAAAATCTTATTTAATATTTAAGATAAAAAGAATAATCTTCCTGAATAAAAATGGCTCTTGATAATTGAACAATATGAGAAAAACATGTAACTGTAATATTGCTCTTGATTATTATAAGGCAATATGCAGTTGCAGTTAACCCATATTTGACTTAGCATCTCTCTTTTTGTTTTTAATCAAAGTATCCATTTATTTTACATCACAGTAGACATTACAGCAACGGTATGTTACATTAGTGAAAAAGAAAAAACAAATTACTATGGGTAAAAAATTGATATTAATGAGTGTGTGCACGTGTGTGCAAGCAATGGTAGTGAACTGAATGAATTAACACTGACATTATTACTGTGTAAAGTAATTAAAACAACAATCAAGTTGATAAGAAATCAGTAAATTATGTGTAAGAGACTTTTAATAAAGTTAAAAGTTCATTCTACTAAATATAGTTTATTAGATCATTTACAGGAATTACAGAAAGAGAATAATTCTCAATCATTCAATTTTTGGGGATATAATAGGCTGTGTATTTGGCCAGCCGAGTTTGACTATATTCCATCTGAAATATCATAGCCTACCAGAGTTTTAGTCTAACCATCCTTTGCGATGCTTGGATTTAAAACAAACTAACATGTTAGGTTTGTAGCCTATGACTACTGTATACATAGGCTACAAACCTGCTACCATGGAGATATGCTACCATCACAGTGATGTATTTTGGTTCTGTGCTTTATGTTTTTAAGAAAACGCTAGACCATAATATGATTAGAATCAGACTTCTATTACACGATGAATATCCTGTGCAATTATGTATATGATAAAAAAGTCTACATCTACGTTTTGTATTTTAGTTGAATGTTAAATCATGATCAATGTAAAGACTAATAACATAATAACTCAGCTCAGCAGAAACATCTTCAGGATCTCACCATAATGACAGCAACCACCAGCGCAGCGATTCCCACCAGATAAATCTTTTCTGAAAAGAGGTTGTCGATTTTCCCGTGGCAGTCCTGAAAACAAACACACAGTTAGAATTCCAGTCCTGTGTTTTGGATTCAGACTGAAGCTTTTACTTACAGTACATGGTTTTTTTTTTTAACACGCTCAATTTGGGATAACAGTCAAATACAGGTGTTAATGTTAAATAGTGATAACTGTACACTATTTAATGTACAGTATCTTATTTGTATATATAAAAAAATGTATTAGTAAAAATCTGCATGCTTTCATTTACCTTTAGCTTACAGCTGGTGCAGCTGAATTTCTCCACTGAGGGGCAATAAAGGAGATTTCTATTGTTTCCTAATAGCCTCTATAGAAGTATGTACCTTTGAGTCAGTTGGGCAATTATTTTATTAGAACTGTTTATCTTTCATATGCCTCTGTGGGCTTCTACTTGCCTGTTACTTTGCTGTTGATACAAATAGTTTTTACTGCTGAGTGACAGATAAAGGATCCTTCTATAATAGAACAAACTGTATTGATCTGAAGCATGTAAAACATGTGCTTTACAGTGTAAGCAACATTTTGAAGTATTCAGCAGCAGCTCTGTACAATGCCTGTCTGTTGTAATTTCATAGAATATTTGTCAGATTACAGCAGATCTTTGGGGAAGGGCAGTGTCTCTTGTGGTTGACCTCAGAGGACTTGCAGCTGTTTGGGCCAGAATGGGTCTGCTTTTGTTGCATTTTGATGCGAATAATGCATTTTTCTCGTATCAGTTATATTGAGATATCAATTATTTTGACATCCTTCTAGTGCAGCTCTGCTCCACCACATTCTTGGCTGTTTTAACCCTCAGTGCCTGGCCTCACAGGAACCACAGAGCGACCGCGCTGCTGTGTTATGTGGCAATGCTCTCTGTCCTCTGCTTCACTCATGATAATCATTTCGGTTCTGTGACTTCCTGTCTACTTCCTGTTTCACTGTCACACATTAACTGATGCATTACAATTATAAAAAAAAAAGCAGAAGCTTTACAAAAAATTTTACTCACAACTGGAGTGAACAAATGAACTCTGCAGAGCTATGTATACTGCAGTTTAAGTAAAAGAAATGGTAGTTTCCAATTATCAAGCTTCACCTATAACAAGTTATGTGGTTGGAACTTTTTATTTCTGCTTTTTCTCAGAATGTGTTTTTGCAGAAAGCTTTTTTTTTCTCTTTCTGCTCTGCATCAGGAGCAAACACAGCTTGCCCAGAACCTTGTTTCTTCATTTGTTAGATCAAATAGGTTATTTACAGTAAAAAAAAATAACATATAAAGTAACATATATGCCTTGCCAACAAAATAACGTTTTTATATGTAGTGATTTTGATTGGTCTGAACATTGTGAAGCATTAAGCACCCTCAGGTATTTTGGAAAGGTTTACTCAAACTTTGAGAGACATTTATTTCAAACGGAAAAACAACAGTAAAAATACCATGGGTTGTTTAATCTTTGAAATTTGACTACTATGTTGTTTATGCTGCAATGCATCCTGGGTAGAAAATGTAGAGGAGGTGCAGAGGTTCTAGCTCCATCCACCCAGGACAGGAATGTTTGAGTGATGAGTAACATTGAATTCTTCTCTTTTAGCGCATTGAATAGAAGACAACGCATAAATGTCAAAGGGGAAATGAAGATTCCCGTTTGACAGGAATCTTCATTTCCCGATGATGCGGACCAAACGGAGGAAGAGGAGGATCAGAAGAAGCTGGTGTTTGTGCTGCCACTGCTTGGCAATCCTAACCCCAAAGGACAGAGTAGCTGCAAGAGCTGCAGCCATTCACGGTTAGCATCAGGATGAAATCATTAATCCAACTATATGAGAATAGTGGGTTACAAAAACTTAAGCCGTGTTTCCATCAGCGGTTTTATGTGTGCATTTTGAAGCAACAAAATTCAATATAACATCCTCAGTTTTGCAAAGTTTTTACGCTCACTTGAGGTGGAGAGCTTCAAGTGAAGCTTTTTCAGTATGCACTCTGAAAGACAGTTCGTGCATAAATGGGAAGATGGAAACACACATGCTGACCAATATCTAACAAAGTGAACATCCTCATCTACTAGTGAGACTGTGCCTTATAAGGCACAGACTACACTAATTAATTTTTTATTGAAAACATTTTTTTTTCAATAATTATGACTGTTTACCAGAGGTATGGAACTCAGCTATTTTCAAAGTTTAAACCTCCAGCTGCGAGGGGAGGAAGGCAGCTTTGGGTGGCTGGTGAGAGGCAATGCAGGCTGGAATGGGAGGAGAGGATTGCTGAGATGTGTGTTCCAAGCTAATTAGCAACCTTTACTTCCTGTTTATTATAACTATGTGTAGAATAAACGTCTGACAAAATGGCGTTTGGCGTGGCTCGAAACCAGTAGATGGAAACGCCTGATTCACATTTTCCTTCTTTTATTTTTGGATATTTCAAACGTTTGCCTAAAATTTGCATTCATTCATTCAGACATTTTATGGGCCTTTATAGCAGGGTGCTAGCTTTGACTTCTCATGTTTAGGCTCAGTTCCACTATCACCCACACCATCAGCCCAGCATGCATTGCAAAGATGAGAAAATGGCAACCTCAATACATGAAAAATATCACAGAGATACACAATTTTTGAAGCAATTCTGAGTTTTTACATATAACAAACAACTTTAAGGGTAATAGGAAATTACAACAAATTAACCCAACGGGTTCAACAGGTCATGGATAATTTTGACAACATGTTAAATAATCCAAAAATATTTATTTTAAACTGAGAATTAGTCACTACCTTTAAAACTGGAATGACACTGAAACATGTTTTCTCCCCATTTCAATTCTGATTTTAAGGCAGCATTTCAGTGAGAAGAGGAATCACTACAACATGATATTATGAAGATCAGGCTGTGAAATGAGATAAAGAAAAACTTTTAAAGTTAGACATCATCTGATGACTAACTTTAAACATTTTGGTTCTGCTCTAATCTGAACCTCCACTAAAGTATTTATTCACAATGGTTCTTTATGTATCTCTTTCTAGCTCTCATGTCCCTGTAGAAAAAAAAGCATCTTCCACAGCATGATGCTACCACCTCCATGTTTCAGTTTAAGAATGGTGTGTTCAGTCAGTGTTAGTTTTCTGTTTAAAGTCATGTTTCAGTGATTAAGTTAGTAACAGGTAGCTTTTTTGTTAATTACTTTCCAACATTAGCTAAAGCTGTCCTCCACCGCTCCACATTCAGATGAAGAGTTTGGGCCTCCAGTCTGCAACTGCCAGAGGGACGCTTCATACCAATTTGATGACCAGTGATTTAAGACGATGTTCTTAATGTGGTTATAGTCCACCGAAAGGAAATGTGGTTTTATGACTCCAATTAATAACCTCTGCCAGCAGGAGGTTGCTCAGTTTCTTTGGTTTAATAGTTATACTTTAAAGGAGTAAATTGACCCAAACCAGGATAAGAACTGCATTTAATAGAAATTGTGTAATAAGAAAACAATTACTAATAAATAACATTATATGTAGGTTGTTAACATTTTAAAGGAGCAGTCTTAGGTATTTTCCAGAGACATTTTATGGCACAATCAGGTAACTACATTACCTTCAATAGTTGTAAAAATGTTAAACATCAAATAGAACTTTAAAGAAATTTCAAGGCATTAGATTTCAATTTAATGCCTTGAAATTGGGCCTCTGTCTCTTTAAAAACTCCTGCTCTTTCTAAAACTCTGCCTTCCGGAAGTCATTATAACATGGCTATTCTATTACCTCTAGTAAGCGTTGTACTGAGATGTAGCTTTTATGTTGAGCTCAGTAGATGCACAGTTCCTTCACAGGTGTTTGCTAATTGCTGCTGGCTAGTCTGAAGGAGCTGAGTGGTAGAGTCATGGGGAAGGACTGCTCTTTGAGATGGAAGGTCGGAAGCTTAGAAACTGTAGCTCGACAGAGGAGCTGCCTCTTGAAAGCAGTGCTAAGTTCACCCAGGTGTTTGGCACAGCTGAATGGTTGCCATGGAGATTAAAGGATTTCTCAAACACACATGATATAATCAAGGCAACACTCTGGGTATGTTTATAATGTGGGGATGTCATCACAGCATAATGTAAAGCTTGAAAAAGACAATTTTACGTTAAGGCTATTTATCTCTAGAATTCTCAACAAAACTGCATTAGAATAAGAGTTAAACTGACATGAAAATGTCAAATTTGCTGGTGTCGAAAGTTTTGTTTCTGGCAAAAAAAAACAACAAAAAAACATGGCTCCTAAATGTACCTCAGTGATTCTTGAGAATAGGGACAAAATGGGTTTTAATTTTCCCAATTTTTTATTTTTTTTTCTAAACCTTATGTATGCAAATATGACAAATAATGTTTTGGAAATGTAAAGATGCTAAGGTGCAGGCTCCCAGTTGCAACATCTTTTTTTTAAATAAAATTTTTAATGGACCTGACCCAGAACTTTGTCATCACCATCTGACAAAATAAATATAAAATTATTTTTTAATGACCCTATTAATGACATTTTTACTCAGTTTTACAGACAAATTCTTCTCAAGAAACAAAATAAATATTATTTAAAACAAAAAACAACACAAAGTCCATCTGACGGAGTTGACACTGCATGACGGAGTTGACACAGAACTGAAGGTGGTGACAAACTTGTGAGTAAAAAGAAATAGGCTACTTGATACATGTGAAGTAATGCAATTTATGTAAAATGCATTAAAATGAATTAATTGCACATTTAAATGAGATTTGACAACAATTTCACTGAAAGAGTCACAAAAACTCTGAGGGAGTTGACATCTGACGGAGTTGACAAAATGCCAAACTACTTCAATTTATATGATGTTATTCTGAAGGAGGCCATATTGTAGCTCATCAGGTCCATGAAATCTTTACAGTTTACCAAAATTAAGCATTTATTTCACAAAATCTCATCAAAGTTTTGTAAATTGTCAGTTATGGAGTTGACACATCATGGTTGTGACAAACAACTTAGGAATAAAACAGAAGAAAAAACTAAAGAATAACATAAGCTAACCAGAGCTAACTAGCCCTCTTAGCAAAGGAAGAGAAGGGAAGTGGTCATGGGGTCCTCAGAAGTTCTGGTGCCCCCCAATAATGCCTGATTTTTTTTACATTCTTTTCATTTCTGACGGTGTTGACAAAAACTAGGGACACATTTCAATTGAGTTGGAAAATATATAAAAATGATTTTTAATTCAATTTATTGACACTTTTATAATTATTTATATAAATACTTATACTTAATTGTCATAATATATTATCTTAGTATTTATTTAATTATTACAATGTGTTGAGTTCTGCTCTGGGACAAGGGATTTTACGGACACCATTCACCTAGTACAATGTTTAAAATATTCAGCAAACACCTGGAAAACATACATTGTTGTGCTCACATGACCCAGGTTAGTTTATTCAGATATTTGAAAAAATTATATTTTGTGTATATTTTATTCAAATTTTGTGCTTTATCCATGGGACCTGTTTTGTCCTTATTCTCAAGAATCACTGACCTACAAATTGGTGAATTAGCATGTAGAACTAGAATTGCATTTTATAATTTGTACTTAACTACAAAATGAGCCTAATATAGACTTCCATAATGGGTGAATGAACATAAAGCGGTCTAGCAAAGCCTTGAAAATGGACATATTAGCAAAAGGCTGTTTCTGGCTGAGGGTGAAAAGGAAAATGCTGACGTAGGTGACTTTACTTACAACTAAGGTCCATTGGCTGGAGCAGACGTCCTGAAAGCCGACTTTACTTGTTATCACCGAGAAAACCGAGGTCGTCTTGTCCTTACCGCAGCATTCAAGCTGAAACATAAAAACATCACACAATGACAGAATTAAAAGGTTTTTACAAGACACCAAAGTTTGACTTGATTTTGCTCCGAGAGGCGGTTTTACACAGTTCATTTCTACTGGTTTAGTATTCAATCTAACATGGTCGTACCGTCTCATGGAAGACCTTGAGCACCTTTTCAACAGCCTTCTTTTTAGTTGAGTCATTAAGGGTGTCTGATATGGCCATGTCATAGACAGAGTCATAGAAGTTCTTCATTTCCTTTGAAACCTGGAAAAGAAACCAGATTTTATAACAGCAGTTTCACCCACATTAGAACCAAAACGTGGTGGCAGGTGGAAGGTGGTTTGGAGCTCTGACTGAATAAGAGAAGTGACAAACAGAAGGCAGCAGCTGGTTATGCAGTGAAAGTTCTGGTATTACCTACAATCTATGCAAAGGCATGATGTCAGAAACCGAATGTAGGGCTGAGATGCTCCATGTTTTCATCTATCATAGTCTTCAAGAGCCATACAGCAGCCAGGAATGGCTTCCCTTGTTGGATTATTACTATGTGGAATTTGGAGGCTTTTAAATATTGCAGTTTAATTTCTTTAAACCAGCTGTTCTCCCTCAAACTTCCTCACACTAACAGTATTTACTGACCATATAATTGCGCAATTTGAGAACATAAATTTGAAAATTTCAAAAACTCTTTTTTGTCAAGGAAAGGTTTTGGCACTAGGATGAGGTGGGTTTTTGGCCATATCAAAATTTGTTTGTTTCACAAGGCTGCTATGAAAACACTTTTTTTGCTTCACACAAGTCGCATAATCAACACCCGGACGGTACAACTGGCGCAAACCACAAAGAAGAAGAAAGGAAGTAGCTGAAGGACGATGGCCTGGCATGTTTTTAGTAACTAATGTGTGAACAAACATATTCATATGAGGGTCCGTTTAGGACAAAATCTATGTTTTGTCTCACACACACTACAAGACTCATGCACACTCAAAAAATACTCAAATTGCATGTACACACTACTAAAATGTCACACATGCATAGACATTTTATCTCACACGCATACAAAAAAATCCCAAAATTGCACATACACACCACTAACATGTCACACACACACACAAATTGTATCTTTCTCACACACATACACTGTACTAACATGTCACACACACACAGATCGTATCTTTCTCACACACATACACTGTACTAACATGTCGCACACACACGCATAAAATACTAAAATTGCGCAGAAGCTGCAGAAGTCTGATAATGGCCATGGATGTTTATCTTCCAGTGGGACAACTGAATGGTTCAAATCAAACCATTAGAGGCCCAGTCAAATTCTAGAATTTAATTAAATTGGAAAACTTTTCTGATACTGTCTACCTATAATTTTTCTGCGCTTGAGTAAAACCGAAGAGAATTACGGGCAGATTTCAGCATCTATATGTGCAAAGGTGGTAGAAACATTTCCCAAACAAGATGTTGTTTTAACTAGTCTATTCGGTTTATTTATAAAGTGAATAGACTAGAGAATTACGGGCAGATTTCCGAAGAGAAATCTGCCCGTAATTACGGGCAGATTTCAGCATCTATATGTGCAAAGGTGGTAGAAACATTTCCCAAACAAGATGTTGTTTTAACTAGTCTATTCAGTTTATTTATAAAGTGCCTCACTTGACAAAAAAGTCCTTTTAGTTCAATCATACATTTGTTAAAAATTGTTCTAAGGAAACCCAACAGATTGTGTTGTCATTGACTTTACAGAAACACCTCATACTGAGCTTGCATGTAGCAACAGGAGGGAGGAAAACTTCCTGTTAACTGGAAGAAACTTCCAGCAGAACCAGAACTTGGCTCAGTATGAACAGCCATTTGACATGGGTCACGTTTTACTTTGTATTCTACAAAGCACACCAAAGAGGAGCTAAAAATATACAGGATACACTTTTCCAATGTTTTTTGTAAACAATTTGAAAAAAAAAATATTTTCCTTCTCCCTACTTGATGATGTTAAACTTTGATTTAGTCTGCCATGTGAAATCCCCAAAAAAAAAAAAAAAAACATTTTGTGATTTTCCTGTAATGAAATGTGCTAAAGTTCTGGGTCTGAATACTTTTGCATGGCACATTACTTTAGTCTCCACTTCTGTTTCCACTTACAGTGTCTTTGTTCATGTAACCCCAGATCCCAGCAGCAACTTCACCGGCGAACAGGATGACCAGGCAGACGAAAAACTGCAGTAGAGAGGAAAGAGAAAGGAAACAATTAGAAGGCACTTTATGAGGCTGGACTGACTGCAGGATAAAACCAACTCACAGTTCCCAATAAACACTGGGACTCCTGAATAGCGCCGTAGCATCCAAGGAAACCGACCACCATCATCACAGTGCCCACCGCGATCAGAATGTGGACACCTGGACAGACGGATAAAAAAACACAGTAAAATGACGCTGTTTCAATATGCATCTGAACAAGACTTTGCTCAGTTAAATCTAGGCAGTACTACTTGACGTACAACAGGGGGCAGCACTCAGATTTTCTGTCGGCAGGAAAAAGTGAGTCATACTTTTTATTTGCACCCATATTGTTCCCTCTTTTATTCCTTCTCCATAAAGCAACACAAATTGGTTTATAAGGATATTAAACTGGCTCTGGAGTTCAGTTTCCCCCCTTGCAATCTAACTACTGACCTTTGTGTCTTTGTTCTGATCTGGGCAGAGTTTATTTGACTTGGAAGATTTGATGAACGACTAGCAGAATGGAAAAAACGTGTCTGCTTGGTATTTAAGAGGTAACTCTCTCCTTTATTAAATGGTTTTCCTGAGTGATGCGCCACACTAAGCTGACACAGTCAGAGCTTCCTTACCTTTGTAGCACATATGTAAAAAATAGAAAATGTAGAAAATGACATTTGAAAAGCACTCAGCTTTTTCTCTCAATTATAAATTATAAATATATCTGCAGAATTTCAAGAATGTATCACATGTAGTTTGTGAAACCCACTATCTATGAAAGTAAGGATCTCATAAATAGTGACATCATCTTGCTGGTGTTTCCTACAGTAGCAAGATGAATCATACGGAAAAAAAAAGAAAGATCAAAACCTTTACTGGGTCAAATGTACAGAATCTTCATCTCATTTGTTACTTGTTAGAATTGAACATTTTCTCATTTGCCTGTGAGGAACAGACAAAGACTGTTCTAGAATAATGCTACGCTAGGTCTGAGGCTAAAGCTTGGAGCCTTAACCAATGATGGTTGTTTGCTCAATTTGTTTGGCTCATCTCCTGTGGATAAATAATAATAATGATACAAAAAAGGGTGTATTTATGAAGTGCAATACACGTATAATACATTTATAAGTGCAATACAAATTGATTTGTGGTTCTGAAATATTTTACAGATGTAGCATGAATTTGAATTCAGCATTTTGAAAATCTATGTTTTGCTGTCCAGCCCTATTCAATAATTTAACATTTATATTCTGATGAGGGTCATTTATTTATGTTCATTGACTTTAGTTTGGCATTTAACACAATCTTACCAAACAAACTCCTATTGGAACTGGGATAAGCAGTCTAAGACTTTAACCTTAATTAGACTTTAACCGACCACTCCCAGTGTGTGAAAGTAGAAGAGCATACCTCCACCACCATGCACCAATACAAGGGTTCCTCAAGGCTGTGTGTTCAGTCCACTACTCTACACACATGACTGTTCTGCTTCCCCACCATCCAATCACACAGGTTTGCAAAAAACAAAGTGGTCGGTCTCACAGTAACTTATTTTTTAACAACAAAAAGACAAATTACATAATAGGACTTTTTTGCCTTTCCATCCATTCACCACTTTACAATAACAACGAGGTGGGAGAAAGAATCTCCAGCTTTGGGTTTTTGGGACTGTCAGATGACTTAACCTGGATTGATAAATGTACATCACCATTATGGTGTGTCCAGCTGTGACCCTTCTACCTGAGGAATCAAAAGAGAGCCAAACTTCCTAAAAGGAAGGAACTCTGCTATCCCAAGTGTGGTAACCTACAGACTTTTAGTGTGGTTCTCAAGCTAAGCAATCCAGAAGGTAGTGAGAATGGCTGGTAACCTCCCGGAGATCTTTGTCTACATATCCTGCTATTTACACAAAACACACAACATCCTGAGAAGCCAGTACCACCCAGCACTTCATCTGTTTCAAAGGCTGTGTTAAAGGAAGAGTACTCTAAATTGGTTAAATTTGAAAAAATATCTGGCTCTTCTCTCTTCCTGTTAGATCCCGGGTTCTCTCTCAGCTACCACGTGTGGGCACAAAAACACAACAATTCCTGTTGACGTCACAGAATTGCAGAATTTAATCCAATCGGAACAAAGTATGAAGATACAACAGAAAACTGGAGAAAAGCAGAGACATACATTGATTACCTGAGACAAGAAGACAGAGAAAGATAGCAAAGACGCGTCCTTGGAGAAAGAGCTGGTGCAAAAGCAAACTGAATCAGCTTTTTCTTAATTGTTCCCCTTACGCACAAACTTTTATACTTGTAGGCGTGTTTTCCTCTTTAATATATTCAAATAAGGCGTTCCTCTGCTTGTCCAACTGGAAGCTATTTTTTGAGCGTCTGAGAAAACTTAGAACTTCCCTTTTTTATTACCAAGATCAAAAAAGATTTGCTCCTTTGTGTTAAACAAAAGGAGTGAAATGGCTGTCCGGTCTTCTGCGGTTCTAGAGCCATCTGTGCAAAGAGAAACAGTGGAAGGTAATTTCACAGGTGCGCCTGCACGCACGCAAAGCCACGAAACAGAAACTGAAACTTATATTATAAGTTCCACATAGATGGTTTATGAAACTAACTAACCTGGCCGTGCAGGATTTTATTTAAGGACAGCACAGAAAAGGGGCAGATTACAAATGTATGCCAACCCACTTCAGATTTCAGTTTGAAAAATATATTGTAAGGAAATATTTTTCTTCCTACTTCATAATTATGAATTACTTTGTGTTGATCTATCACATACAATTGCAGTGCTTAAAAGACATTTGTTTGTCATTTAAAAGTAATGTAAAAATCAAGCAGTATGAATACTTATCAATGTAGGAAAAGACAAAGGGGCAAAAACAGAAGAAAGTCACCAAATAAATCAAGAAAGGAAGTAAAATAAAAGTTTGAAATTATGACTAAAAACAGTACAGAATTTTAAGGTATGAACATGTTTAGAGTATTCATGCATAGCAGTTACTACTGTTTCATATTTACATGATTTATGGGTTTTTTCCACTTGATTGGGCAAGGCATATTGCATCACTTCCTGTGCAGATTTATTGCCACATAGTCTGTCTGATCAAAACTAAGAGTGATTTGTGTTTTCGTAAAGTGTATGTAAATATTTGATTGTTACTGTATTTCCCAAATGCTGTATAGTAAATGTTTCACCATATATCTAATCAATGACTGGCTTAATTATTGATAAAGTTACCAATGACTAAATGCCTAGACCAGTGGTCCCCAAACTTTTTCCTGTGAGGGCCACATAACTTTTCCCTTCTCTGGTGGGGGGCCGGAGTCAGTTTGTGACAGAACAAGTGGGACTGACTAGTATATATTCCATTGAGGGAAAGTCACTTTAACATATGATTTCCTCATATGTTAACATAAAGGCTCGTTTTGAAGTATAAGCTGTTACTTACAGGCATTGCTTCGAAGAATTCGACCTGGAATGCGGCGTTCATAACAAACACATGTGTTCATCTGCTGTACCGCTAGCAAACAACCGTACTATAACCGTAAATAACATAAAAAGTCAAGCAGTTCCTTAAAAGTCCAACAGATGGCAGCAATGCGCATGCAAAACAAAACACCCACAGTTTACAGGACACACTTCCTGCTAAAGAGCCCCCTGGCGGTTGAAGAAAAATCCATATATAAACTGGAAAATACAATATATGAAAAAAAATCTGAATGCTCTCTGGTATTGTTCAGCTCTCTGGTATTGTTCAAAAGTGGAGGCGGGCCGTTGTTTGGGGACCACTGGCCTAGACTATCAGAGTCCACAGCCTCCTAATGCCCCACAGTAACAACTCTTCAACCATGTTGGAAACACTCCTCTAACGCTTGTTCCAGGCTCAGAGAACAGCAGCTATCCTACATCACTCTTGCCTGTCAGCTCAGTCATAATTTAATTCTAGACCACTAACTGAGGCCATGCTTTGTATATATCCTATCTATCTCCCACATCCTCTTCACTCACTGAGCTAGATAAGTACATAAGATTTCTAAATCAATAAGTTTGCAAGTGTTCTGTCCATCTTTTATAATGCGGCCGTTCAGATTGACACAGCACTTACAGTTTGGCAAATACCACCTTCATTTGGCATTCAGCCATCCTCTCTGTGCAATGCTCTCAAAAATTCCATCCATTTGAATACTTTTCCCCCCAGATTGTCTTCCATTGTACTCTTTGGGTGCAACTATTCATCAGGCATTACGAGTGGAAAAACTGGTGATCTCTCTCCGTTGCTGTACGTAAATTGAGGAAACTAAATGACACAATAGATGCTGTCAAGTAAATTCCTCTTCAGATCTTGTAAATTGACAGTATATTTAAAGACTGAAAAGTCTGTTACCTGGTCTGAAGGTTCATAAGACTGCAGTCCTCTAACAAACTTTTTTATTTTTATTTTATTGTATTGACTGTTTCACAAAATGGTTAAATAAAGGTTGTTGCTCTACGTTAGAATTGATTAACTTTTTTTTGGTGTTGACACCAAAATTTCTCTTAAGTACTAATAAAGGCAAACCAACTAAGTATTTCTATTTATGGTAAGAAGTTGGACAAGTGTAGATGAGTATAGGTAGTTAAAAAGTGGAGACCCACTTATTCACGATTCAGTACTTGTGGATTAATCTATTTACAGATTTTTATGTAAAGAGTGACTTCAAATTAGTATTTGAACATACCTAAAATATTTTAAACAAGATGGACATTGGGAAACTGGAATACCTGGGTGCAATCCTTGACATGCCAGCTGGTGTTTGCAAAGGGACAAACCAGAATCTAGGTATTTAAACTATTTTTTTGGAGGATGTCTCATATAATTGTGGATTCTGCCAATTCATGGTCTGCTGTCAAACCAATCTCCTGCATATACCAGGGGTCCACTGTAATCCAGTTACTTTTCCTAAGCTATGTTCAAGACATATAATCCTAAAAGCAATAGCAGTTTCCAATGAGGACAATGCTGACATGTTTTATTTCATGCTAATTTTAGATTCCTGACCCAAAGGGACAATTCAATGTACAGCTGACAAAGAAATCTAAAAAACGTAACAATAGAAGATTTATTTAGCATTAGTGCTACAGTCGGAGTAGGATGTTGTAGTGGTTACCGCTAAGCCATCCTGGTATTGTGCACAAATACAATACAAGTTTTCCTCGGAGCAGTTTCCTTTTCCCTGTTTTGCTATAGTTTCTTAACAACAACTATGAAAACTATAATGACATACACTAAGTATACTGGCTTTATCTGAGTTTTTAGAAAGTCCTTTTCTCCAACCGTGCCGTGTCATATATTGTCTGATGGCTCAGAGTCATAACTCCTCCACATCCTGCTTAACAACAAGCAGGATGTTAAGCCTTAACATGCTTAACATGTTAAGGATGCTTATTTAAAAAAAAAAAGTAAAGAAATTCAGCGGCAAAACAACAGTGGAGGGATGAAAATTTAAACTGGAGATGAGAACAAAACAAAAAAATACTGATGTACAAAAGAAGAACCCTTATGGGTGTAAGGGCCCACACTTACACTCATATGTAAGGGTGGATCCTTACATATGATCTCCACTTCTTTCAATAAGGATTTCTTCATGTTATGTTTTAATTCATCAGGCCTTAATCTGTTTCACTTGTTTTATGCAGCACTACATTTTCCCCAGTGTAAAGCCTGGCGGGCCACCAGGTTTTGCTTGTGCCCCCACCAGGCTAAGTGTTGCGTTTATTTGTTATAGTTTCTTATACACCAATAACTGATGGCAAAGATGAAGAAAAGAGTCTCTTTGCTGAAATGGTTGGAAGCACAATGGCAATATAGTATGATCAGTATGTGAACACGTCTGAAGTCAGGTGTCTTTTTATTCACTGGAACTCCAGAACCACTGCTTGTCTTTACCAGTCTACACGGTAGACAGTCTGTGATTTATCACTTTATTTATTTACTATCACTTTTTTGTTACTTCAGCAAACAAAGTGAGAAGTCACAGATAAAGGTTTTTAAAAAATTGCACGCTTTAATTAGGATGAAACAGCTCAAGTGTAAAAATCTTTCATTTTTATTGTAATTGTGTTTGTTTGCTTTAGCATTCGAACACAGAGCTTAGTAGGTTTTCTGGGAGAAATCGTGCAATATCACTTTGACAATGATTGATGGATGATTAAATTCTTTGTAAAGATTTTTTTAGCCACCTGTGTTGGCTGAAACTTTATTAACTTGCTTGTTAAATGTTCTCCTTAAACATCAAACGCGTAAGCAGGGGCGGATCTAGAAAAATATTTATGGGGTGGCAAGAGGGGGGCAGGGATTTCTTCAGAGGTGGCAGCATATGCTGTTAGTTCTGTCAAGATGCAAGAAGGATCAAATTTATCTTACATTGGTCAGTCGTTTTAATTTAAATATGCTGTAGGAGCTGTAGTTTGATGATTAGTTCAGTTTTTGTCGTTTGTTTAACTTTTACGAATTGCAGCGGCTGCAGTGCGCCACAATAAAGGTACAATAAAGCTGACAAACAGGTGAAGAACCAAACACCACTTCTATTCTGACTTTTGTCGCTCTGTGTGTCGACTTTACGCGGACCCGTTGCATGGCAACCGACAGACAACAGCTCAACGACCAGATGGAGCAGAGACTAGGAGATCAGGGGAATCAACACCAAAAAACAAACATTTCCCACACAAAAAAGGAGCAAAAACACCAAAACAGAACATTCAGTTACATTATGTTGTCAGGTTTGATGTCTATATTATCATTATTAATAAGTTTTCGCCTGAGCACAGCAATGGTATATTAGCTGATTTTTTTATTAGCTGATTTAAACAGCTGCTCTACTGATGACTTGGTGTGCGGGTTGACCTGTTTTAGTGCTAACGGAACCAAAACACACCGAACTGCAGAGCACATGTTAAGGTTATCAAAGTCAATAGCAGGCCAGCAACAGTTAGGCTAGAATTAACTGCAAAATATTGTGTCCATTTTTCAGATTTTTTGCGTGACTGTGGTATTTTTCTGACCACCCATAATGTTGACTCAATGGACAGCAATGGCGCATGTGTGGCGCACGATAAGACACGTAATGCCCAGTCCAGTAATTTATATCCATCCATATCAAGGCTGCTGCCTCGCGCTCTGTCCTTCTCTCACACTTCCCGCTACTCAGCAGTAGGTGTCAGGTTACATTGTGTTGCATTCAATGTTGCTGGAAAAAAGAGATTCATGCGCTTAATGTCTGATTTCCCATAACTATTTATTGAATTCATAGTCGCCAGCTGGGGTGGCAACAGGGGTAGCAAGGCTCTCATTTGGGGTGGCAACTGCCACCCATGCCACCCCAGTAGATCCGCCCCTGCGTGTAAGCACACAGAATCTTTCAATCCAGCCCAGAGTATTAGCAAATTGTTGTACAGTCACAGCTTCCAAACTGTACTGTAAGTGATGCACATTATTCGGTTGCCGTAAAAGAAAACAACCCTCATAAATTCTCCAATGAGTCCCAGAGATTAGGGACATTAGTAGACAGACATGTCAGAAAGGACATGCCTATGCAACCCAAGAATCATATCTATTAGTTTGACAGAGTTCATTCCTGCAAGTTGCAGTTAATCTTTATTTCTTCCAGTCTCAGGTGTCCTTCCATTACTTTCTGTGAACCTTAACATCTTTGGTACAGAAGTAGGCAACAAGTGTGGACATCTACTGCAGTTTATCTACTGCAGTTTATCTACTGCATTATTCAGTTCAGTTTGCATTATGTTTGCATGCATAGTGTGAACTCAAAGTTTGAATAAGTTGTAGATAAAACTTGATACTGCACTTATTACAGCAGTCATTTGAAATGTCAATACAGCACAGAAAACTTGAAGAAGGAAACCTGGTACAGCTCTCATCCATGTGTTGAATGAATCGACTGTTATGCTAATATAGCACAAAGCAGAACGGTAGCAGTACAGTAAGGCCAGAAAAGTAGCCAGAGGTCATTTAGTGAAGCAGGGTCAGGTATTACATAAAAAAAATAAAACCTTCAGCACCTAAATTAAACCAGAAGCAGAGAATCGCCTCAGATGTTTGGAAAAAGCAAAAAAGAAAAGATGCATGCTTCACATTAGGGCAGAAAGGAAACCTCACTTCTCTGGAGCTAACTTGTTTTTGCTGCCTGGAAAACTTAGATGTAGTTTGAATTTTACAAGCAAGCACGAAGGCTTGGCAAGAGGGTAGGGGCTTTATTACAGCAGTTAGCAACAAAAATGGAACATTTGAGATCTGGCCTCTCTCTGTCACGCATGCCTCCTGCATTTCAGATAATGCATGTTTAGTATGTTCCATAATTTCAGGGGATTTAAGGTCCCAGTGAGGCCATCAGTGAGAAATAATCACTCTGAATCTCACTCCTTCAATGACTGTTTCAAACTTGATCTTAATGTAAATTACAGTATGGATGATTTTCATTCAACTGATCAATAATTATTGGAAATTTGCTAAATCACAACAGAACAGAA
The DNA here is from genome assembly GCF_904066995.2 of Poecilia reticulata. NCBI lineage: Eukaryota > Metazoa > Chordata > Actinopteri > Cyprinodontiformes > Poeciliidae > Poecilia > Poecilia reticulata. Next base: position 1,005,359 of record NC_088832.1, read on the forward strand.
TGGTGGGCAGAAACTGACCAATCAGTAGAAACAGCACATCTTGATAGCGGTTAATAGAACAAGGTGGCGGGCTGAATAATGCATGAAAATAGAAGTTTAACACACATCTAATTTTTGACCAAGTACAGGAGAACTTCACGTACGTTATTAAGGCCAAAAGTTAGGATCACTAAGCTTAGAACTTTTTAAAACCACATATAAAATCTGGTCTGTAGACCAGGGAGACACAGCTCATTGTGCGCTGCCTAATTGACAATAAATAATTAAAACCACACTGTACCAATGTCACCCTTAACAGTTACTGACTTTAAGGTTTGAGGTATGTTTAATATCTTTAGGGGGTAAACTGTAGTGCAGCTAGCAGAACAAACATTCACCAACAACAGATAGAGTAAATATGATTAAAAAAGGGGTGATCTTAACATTGACGGTTCAGTGACAAATGTACAGGTATTTCTGGTATTCCTATAAGCCAGTGGTCCCCAAAGTCGGTCCTCGAGGGCTGGCATAATGCATGTTTTAGTTCTCTCCCTGGTGGTAGTAACAACCTTTTCAGCATGTCAATGTTCTTCTTAGGCCTTCTAATAAGTCATAATTTGATCTAGGTGCGCTAAACCAGGGAGAGACCTAAAACAAGCAGGATGCCGGCCCTCAAGGACCGACTTTGGGGACCACTGCTATAAGCTGCTACAGTAATGTACATTTTCTCCAGACTGGACGTGTCTGTGGGACTTCCCCGCACATGTTTTGCTGACTTATGTTGGTTTCTTAGGACCTCTATGATTTGGGAGAAGACAGGAAGTTTAATTCAACTTGTGCAATGGTAGTGGTGATAACTTTCTCAGTCACTGCAGAAGTGAGTCAAGGGGAGTCATGTTTTGAAACATCCTGAAGTTCTACTATTGTCACTCAACAGGGCTGACAGCAGCAGAACTATCAACATTTTCCATATGAAGCTGATTAGTCAATACTTGTTTTATTTCATCTCGTCTTTCTCTGGGCACACCCTGAGTTTTGAGGAGTTCTACATATTTAACAGAATCTCTACAGGTTTGCACAAGTGTGGAGGGCTTGACATCATAATGTACATTTTCACAATAGTTTAAAACAATAATTTGTGGACCAGGAATTTCAACATACTTCCCTTTTTTCTTTGATCAACTCTAAATCTAAAATACTAAAGACAAACCTAAAGTCAATTATTCTTCATCTATCACAATCGATCTGATTCAATCGATCTGATTCAATCATAAATTGAAATTCTTTGAATTTCATCTTATGATTTATGGCACCATTGCTTGGTTTGTGGACATACATATTTCTTGATTTCAGTGATTTGATTTGTTTTGTGTGGTGTCCACCCTAAAAAATTAATAATGAAAGACGGTTATATCAATCTTCTAAATTTGGTCTGATAGTGTTCAATAATTTCATCAAGGTTCAACTCATTTTGGTATTTCAGATTTTGCAACTAAATTAGGATAGTCAAATAATTAAAAACTGGGAAACAGTCCTTTAGTAATTAGTAAATCAGATGATCACTTTAGTTTACGGGTATTGTATTGTTTTAATGTAGCTGCTATGACAGTGTTTTTCAAAAAAAAGGATGATTGGCAGTTTAAAATCAGAATTAACAAAGACTTTGTAAATATGACCAACATCACAAGAGTGATCAGATTTCTTTGGGTCAAAAAATGGTGGAAAAACAGAAGTTTGCACTCCCCCTATGATCAGGCACCTATGATCAGGTCATCATAGGTACAAAGTCAGATTTAAAAACAAAGAAAAATGTATTTAATCCCAAACATTATTCTGCTGTCGGACACTCTTTGTGACACAAAGCCTAAAGGGATTATGCAACTTGTACGAAAGTGCTTTTATCAGCTTTTTTGCTGATGAGGAAACAAATGTAATTTAGCAGGAAAATTTTAAATAGAAATTTGGACATAAATGCTGAGGAATGTCCCAAATCAGATTTAAACCTTAGTTCCAGTTATGAACAAGTTGAGCAAACTTCTGGTTATGTAAGCACTGCTTACTGCAGTTCTGCTGTTCAGAAAGAGCGAGTTATGAAAGTATGTATATATTTATTAGTACAGGGGGAGGGGTCGTCATGTTTGGTTTATGTTGAGGGATTTTTCAGTGTGTGGGGGTTCTGAGAGACAAAAGGAGAAAAACAGATGGAGGAAAAAGAGAAGGTGGGAGGGATTAAGGAAAAATGAAGAGACATAAAGCGACTTTAACACTAACCACAACCAGACGGGGAGATGTGGGTGGAGCTACAGCGTAGAGAAATAGGGCGGTGAAAAGAAAAGGGAGCTCTCTGAAAAGGGGGGCGGGGGAGGGAGGGGGAGCTGATGGGAAAAGGGGCAAGGGGAGGAGTAGAAGAGAAGGAGAGTGAGAATTTTTTTCCTAGGCTGATTTTTTTTTTCGTCTTAGGAAAGAGGGCCAGGCTTTATGTAATGGGCAGGATGTAATCACTGAGGGAAAATCACAAAGTGACTCTTACAAACAGCCACAGCTATGCCGCCTTAAAGAACAGCCAAACACACAGACTTGAACAGCAACATTTCTCTTCACAAACCCATCATCCTAAATGTTCCTTTCTAACTTTCATTTCTTTTTTCTTCCTCATCTCTGTGCACTGACTCACAGATGCTGATGGAGATGAGAGGAAATGGCAGGGAGACTAACTTAATTTGGGCGAGCTGAGCTCCAAACAGATTCATGTGACTTGCAGCAGGTCCACTGTTAGTCCTGGCCACAAGTAGCTGATGATGTGGGCGAGGCTGTGGAAGATACATTCACCCAGGTCAGATCTCTGAAGCCTTAGCTCCACATGATGCTGGGAACATTCCTTTAAAAATCAGTTTCATGTTTGTGTCATTGAATCTCACAATGTCTCATTTGTCCACAGCACATTAATGTTCCACTTCCTGGCCACACCTTAAGCTAAGAAGGCAGCTCTGGTGAGAGAGAGGCCACTAGACTCTGAGCCTCATGGTCGAGAAATTAGCTTAAGATGCATTTTACTTTAATACAGTGCTGGAAGTAAGATGGGAATCTGAAGCCAATAAGTGGGGGGATGCAAAAGGGAAGGACATGAAAACCAGAACAAACTGGTACTGAGTGGTAAGGGAGGGCCAGGAAAACATTCTCCTCAACACTGTCAAACTACGCCCCAATCCTACATCCAGGGGTTTAACCGGGGTGACTCAGGAGAAACCATCATTCTTTCCAGGCTTTCAGCCTCAACACATTTTCTGTTTTGGGTTTGAATGGTTATTGCTCAGTGGGCAGAATAGTCATCTTGAAGTCAGGAGGTTGTAGGTTCTATTCTTCTCTCATATATTGCTATAGCCCTTGGTAAGGCACTAAGTTTCCTACAGATCTTATAAGTGTAGAAATGTGAGCACACATGAGTGAATGTGGTTCTGTAGTGTAAAGCTCTTTGAATGTTTGGTATGACTGGAAAGGTGTTATATAAATTCAGTCCTTTTATTCCATACATCAGCATGATGGACAGCGCTAAAACCCTCCTCCTGGCTCTGATTGGATGTTTCTGACAGAGCAGCGTATTTGCAATATCAGTTACTTATTTTAGCAGCGCCACAGGGAGGAGGCAGAGGAGCTGGATATTATCACTGATTATCTGGCTCTTGTTATACCGTCAGGATACAACCACAACTTTAACAAATATGTGAAAAACATATTTTTTGTAAAGGTTCACCAACTGCAGCTCTAATTCATGTAGCAAATTCTGTGGGTGCTGCCCTGGAACCTATGAGTAAGTTAGGGAAGCACCAATCCACTTTTTCCACTTCCGATACCAATACTGATATCTGAGGTTTAGTATCAGTTGATACCGATCTGATACAGAAAGACAGGCAATTCAACATTTGAACTGACTTAAAATGTTTTGTTTTTTTTAAATACAGATATAAATGTACTGAATCACAAATTCATTTGATAAGTCTGCACTAGTATAACACACTTAAATACATGTGTGACTTAAAACATTTGTCACACATGTAAAAAACACGACTTTTAAGTTTAGTCAGTGCATTAAGCGGTATTACAGCCAATGTAAAAATTAATAAAGAAATATTTGGCGGACTGTCTTGGTTAAACAGTAAAAATAAAATGTAACAAACTGTCTTTCAAATGGTTCAGAAAGTGCAATTAGGAATTCTGAATATAATGTAACATAAATAAAGCATGATGTCACTGAGAGCACAGAACATGGAATTAGCCTGAATAGGTCTGCCCATATGGATCCAGCATATTGTCACCAATACCTGATCTAGATTTTTTTTATAATATCGGGACTGATGCAGATATCTGCATCAGTACATCTCTAGAATAAATAGAGGCGTGGTTTGTTAGCCACTATACTCTTCAACACCTGGATTTCTGGACACTGGGACCGGTCAATGAATCAAAAGGCTCTCCTATGGTCTCTACTGCAATGCACTCAAACCTACAGCAGTTTGTGGTGGGCGTGGCCTGCTGTGAGGACAGGAACAGAACAGGTCAGACATGAAAATGAGTTACGTACAGATGTAGAAGGAGGTGGGGGTCTGGGCTCCATCCACTTCAAGCGACATCAGGTTGCTGATCTTTTGGTCATGTCTCAACCAAAGGGCCACACCCAGGATCACACCTCCAGTAAGCTATAACATAAAACACAAATGTCTTAGTAAGATTCAGTCAGGGGTTAGGAACATTTCTGGACAATCTTGACATTATTGAAATGTACAGAATTTAACAAAATGAGGACAAAGATCCTGATGCTGAGTCAAAAAAAAGTCCAATCAGACAAAACCTAAACACCTTAAAGGTTCTTCACAGTCAATTTAAAATATTATGTCCAATATGTCTTAATTAAAGGAAATGACAAGGAAATATGTGGATAGTTATACATTATATTTCGCAACAAGCCTTCAAAGTGTCATGGGAATCTCCACTTTAATGTAAAGTAACAACAGCTGTGCTGAGTAGGTGCATGCTAAGATTGAAACTACATTAACCTAACAGCTAGGATTTGACCAAAACTGCACCAGAACTCAGATTTAGTCTTTTAGACAGCAACGCATAAACGTTTATTTTAAAGAAAACAGCAAGAAGAAAGTTTTTAATCCCTATGTCTGATTTTATAAAATATTCTGCAACCAGGTAGTGGCTTCCTGTCTTTAAGACACTGCTGGCAGACATGTTCGTTTTAGCGCCATGTTGTCAGTGGTCACAGATCAACAGGTCTCTATTTATTTCTGAGCATCAGTGAAGCACCCAGCCTCATGTACCTGTTCCCCTTAGGAAGCTCTTTCTGATCTGAATTTATTAACGCATTAGATTCCTGTGCTGCTTCACATGTGATGGCATAGCAAAGTGTGTCATCCTGTCACCATGGAAATGCTGATTTGTTAATTATGTAATGGGAAAAAATCTTTGAATTGGAACCCTATTCATGACTTTCACTTGCATAAAATTAAAATGACAAAGAAATAATTGCTCTGGAGACTCTCTGCCCACACTAGACAGGTGTCCCCCACTCACTGTTTAGAGTTCATTCCATTAATAAGATAGGTGAGTGATATTCTCAAAAGCAAATTATTTTTCCAGATAAGGAATTGGTCATGTCAAACATTAGCACCCTTTGGCCAACTGCTGCCACCCTGGCTTCCACATTAAAGCACTATGCATTAGATGGATCATCATCCGTTTAGCTGTAAGCCTCTTCAGCTCCTGGCCATACAACTCTACCTACATAACATAATAACACGACGTCTGTCATTTTTGCCATACACCACTGATGAGTTTCTTTAGTATCCAATACAAACCAGGACTCAGATGATTGAAATAACTGTCCACTGATTCGGTAATAAATTAATCATTACCTGGAGTAAACAGACTCAGTGAAAGGCCTGTTAATCTGTTCTACCCAGATCTCCCCAAGTTTATTCTGAAAATAACTAAACCTCGTACTGAGCACCTTTTGCTATCCAATTATTGTTTGGTTATTGCAAAAATGCATCAATTAATCTACTAATGACAACCAAAGAAATGCTATGTTATGGCATTTTAGGCAATACAATGTTTAAAATTCCCAGAACCAGAACCAAACATGGAGAAGCAGCTTCTATGTAGCACAAAACTGGAACAAACATCCAGAAAATTGTAAAATAGTCAAAACACTGACTTCTTTTAAATTAATGGTAAAATGATAAAAACCCAGCTGGATTTATGCTTTTGAAGCATAAATGAAAAGTTAATAATTTTTATGTGTAACGACGGCACTTGACAATTGTTGACTGTGTTCTACAACTTTGTAGTTTTTTTAATGTTTTTATGATGTAAAGCACGCTGAACTTCCTTGTTGCTGAAATTTATTATACAAATAAACTTTAATTATGGGATTGAGAGCTTTTACTGTTAACACTTTCTGACTGCATGCTGGAGGAAAATGGAAGCTTTGGACTCAGTCTTTTCAGGCTAAAGAATTTCTTCTGAGACAGCATCAAAAATTCTGGATACCTTGTAATCTGTGAAACAAATAAAAGCTGTGGAACATCTCTCATCTGTCCCTTTCCAGTGAAAGTGAAGAAAGATGCAGACAGGAACGAGTCTAGTCTGTTTGGAAGGATGAGAAAAGCGTAGAGCAGAATTGCTCCTTTTTTAGGCGAGCCAACTGCTGCTTCTGAGAATAGAGCTCAACCAAAAGAGAAATCCCCGCCCTGTCCTCCATCTCTGTTAGTCAGGTCCATTCCAGGGCTCCTGCAAGATACTGCCTAGCAACCAAATAAACAGCGTTACTGCGAAAGTTCAACACACACACACACCACTCAGAGAAACAGCTACCACAGTTCAACTCAGGGCTGGGCCATGATCTTTTAATGGTGTGTTTGAGCGACCGCTTTGGAAGTTGAGGCATTTGCTTTCATTCGTCCAGTCCTTATAGATGACTTTCAACGCAAGAAAGCAGCACAATATCTTACTGGTGTTGAAGATGATTGCTAAAATCACTCCGCTCAAAGATAAAAGCAGATCTCACCACAGTTTATGTATTTTCAGAAGGCAAGCTGCAGCGCTGTGATTCTCTCTACTTTGTTGTAATGTGCTGTAGCAGACGTACTGAAGGTTACTAGAAAGAAACATCACAAAAACTAAACAGACCTGCATCTGCAATGTAAGAGAGGCCGACAGAGCGAAGCCAAAATACTTTCTTCCCAAGTTCAGGAGCAGACAGTCACTCACCAGCCACACAGATTCATCTGCTTCCAGATTACAAAGTAATGACAAAGTTATTGACAAGTTCACGACCCATTAATATGCTGCCGTGGATGCAACAGTTTAAAACTGCTAATAATGATTCAGTTACAGGATCATCTGCATTTATAAAAAAAAGATATATATATTATTAAAAGCAAACTTGACAGGAGAATGAGCGGTCCGTCATGTAAACTTTTACTCTTATACACGCTGGTTTCATGATTCTTCACAGACATAATTTCATTCCACATAGGCTCGCCACGGTAACAAAATTTGCTGTCAAAACGATGATTTTGATACGATAATATTGTCGTTTTGTAACCAGATTTGACTCATATTAAGATTATAAAGTAGGTTCCCCTACTCAAAGATTACAACTTTCATTTTGTGCAGGATCTGAAAGATATTTAAAATACCCAAAATAAAAGACAACCAAAAACAATAAATAAAAAGGAAATAAAAACACACAGCACAACGGAAATCATAAATAAAATGGATCATAAAGTTTCTGGAAAAAAATTGTGCTTTAAAAAATATTAATCATCAGAATGGAAATTACTGAGTTTTTTTTATTCATCAAGCAATTAATTGATTGATAAATTGCTCAATGCTATAGGCTTAACTCCATATCAAACTTTAACCTTACAACAGTTTTATCATAAGTATTCAAAACAGCAGTGTCATTTATGCTTCGATAAATAAGAACCCTTCGAATAAAAAAGAAATCTATAACCCATAAAATAAAATAAAATTTTAAAACACACTCCACTTCATCACAGCTGAAGTAGAGCTCTTAACACTCCGAAGTCCTCCTTCCTCTTGCAATGCACACACTATTTGAGAAGTACTGGTTTCACATGTAAAAGTCAGACTTAACATCTCATATAAATTTATCTTATAAATTTTCATCTCATATAACTTAGCAATTTTTTTTAGCTTACTTTGCACATAGTTTTCACTTCTTAACATTTTTTATGGAAATGAAGGTGTTTAGTCCGCTTTAATCAAACTCCAAATCGTCTCCCTAGAAAGTCCGGTTCATTTGAGGAGGTGTGAATGCGTAATCGTAATCTGATGTCGATCATTAAAGCAAACTCAGTCTGGGTTTAAGTTAACTCCGGTGCGGTATGACCACAATAAATGCATGATAGGGGTAGAAATGGCTCCTGGTCTTTTACCAAAGACAAGCTGCCAAAATCTGACGCCACTCCATTTTTATTTAGATGTTGTGAAGAAGAAAGTTGTGCCCAGTGTCTTTGGAGGTTTTTGTGTTGTTCCAAAAGGTTTGGTTCATCTGACACAGTGCACTGTGAAAGCAGACCACAGCAGTTGAAATATAACAAATGTTCCAACCTAACCGATTTTACCAGACTATCAGGTGGGAAAACATCTTCTGCCATGCTAGCATTAACCAGAAGCAACATTTCTAAACCATCTGAACCTAACCAGATCATGTCCAAACTAACCATTATGCTGGATCCCAGTTGAACATTTGAAAGAGCAGAGATCACATCAAGGCCATTCTCATTTGAGGTTACAATGACCATACCTGCTGTTTAAGACATCTCAGAGAATAGGCTTTCTTGTCCTGCATATAAAAAGTGGGCAGCCTGAAATAAAGCTTTAGTGGCTACATGTGAACTTTTAGTGTGGATTTGAGATTGAAGCTAGAGTAACATGTAGTTAACTGTCTCTGACAATAAAAAAAGTGTTGGCAGTGGTATAGAAACCCAATATGCACACAGAAGAACCTCTTGTGACAATAATATATTTTATGTCACTTTTTGAACATTTTGCTTCCCAAGTTGCAAAATTCAACTTAGGAGCTTGTAGCTCCACATTTTTTTCCCAGTAAACTGGAGAGAAATGAATAAATAACTTTGAACCAGGAAAAGAAAGGTGTGTTTGAATAACATGGCGAACTAAAGCTAGGAAGTATCAGATCAAAATAAATGGAACAAACATGCTTTGGCAGATGTATAAAAGCATTCTAAAATATCTAAAAAGAGTTTTCAACAGGAATATGCTTCCTGGGTATGAATTCCTTTTCATATACCACTTTGCGACTTTATGACTCTAATAAATATTTGGGACAGGAATAACTTTTTCCTGATATATTTTCCAAACACATCAAACTTGTTCAGTCTTCATAATTCAGCACTTTTGACACCAATAGGTGTAAGGGTTTCTAGGAGATCCTGGGACAAGATTTATGTGATCCTGAAGACTCGCCTGAGTCCACTGAACCAACGGCCATTTGGTTTCTGAACTTACATTGAGCTGATGACAGTGCTGTAATTAGACCTGACTGGAGAATACTTTTGCAGTTATTAGCACAGTTAACACTAAGGCCGTTCTACCAGTTCAAATTGATTGCACCTAAAAAGGAAGATGTGAATCTACGTTTAATGATCTAAACACATGAAAAAAAAATTCTTTGCTATTCCCCTACAGTTGTATTTTAAAATATAAGATGAAATATGTCCTTCTATTTGCATCTAAAGAGTTGCAATAAAGATATTTTCCCACTAAATAATAACTGAATGCTTCATCAGGTGGGATACCAGATCCCACCTGATGAAGCATTTAGGTTTCCTTTTGTCTGAGTTTGTGATTTCAAACATTCTCCTCACATTCCCCAGAGGAGACACAGCTCAACTGCAGGCAGGCCAGTCCACTACCCAGAGTCTCTTTTTCCTCAGCCACGCCTTTTTTGCTGCAGGGAATTGTTGTTTAACACTGAAAAGACCTCAGGACAGATGTGGTCTAGATATGGTGGCGTGTGTTTCCATAGAATCCATGAATACCAAGACCGCGTTCAAATACATTGTAGCAGAAAAAGGAGAGATACTTTTTAGTGTTTTCACATATGAGAATTAAAGAAAGAAAACTTTGTTAAAGAAAGAAAAAGGTCATTTCTTTACATTTCTATAATTGTCGGAAAGCAGAGCTTATGTTTCCCCATCGACTCCCCCACTACAGTCTATTTCTGCCAGCTGCAGAAGTGAGATCTAGAATGTTGAGCATGCTGGGGGTTGGGGTCCTGTTTGCTGTTCCCATAAGTCTCCTACAAGACCACACAAACCCTCAGTCCAACTAAGCACCACCACGGCCTTTAAAATCACTTTACTTATGCGCTTATCAATTCAGTTTTTTGTAAAAAATGATAACATATGCACATTAAGTTCAGTCTAAGCATAAAATTAGCCGTTTTTACATATTACTTTAGAAGAATTTCAAAGAAAAAAACTTTCCAATGACGTCAGAACGTCTAGGAAGAATAATGTGAAGAAAAATAACCTGACTAACTATAACAGTGTCTTTCCTTCAAGTTAAACTCAATAAGGCAGACAGAACCCTGACTTCATGTAGTTGAGCTCCCGGCGCTGTGGGGCCCCAACCATTTGTTGTCAGACTCTGACTTCTTCCTGTAGCTTTTCAGAGTTCTTTGTTACTTGGTTGCATGTCAGATGTTGTTGTCGCACTGCCGCGCGACTGGAGGGTTGCATGTGATTCCTATTCTAAATATGTAGCTAAAAGTGTGAGGCATCATTTGGAAATCTCAGCAAAAGCCAGTTTTCATGTGTGTAATTATCATATTAAGCATTAATCTTTCTGTGTTGGAGCAATAAGTGTTTGAACTTCAGATAACGAGCTCTCTTTAGCAGCTTGGCTTTGGGAAATATTTCCAGTTGCAGAAAACAAAACCGGTAGGTGGAAACCTATCCGTCTCAAGTAGATAATTCTATTTAGAATTATCTATTTTGAATTATCTACTAATAATTCTGGTTGGCAAAACCAATTAGATCAAATTAGATGTCTCCTTTTAATAGCTGTGTTAATGTTATGACAGGTGGAAACAGTTGTATTTTTAGTCAAGATAAAGGTGACAATCTCAGTTCCGCTTTGTTCAGAGCAGGTGGTGATGCTCACTTTCAATCTTTTGCTAAATTTCAGGGGTTTTTTCGTGATCTAGTAACTAAAATGTGACCGCAATCAGATTTCTGTGTGAACAATTTACGACCCTAAAGAAACCCGCATGGACAGAAGAACATTGACATAAGCACACTTCTTACAGAAGTAATATTGTATGGAGTCGTTGATGGATCAATTATAAAGTTTATTCAGAGATGGAAGTCGGCAGTATCGTCACAGCATCGTAACTCAAAGGAAGATAATAAAAAAAAAGAACAACTAATACCAATGGCTCTTAGTGGAGCACTGACTGCAGCTCTTCTAGAGAAGTTTGTTTGGTTATATAGTCGGACCAAGAGTGATCGGATTGGGATGTGATGCGTTTCGCTTACTCTGACTTCTTTTGTAAATTCATAATTGTAATTTTCAGCCATTCTTTGTCTGGATTTACAGTGTCTGGCTTTTTCTGGTACAGAATTATGTCACATGTATCATAACAATAATGTAAGAGTTGAATAAAACGACCATACAGACTGCAGACACTTTAAGAACGATCGGATTCATAAGGAAGTGGCACCGATCAGATTTTTTTGAGAGGTTAAAAGATTGGAATTGGGCCTTTCAGAGTGCCATAAAAAAGCTGGATATGAGTGATATGGGTGAGAAAAATCAGATTTGGGTTTCATTTACCTGCTGTGTGAACATAGTGTACTGGTATGTAAATATTCGATTTGGACAGAACTGGCACTTCAAGATTCAGTGTGAGAAAGCTACGTTGTGGGGTGTGTTACAGGCAGTTTCAGGAGCTAACTGCTGTTTGAAGAAATGAGCAATGTTCATGAGGCACAGATGATGTTTTGTAGACACCTCAGAAGCTCTCAGTGTTGTTTGATCCAAGTTGGCAAACTCCATAAAGTGATGGTAATGCTCCCAATTCTGTATGTCAGGTGAAAAATGGTAAACCCTTCATCCGCCTGACTTATATCCGTTTGAAGTGTTTACCATTTACCTGGCTGTAAATTAACCTAAAATATGTAATAGGTTGGTAATGTAAAAATAATTCATGAAAAATAAACCTCATCCTATTATTTGTGTTTACTGTAAACTGAGTTGCCTTCTATATCAAGACTTTGTCCTGGTTAAATATGAATGCAGTAATTCTTCTGCACCACTATCTGCACTGTTTACAGAGATATGCTTGACTGAACTGAAAAACTAACAAGTCCAAACTGATTGTATTTTTGGTGTGTTCTTAAAAAGTGTCTTGACCTAATGCCAGAAATTGACTTCATGTGCAATAGGTTATTGTCTTAACAACAATAGCTATTTTCACAATAAGGTGTCCAAATTTTAGGCTGAGCCACTGAATACAATTAAGAGAATAAAAAGGAAAGCAAAATACAAAACTAAGCTCAAAATGGCGATGTTTAAGTACAAACTCATAGGAAGTTAGGAGAGGAGTGAAAAAAAGAACTACCCTCAGATGTTTCCATGATTCATTTACCCAGCACAGGGCTTTGCCTCATCCAATGGAAACCACCATGTCATCCCCCTCCACTCACACATGCATACACACGCACACGCGCGCGCGCGCGCGCACACACACACACACAAGTTGGGTGGAGGATGGAATCCAAACAAAGCTTTTCTCCAGAACCAACAGGACCTAAACCCCAGAAAACCTGCAAATCTCACATCCTGGGCCGGAAAAGGTTTTAAACTTTCACAAGGGAGCAAATTGAACAAAATATGGAGGCTTGAGCTCGTACTGCGGCTCTACAGACGATATTTACTGGAGACTACTTAGAACTGATAGAAAACCTGGGGTGAAGCTCCCCACCCGCCTCATTCTCCCCCATCCCAGTCCTGCTTGATAAACGCGAGAAGCTGTCCCGCAGTCCTGATGAGAATGTCCAGTTAGGTTCATCAAACCAACCAATGGAATGCGCTTAGTCTAAATAAACAATGCTGGCCTACAATTGAACACACAAATACACCAATAAACGTTCAAAATAAGAACGTGTAGCTTAGAATGAAAAAATATGGCGAACAGTAGAGGCACATTGAAATCTGGACCAGCGTCGATTTTTATCTCTAACGGACTCGCAGTCTAAACAAGCCTGCCAAAGCAGACGCGACGGCCCTGCGCAACAACGTGTCTGTTAAGCAGGTTTACCTACCCAGAAGATGAAATTGAAGCAAAACAGCAGGTATTTCATTAATTTGGTGCAGCCTTCGACTCCCATGGCGGTCCGATAATGCAGGTAACTGGCAGCGGAGTTGTAGAAACGTGGACGTACGGGCGAATAACGGGCTCGAGCTCAACTGGGAACCCTAGACTTGACTTACAGTGCTTGTGGAGGGAGGAGAGGTAACACCCAGCTCCTCCTCCCTCCTTCACAGGCTCGGCCTCCCCTGTAATCTGTTTACAGTGGCTGAAAAAGTCCCCCCGCCCCCCTCGCCCCAGCCCCACATCATAGCAAAGGACGCTGAGACGCTGCGAAGAGAAGCCTATTTAAAGAGAGCAGTATTTGTTTTGTATCAATCCTAATCTCTTTGATTACATTACTGTGGTGTTCCAAAGGTGCCAAAAGTGTTTGCACATGGCTAGATGTGTACTGCACTTAGGTTGCCGATATCTACTAAACATGTGAGCAGGGTCGCAACTACATATTATTCAGGTGGATGCGAACACATAAATCCCCCCCCCCCTCCCCCCCTCCAAAGAAGGTACGTGAAAGGTAAAACTCGCTACATACATTTACCCCGTTATGGGCGCGAGGTGACGGAGCAAGGGCGCTCAAGTGGATGCGAACACATCATCGGCGCGCCGGCCCCTCCAGACGGGGTTTTGACGCCCCCGCTGGTGCAGCGCCCCTATGCGTTGCATGCTCTGCATGCCCACTTTTTGCGCTAATGCAGAGCAGCAGATGCAGTGGTGGATGGTACTACTTGAGTCTGCTTAATTTTCAAAGGCGCTTCAGGTGGAAAAACTATCTTTTACCAATCTGAGAAATCATTTAACATTTTGAGTTCTAGTTTAAATTTTTTTTTTTCAATTTCTGATATCCTCTCTCTGTGCAGATGTTCTGTATATTTACTATAGTATATGTTCCTTGTGCAACACATTGAGTCACAGAAGGAGTCAGACTGAGAGGGATCTCGAAATCTACATCTTGAAAAACTGACTGGGATGCTAAATAAAGTGGAAGGGATAGGAATGACAGCAATTCAGTGGTTTTGTAAAATCACAAAACACAATCAGCCGATGCTGAAGCATATTTGGTACAGAGGTAATTTAGTAATTAGTAATTTAGTAATTTATTTCAGACAAACCTTTCACCGGCAGTGTAGAACAAACACAAAGTACATAATAAATTTCTTGAAGACACATCACATCGGTGATTATGAGTCTGAAAAGGAGTATGAAGAAGTATAACTTATATAATCATACCCCTTTTCCAGCTGTAATTTATCACATTATTTTCAGTTTCCAATATCCTTCCTGACAAAATGAAATAATAATTGTAGTAATATTTCCTCAGCCAAATGAAAGTACTGCATACACACACATACACATTTGTACACATACATATATACATATTCACACATACACCTATACACATATACATACATACACCCATATACACACCCATCTGCTTATATACAAAATACACAACTATTTACATACCTTTATACATTTACCCACACCTGCACAGACCTGCATCCACTTGATGAAATCATACTTAGAGTTTTAATTCCCAGCCAGGATTATCCCCCTTGTTCTTCCTTATACCTTTGAATAATAGCTATTTTGAGACCTTTCTTAAAATATCTCATGCTTGGACTTTGCTTCAGCTCTTTAGAGAGTTTATTCCAGATCTTCACACCAACACCAGAAATGCACATTATTTTCATTGTTGTTTGAGCCTTCAAAGTTCTGAAATTGAGGTTTTCTCTGTAGTCATATCCTCCCACTCTATCAGAAAATAATTTTTGAATATTTTCTGGCAATATTTTGTTTCTGACTTTAAACATAATCTGTGCAGTTTGAAACTCTACCAAGTCAGTGAGTTTCAGTAAATAAGAATCTATGAATAGATTGTGGGTATGACAATAAAAATCAGCGTTATGAACTAAACGGATGGCTCTTTTCTGTAATGTGCATAATGATTGAAGTGACGTTCTGTAAGTGTTGCCCCAAATTTCCACACAGTAACATAGATATGGTAAGATAAGTGAACACTACATAATATATAGGGCAGAGGAGTTTAAATATTTTCTAGCATTAGAAAGAACTGCAATACTTCTTACAATTTTAGATTGGACATATTTTATGTGAGGTTTCCAGCAGATCTTATTTTGAATCAGTACTCCCAAAAACCGGATTTCAGTCACTCTCTCCACAGTCATATTATCAATTTTTATTTGTAAATCACTCTTCTCTTTACACTTACCGAACAACATAAACTTTGTTTTATCTAAATTTAGCGACAATTTGTTAATTTTAAACCACTCTTTCAGTTTATATAACTCTAGATTCATTTCAAGCAACAACTGTCGTAAATTTTCACCCGTACCAAATATGTTTGTATCATCAGCGAATAGTACAAAGTTAAGTCTCTTGGAGACCTTACATATATCATTTATATACAAAATAAACAATTTTGGCCCCAATACTGATCCCTGGGGAACACCACAAACAATGTCCATGCATGAGGATTGGACATCACCCAACTGCACAAATTGTTGCCTATTGCTGAGATAACTTTTCATCCAATGCAACACTGCTCCTCTTAGACCATAACACTCAAGTTTTCTGAGGAGTATGTCATGATCAATTGTATCAAATGCTTTTTTGAAATCAATAAACACCCCAACAGCATGTTTCTTTTTATCTAATGCACTGGTCACCTCTTCTATTAAATGCAGAACTGCCATCGCTGTGGATCTTTGTGGCCTAAATCCATACTGACTTTCAGTCAGTAGATGACATGTCTGCTGAATAAAAAGCCACTGAACTTCAAAATGCATAGTCTTAAGATGAACTCGAGGACAGAGTGAAAAGGGCTTCATGGAATGAGATTTCATTACAGAGAGATTGCATCCAAGCCTTTTATCACCACGTGTAATGCAGAGCAGCAGATGCAGTGGTGGAAAGTACATGGCTGCTGGACTCTAGAGCAGGGTAGACATCTTCTCTTGGAGTGAAGACACTCACCCATCACTATTTGGCAATATAATAGTCGAGTCTGGGATGGTACAAGACATTATGGATAATTGTATTTTCCTGACTCTGTGGTAACAGGTTATAATGGCCCCTTCAGTTCCTACATGTACAAGAGCACATAGCAAGGTTTGTAATGACATCACTGAGAGAAATCTCTGCACAGAACCCTGACTTCAACTTGAAACAACTCTGGGATGAATTAGAGCAGAGATTGTGAGGCTGGCCTTCCCGTTCAACATCAGTGTCTGACCTCAAAATGCTTCGAGAAGAATGGTCAGATATCCCCATAATTAACACTTCTAAATCTCATAGGAAGCCTTCCCAGAAGACCTCAAGTTTTATACTTGCAAAGAGAGGGAACGTATGTAAACTTCTGTATTTAAAAAAAGGATCTCTCTCATTATTTCTGTCTCTTATTACCTGTCTCATGTTGCATGTAGTAAACAGAAATAATTGCAGCAATCTTAACTGACCTATACCAGGGAAGGTTAAGACTAATTTAACTTAACAATGTGAGCAAAAGAATGGTTGTGTATCTTTGTCTTTTTTTTTTTTACAGTGTACGCGAATAGCTGGATACTACTTTAGGGCAAGGAACCTGACAATATATATTTTAAAAGTCATACAAAAAGTGGCATGTATGACAATAAATTGCTAAAAGAGGTAAGTTCACCTTTAGCAGCTCACGCTAGATGTGTAATTGTTTAATATTACCATTCTTATTTAAACGATATAGAATCCCACACAAAACATAAATTTAGACTTTCTGTTCTTCAGTATTAAAAAGAACATAACCTAACAAAACCAACCCATCAACTGAGCTAGTGCTTGAAGTCAAGATACAAATATTTAAATGTTTGAAGACAAACTGTAGTAATAATTATAGTAATAACATAGAATATAGCAATAACTATAGAACAATAAATTACAATAATTCATCACTCTCAAAGTGAACCACAAGTTTTAACATGATCCCTTATGTTAGAAAAGAAGGCAGTGGTGAGTGGGACAGTGGGGCAGTCTCAACTGGACAAGTGGGATTGGATGAATCTGTTTTGTACAGATGTCTAAGAAGATGCCAGAAAAAGATTGTTCATGCTGACCCAGATAAAAATAAATGTACAAACACTAAAGTTTCAGTAATGTCTGACCTTTGCCAGGTTTTAGTCATACAAAATATAAATGGATAAAGGGACATATGCATGTTACTTTCAGTAGGGAGATCAGTGAGAGTCTATGACTTTACATGGAAATATGATCAATTAGCTTCTAAGTGACAAAGTCTTCTGTCTTCATGGGTTCTTATTTAGAAAAACATGCAGCAGGACTGATGCGTATTTAATTGTTTTAAAAGGAAAACCTATTGCTTTCCATGAGGAACACAGGGAGCCTTTGTTTCCTAAGGGAAAAACTCAAAGGCTGTTGAGAAAACGTTGTTGCAGTGAAAGTATGTACACTGAAATTGTTAGTGCCATATATATAAAATGCAGGGGCACAAACTAAATATCTGTAGCATGTGGGTTTTATTTTTCATAAATACCAAAACCTTATAATCATAAGCATGTGTAAAGAAGGATTAACTAGTGAATGTACCGCCTGTATATCACACTCAAAGTGATTTCACAGTAAATACTACACAGCATTGTGTAACAGTACTGTGGCCTTGCAGGGAGAAGGTCCTGGTTCAAATCCCAGCCTGGGGTCTCAACTCCACGCAGATTAAAACATGATTTTCATAGAGCAGAATTGTACAGGAAAGCAATGACCAGGTTACTCTAAGGTGTGAGTGTGTACATTCCTGTTGTCTTATTTATGATGGACTAGTGTGCCTGTCCGAGGTGCACCCAGCCAGCTGTGTCCTTGCTCCACCACATTTGAATCAAATGACTGACTGACTGACTGACTGACTGACTGACTTCCTAATTAGCTGAGTTCTTCAGAGTCCTGCTAATAACCTAATTATTAAATTCAGGTGTGTCAAAGCAGAGACATCTGAAGTACTGTACTAATAACGTCTCACTTCAAACTACTAAAAATCCTAAAATAGCACATTGGCTTAGAGAGTTATCTGTGAAGTCATGCAGAGTTCAATATTTTGTGAGTCATCTTTCTTCTTTGAAGGTCCAACTAATTATGGGGTTGAAAAAGATTAATAAAAATAAAAAAAAGCTGAAAGGCACAATCATTACCGGATTTGCATTAATTAATCTTAATGTTTGTGATTCCAAACATGCCCATATTTTCCTGACTTGATGGTAACCTGAGCTCTTTCAGTGTTCATTTGTATTGTTTAGGTCATCCTCACAGATGCACTCTCTTTTTATAAATACATAAACCATCATTTTATTTCACTGACATGAGTGTGTATGTAAACATTAGAATAGAAGTATAGCTGCTCTAGCTCTTGTAACTACATTGATTTTTTTGAAAAAAATTAAATTAAATTAATTAACAGTAAAATAGATCTTAAATTCATAAGCCTTATTATGGTACTTTAAGTGATTAACTTCAGTGAAACAGCCTTTGTAAAACAGAGAGCTGCCTTTAGTTTAGTTAAATACAGCCCAGGAAAACCATGTATCTCATTATGTACCTGTAATATTAACTGCTTGCATTGCACTAATAAAGTATGGAGCTAAGCTCAGTGTTTTCTATGAACAATCATCAATAACCTGGGCATGACGAACGGAAGGAGAAATCATCCGTAATTAGACAATAAATTGCATTATAATCTGTGCATTAACTTTTTTTTCACAAAATAGATTTCAGATTTTATTTCCTCTTTTTACCCATTATATATGTCCATATAAATTAATTCAGTCCATGTAGTTGTATTTTCTAATAAAGATTTTCTGAAGTAATAACGCTGTGTTGTGTGGGGGGGGGGACTGATTGGTTTCCAGGGTTCGAGTTCTTGGATGGGTGTTGAGCCAGAGTTGTGCAATACTGGGAGCCGGGGATCTGTGGATCGGTCTGGTGGAGGTTGCTGGAGGGTAATACCATTGGAGGGCGGACAGGTCACGCACCACAGGCTTGGAGGAAGAGCAGCGAGACTTTGCCAGTCATGGGATTTGAACCAGATATGTTCTCAGAGAGTCTTGAGAGCACAAGAAGAAACCAACACAGCACAGGGAGCAGAATCCAGAACATCGCAGAGAACATCTTTAAATGAGATCATGGGGTTTGTTACAAAAATCCAAAAAGCTCAGGGAACACAGAGAGAACACTGGGCGGTATAGAGTACCATGTATTGCTAACATAAAGTCACCAGAGAACTGGCAACTGGCTCCTCTTAAGCTCTGGCTGATGAAGCAGATGACTTGCAGGTGTGATAATTAGCTCCTCAGGTTCACCATCCAGGGAGCAGAAACCTCCTGGCTCCCTCTGGTGGACACCTGTAGGATCTGAATGAAACATCCACACAGAACCCATAGCCCAGCTTCCCAACACTTTTTAGGAAGGTCATGACCTTTTTTGTCCCTGTTTAATATTTAATGCTACCAAATAAACTTAGCTAAGCTAACCTAGCTAAAATATCAGCTTCTGAAGCCATAATGGAAGGATGTGATCTCTATTTAATCATATTCCAAACTGTAACAAAAATGAGAGACGTTAGCAACCGACTACATAAAACTATGTTTCTAGGTAAATTAGGAACAAGTGCAAGTTATGCGGTCTTCAAGTAGGCGCTTTAATCAGAGAATGACACCAAGTCCAACTTAATTGCGATTCTAATTCTAAGGAATCCTCTACTAGTAGCAATGCAGGTGGTGAGCAATGAATTTTCTTCTATTTTTTTATTTTAAACACTGCAGCAACATGCTCACTAAAGTAGGGCTGTTTGCATTTTGTGCATGTTTTTAATGCAGCCATTTTGGATTTCAGGATTAGAAACCTCCTGTTTTCCAACTTTCCCACTGGATTTTTTTATGCCATAGGTCTGTTTTGAAAAGTATTCCAACTTTTTTCCATAAATTTTTAACTTGAACTTCAAAATTGTTACTTGAACTTCTAAAGTAGCACATTTTATAACAACAAACTAATTTAAAGTCCTGCTTCACTGTTTCAAACTGTTGGTCTTTAGGGTGGCACTTGAAAACCTTTTGTGTAACAGTCAAATTTCTTCATTGTGAAACTACAGACATTTTTACCTTTTACATCTCATATCGTAACTTAATAAAACATCAATGGACTATTTTAGCATATGCAGCATCATGTCCACAAGCAAAAAAAGAGACAGAGCACAACCAATAATCACATTTAAATAGTTTACAGACTTCTATTTTGCGATTTTGACTCTTCAGTCTCTCTGGAGTTTGCCGAGACGACGCAAGGCATCTTCAACAATGTCCAGCTCATGCCGGATGTCTTTCACCATGTTGTTGATGTTGGAGGTGTCCCTTAGAACGTCCACACTCTGTGTGTAGGGGTTGTAGTTCACTGTGAATGGACGCTTAAGGGTTTTGGCAAACTCTCTGCAGGCAAAGCACAGCAGTTTATTATCAGCCAGGTTGAGATTCAGACGTAATTTGGAATAAAAAGGAAAACATGAAAGATTTGAACCGTATCATTTCTTTACTTAATCAGACCTGGTTGCTTTTTGACCATTATAAAATCATCTGAGAAATATCCTAGCATCTAATAAAATGCCACTTCAGAAATGTTATGCCTGGATCAGACAGTTCTTATAATGGAAGTCTGTTTGTTTTTTGCTGGTTAGACCAAGATGGTTCATGATGTGTAATAGTGACCTTCTGCTGGTCAAGGCAGCAGCACAGCCAGAGCTGACTTTACAGGTAAACCTGATCAGAAGTGTGCAGGCCAAAGAAATTATCACAAAAGTTTTCCTCCAAAAGTTTTTATGTGTTTTTCTTAACCAACAGACAAACCTCTGCAGTGCTGGGAGACTAAAGAAACCAGCTCAACAGATCATCCAATGAGGCTTAGTTCACAACAAACCTTTCAGGCTATTAAAAAGACAAAGATAGCCATACAATATTTATTAATCATTCAAGGCTATAGTTCACAGACTATAATTTGCAAACATCAACTTTTATCACAGTCAAGCACCTTTCAATAATGCTGTCAGGTTTTCCAGTTTCAGGTTGTCTGTATTTTCTGGTGGCTGTTTATAGGTGCAGCTCAACAAGCGCCCCTGGTGATCACACTTTGAACAGCCCCTGGTCTAGGCCCAGTGTACATATCCACACCCATGTTTCCACGAGGAACTTCCACGTTGAATAAGCTTATTCACAGAAGTCTCACATGTGTTTAAAGATAAGCATTTATTCTTTTGGCAAAAGAGAAAAAACGGGCACCACATTTCATTGTGCCAAATCAGGAGCTGATAACTTTCTAGTGGACAACAGTAGAAGGCAATAGAGCTCTCTCTGATGTAAAGAGGTCAGTTGAGCTTTATTGGCATCTCTCTTAATTGATCTTGTGGTTTAGTTGTTTGCAGCTGCAGCAGCTGCAGCAGCTTGGAGTCAGTCCAAGGCTGAGCTCCAGGTCTTTCCCTGCCTCATGGCTC
This sequence comes from Poecilia reticulata, assembly GCF_904066995.2. Lineage (NCBI taxonomy): Eukaryota > Metazoa > Chordata > Actinopteri > Cyprinodontiformes > Poeciliidae > Poecilia > Poecilia reticulata. Next base: position 1,027,303 of record NC_088832.1, read on the forward strand.
CACTCTATGGAGGACCAAAACCGACATAATAATAAATAAAATAATAAATCTATAAATAAAAGAATAAATGTATAAATAAAATAATAAATATATATTTTGATAAGAAATAAAAGCATAAATATTTTTGGAGGACCAAAACTGACATAAAAAATAAAATAATAAATATATAAATAAAAGAATAAATATATAAATAAAGGAATAAATAAAAGCCTAAATATATATTCTGATAAGAAATAAAAGCCTAAATACCTATTCTGATAAGAAATAAAAGCATACATATATATTTAGTTTTTCCTTTTCCTTACACATGAGTTTCCATCAAGTAATATATATATATATATTTTCTTTTTCATTTCCCCTAAACAGGCGTTTTTGTCAAGAAAAATAGATATTTTGCTTAGTCTTTTTTTTGCTTCTCCCTTTTCTGCTCGCTGTATTTCTGCTTGGTTTTTTTCCGTTGGCTGCATTTCTGCTGTATCAACATGTTAATGAGGAAATCTGTCCAGCTCCTCTACTATTGGCCAATCTATGGGGGCGATCTATGTTTTCGCATCCACCTGAATAATGTGTAGTTGCGCCACTGCCTTGCCTTATGACCAACTGATACAAAAAAAAGTGGTAATTCATGCTTTTACATGAAACGGACTGCCCTCTTTTAAAATGTACTACGACAAGAGTATATGTATGTATGTATGAATATTTTGATAAGCGGGTCAGAAGAGGACGCGCTGGTTTTAGCCTCTTGGCGGCGTTCAGTTTGTCACTTACGGAAATACAGCAAGCAGAAAAAGGAGAAGAAAAAGAAAAAAAGACTCAAAACCTTCCACGATCCACCGGTCGATCACGATTGGTTACACACTGATTTCTAGTCAATGTAGCACACAATATGGAAGCTATTGAAGAAAACATTAGATTGACATTAAAATTATTTAAAATATTGAATATGACTTGACATTTTAAAAGAGGGCAGTCTGTTTGACAGGAGTGTTCAGTTCGGAAACTTGTTGACAGCCCTAAGTGAACCTCCGAGCGCTGAGGAGGGAGCTGGAGAACGGCTGGCCGAAATTAGCGTTCATAAATCGGATCAACCTAGAGGTTCCCCTGCCCATTGTCGTGGCTGATATTTTGTGAAAATCCGGCAGAAATGCCACACTAATCGACTCAGAAATACTCTGCAGAGAGTCGAGGGGCGTTTCTGGGCGGAGCTTGGTAAGGTCCATGCACCGAGCGAGCTAAACGCCCAACAACATCTCAGCAAACGGGAGAAAGACCAAGCAGAAATACAGCGAGCGGAAATAAAGCAAGCAGAAAAGGGAGAAGCAAAGAAAAAAAAAGACTAAGCAAAATATCTATTTTTCTTGACAAAAACGCGAGTTTAGGGGAAATGAAAAAGAAAATATATACATTACTTGACGGAAACTCGTGTAAGGAAAAGAAAAAACTAAATATAAATTTATGCTTGTATTTCTTATCAAAATATATAAATATATATTTATTCCTTTATTTATATATTTATTCTTCTATTTTTATATTTATTATTTTATTTCTTATGTCAGTTTTGGTCCTCCAAAATTATATTTATGCTTTTATTTCTTATCAAAATATATATGTATTCTTTTATTTATACATTTATTCTTTTATTTATTATTATGTCGGATTTGGTCAGCAGCAATGAGAGTTCAACCATTTCCAATTCTTAAAACGTCAACATTTATCACCCAATGTGTTCTTCAGTGCCGAAATGAAACTTCTGATCATTCATATAGTGTAATCAGGTCTGTGTGAAGAACAGACATGTTGTTATTAGCGGTGCGCCTATTATCCGGCCAGCGGATAATTCAGCCCTGATTTTCTTAAGTTTGGTAGATCAGTGATCTTCCATGTGAAATCAATCTTATCCACTGATCTTCCTCAGCAAAGGTCTAAAAATCAGCCACTGTCCTCTACTGCTCTGCTGTGAGAGTTTTGACTGACAGACCGACTCACCAGGTCATGTCTGCACATTTGCAGTTAACAATAATGACCCCACTGTTGATAACTTAGCAACTTTCCTGCTATATTTAACATTTCAGATACAAAAATAAATCATTACAATACATTTTGGCCAGAATTGCAATGGCCAAGTCAGGCTTTTTTAAGCTCGGTAATCGGCAGTCGCTCAGAAAACTGCAAGCGATGCAGCCCTAATTGTAATCAAATAGTGACCCTGTGTATCAGTCCTGGATCAGGACTCTCATTTCATATGAAACCATGGTGATTTTTCATTTTTAATTAGAAGAAATCCTGCGATAGCTCTCAGATTGTGCATGCTCTCAGGTCTGTGCAGCCTAGCAGAGAAAAATTAAGATGTGTGATTGAATTACTGGTTTATAAGGTAAAGATTCTGTTTATCAGCACAGTACTTCAGATGATATGTTTACTTATGTAATCATTTTATTCAGGCTTTTGTCTCACACCTCACAGGGACTGACTGCATATATGTTTCTTAATTTGCATATTATTGAAGAATTCATCTTTCTGGCACCCAGGAGATTTAGCAAACCCCCCCGAACGGCTTAGATAAAGGTTGAAAACATTCACATTACTTTTAATTACGACTTCACAGTTTAAAAGTTACATAAAAGCCAAACAGATACACACTGACAAATTACACTTTTTTTAAGTGGCGAGCGCTATTATTCCAAACATTTAGCAAAATATAACAAACAGGACTGAAATATTTAGGGTTTTAAGCTAAAAGTTTATGAATACATGTATACTTTTCTGTAGGAATCAGTTTTGGTGTTAAGGACTGTAAGAATGAGTTTTTCTGGGGTGACCCTGGAAGGTAAAGCAGGTGATTCATGTATGTTTGTACATAAATCATCTGGAGGGAACTGAAAATAAAACTTTAGCTTCTGAAAGAGGAAATATTTTCTGACAGCTGTAAGCAAATGAACCAGGAATTTGTCAAAAAGCTGCAGTTAAAACAACATGAATGTAAACCACTGGGGTCTTTGTGTTTGTTAGCTGGTTATTTTTTGTTAAGCTTGAAATATATCTTATGTCTATGATAACCTTTGTTTATGGAGATATAATGTGCCTTGAGCAAAACTGCAGAAAGAGTTTATAGATGAGACGGTTTTCTAAGGAGAGTTATGACTGAATGACATATTTTACCTGGTTTATATGTGAAGTGGAGGAAAATGATAAAGATGATTCCTTTTTAACACACACACACACACACACACACACACACACACACACACACACACACACACACACACACACACACACACACACACACACACACATATATATAGTTATCTCTGATCAATCAAAAAGCAACCAACTGCCTTCAGAAATAGTAATAATTAAATTAAATTAAATTAAATTAAATTAAATTAAATTAAATTAAATTAAATTAAATTAAATTAAATTCATTTACTCCATTCCTCTGCCTTTCTTGATTTGGGTCCTGAATCAACACCACTAACATCATGTCAGTTCAGAGCAGGTGGCTAAAAAAAGCCCAAAAGAACTTCCAGTTGTAATTACTGCTAAATATAAAACACAAGGCACACTCTGATATATTTATATGTTTTTAAAAAGTGTTTTCCTTCTACGTTGGTATGTTAATATCCCTTTACTTGCCTCATTTTGTTCTTGGCTTCTTCAAAACTTTCAGCCACAAAGTAAACTTCTTGGAATGTGGTTATCATGCACTCCTGGTTGCAGGTTACCACGGGATCAAACGGGCGGATGTTGGCCACCCCTGACAGAGCATGCTGAGACCAGACAGATTCTTTATCAGGTCAGAAATCTAAACCCACACTTCATGTACTAACTGTACAGAAATATTAGCTAGGAACATTTAATCAGGAAAATATTATTTTTAAAAAGTTGAGCCAATGCAACATCTGCTTTTAAAAGTCACCTTGAGTTCACTAGCGGAGGAGAGGAGCCCAGCTCCATAGGCTCTCAGGCCTCCATCCTGCTTACACAGGCCGAACTCCACCGTGAAGAAATAACACTACAACACCAGAGAACAGAACATGCAAATAAATGTAAAATCGCACTAAAATGGGTAGAACATCTGTACAAGTCCTTAAAGTCACAAGATATGGGCTGGAAATGGGCTAGAAACACAGTTTGTATTCTCACTGTGGCAAGTTTCTGCACGTCTTCATCTGAGGCACCAAGCGATGCTAAACCAAGCTCTTGGGAGAACTGAGCGAAGCTGGGTTCTGCTAGCAGAGGAACATGACCCAACACCTCATGGCATGTGTCCCTGTATGAAACATGAATCGACAAACATTTTGCACCACAACAGATGAGATAGGAGTTAAAAACTCATTGTATGTATGTGTGTGTATGCGTGTACTCACGGTTCAGGTGTATACAAAGGCTCTGAGCCATGACGGACATACTGAGTGCAGTGGAACACCCTGAAAGCGAGCCCTGCTAGGAAATCTCTTGGAGAGAGGTAGCCTGCTACCGGCCGGATGCTGAAACCTGAGCGTTCTGTTTGCACCGTACACACAAATACACAGAAATATACAGAAATACACAGAAACACACAGAAAATGACAAAAACACAAACACTTACTAAATACAAGAGGAGATGAAAAACAGAAGAGAACTTGCAAGTTCATATAGGAAAACATTATTAAAAACATTGTATTAGTTAATTAATGCTGTTCGCATGGAGAAATATTACTGGAAGGAAAGAAAAGGAAACAAAAAAAAATGTAACATGTTGCAAAAAAATAGCAATGATCTCAAAATATAGACAAAAAATGAAGAAAAAAAAGGTACATTTGGTAGTTACTTTTAGTGCTTTTAGTGTTATGTACTTATAAAATATTCAGACAAATTCATTGTGATTTTGTCTGAATTACAGTCAAAATCATTTAAACTGAATGAGCTTTCAGTTTAAAGTTTTCTTCAGGGTTAATTTCCCCAAATCTCGCCTGTCACAACTCTGTCACTGAATTGTGACTAATGTCATCATGCACCCTCCTGTAATTTAACTCTTGTTCGTTACTCACTTGTTTTGGCAGAACTATTTTGATACCATGTTAAAGCTACGGTCTCTGCTGCCTGATTGAGTTGATGACTCCATATTTCCACTTTTTTTTCTCTATATGTTTAATTTTATTTTATTATTTAATCTTTTCACTTTAAGCATACATATTTTATCTCGCTCAGTTATGTAAAGAAAAAGTTACATATTATATATATATATATATATATATATATATATATATATATATATATATATATATATATATATATATATATATATATATATATATATGAGGACGTCCTGGTCTCAGCGTCCTGGCGACGTCCTAATGCTGAGAACGACTCAAAATCTCCCGCGATCGACATATTGCACCGCTGCTCTAGCAAAGCACGAACAGTTCAGAAACAATATGAAATGGGAAAAAAGCCATTTATTAACTGATTAAGTCGTGTTTTAGATTGTTCTTGAAAAACGAATCAGTCACGGCTGATTAGTGGGTGAACTCACAGCTGCACAGTGAACCCGTTGATTTTTTACAGCAGACAGCCGCTCCTCTCTTGCAGGTACTGCGTACCCCCGTTAAATCTTTTGGGGTTGCGCAGTACCCTGCCGTACCCCCTTACTTTCACCCCTGTATATATATATATATATATATATATATATATATATATATATATATATATATATATATATATATCTATCTATCTATCTATCTATCTATCTATCTATCTATCTATCTATCTATCTATCTATCTATCTATATATATATATATATATATATATATATATATATATATATATATATATATATATATGGACTGTATGCCTTTTTCAGTGTTATACCCAGTATGTCTTTTGTGCTAGTTTTCCATCTTTTTCTGTGTCACAGATACAACTCTGAAAAAAGATAAGAGACCGCTTTAAATTATCAGTTTTTCTGATTTTTGTTTTTATAGGTATATGTCTGAGTCAAATGAACATTGTTTTTTTTATTCTATGAACTACTGACAACATGTCTCTGAAATTCCATGCAAAAATGTTGTATTTATTTGTAGAAAATGAGAAATGGTCAAAATCATGAAAAAGTTGCAATGCTTTCAGACCTTAAATAATGCAAAGAAAACAAGTCCATATTAATTTAGAAACAATAATACTAATGATTTAACTCAGGAAAAGGTCAGAAATCAATATTTGGTGGAATAATCATCTAGAGCTGCATGTTGTGATATACACTGTATAATTATTACTGACTCCTGTTATAAAAATGACGCTATGTCCTGACAGAATAATACGAGACAGATGATCTGTGATGATCTGTGATAAAGTTTGAGCTCCTGGGTCTCATCCCTGTGGTTCTACTGCAATGGCTTCAATGCAACTCTTTACATTGCTGACCTTTGCAGTATTTTTTATAGCCTGTTAGATATCATCTACTGCAGCCTAGTGGGTTTCAACTCTAACTCTTACACTTTGAGAAAAAAGTAAAAGAAATCACTTTATTTATGTTGGTACCTCGGTTTTGCATCCCTGGCACAGCTTTAACACTCACCCATGAGAAAGCGTGACACATCCTCCAACTGAGGGATGTTGTTCTCACTGTATTTACAGTATCTGGTCAGCAGAGGAAGATTCTTCAGATACTCCTTGCAGGCATGGCTGGGATACAGCTTGTTAAGCTCCTGAAACACCATGCCCCAGGTCCGCACCTCCTCTGGCATGTAGTCGATACGAGGAATCTGATCACCACTGTCACATATAATCAGGCATGACAGATTAAAAACACACATATACAGAAATTTTCCATTATTATGTCTTATTTGTTTTATTCAACTACTCACTATCAGTGATACGGGAAACCAAAAGAAACTGTCACTTACTGTTTGAAGTTCATAGCCAAATCAGCAAAATACTTCCTCCGTTTACGGTAAATTTGGTCTTTAAATCCCTGTAATAACAATGTTGTTGTGTCTGAATTTGTTTTTCTAAAAAAAACAGTAATTTATCTGTTTTCATGGTTTGGACGACAGACAGAAAATTAGGAAAAACAACACAGAGGGTACACATACCGGATGATCTGCATCTAATTCAGAGCCGTACATTAAAACCCTGTTGGCGCACAGATCCAAATCTGAAATCTTTGTAGGAAACCAGGGAACATAATCCAAACCTGATGGAAAAATCGGGAATTTACTGCATGTTACTAACATGCTCATATTTAATTCTGAGCATGTCTTACCATCATGTAGTAAAGAAGAGTTTCCAGAGGGAGTCATTTCCACTATTTCGGTGTGTGTCCTCAGCAGCTCGGTCAGCTCCTTTAGTTGTTCATTCTCTGAATCACAGTTTATGAAGATCTCAAAGTCTGAATCTCTCCGTTTGGACTTGCGAGACTCAATATGAACCAGATGGACGTGTTTTTCCTGCAACAACACGGTCAGAGCACTTGGAAAGTTGTGCTTGATAATGACGTCATTTTTATTTAATGTAATTTATTTATTTCGAACATGATAGCAGTATAAAATTACAGACGTGAACAAGGAATGCAAAATGCAACTATTTTTTGAACCACAATAATCTTAACATGCTTGAAAAGGAGAAGGAAGAAGGAAGAAACTTATGAACTCATCCTACCTAAACTCATACCATGTTTTCATATGGACCCTAATTATTAAATAAAAAATAAATGAATACATAAAACATAGGTTAATTAATTTTCCATTTTATCTGTTTTTTTTCTTTTATTTATTTTTGCCATAGACTCACCAAACACGCATATGTCTAAATATATACATCCATACCCACACATACTCATATGCCTTAGCCTCAATTTACATAGACACATTAGTGATAATATTCACCCATATTTCTATATCTTATGAAAATGACCTCCTTATATTTTCTTTTAAATTGTATTACATTTTAATTTTGTTTTAACCCCTCATTTAACTTGTTTCATAATTTTACACCATGAATTAAATACACATTTTATTAGATGACAGAAAAAGTTTAATCTTTTAAAGCATGCATGTTAAATAATACCTGGAAAAGTTTCAGAGCTCTGATAAGTCCCCCCACTTCATTCTTCAGTGTAAATATAATAGTTGCTGCTTTGTTTCTGGGGTTGCTTGGATGTCCAGTCATGAGGTTGTCCTGGTGTCCATCACTTCCATTCATTGTTACCTTGGTTTTTGGATGTGGGAATACATTTTAGATCATCGTCAGCTTTACAGATTTAATTCTAGTTCAACAATGTTTCAATATAAACCAGTCTTGCTTCATTAGATATGTTAATCAAGAGCTTTATGCTAGTTTTATGACCAGAGGTAGCATTGTTGTATTTTATAATATTTATGCAATAAATGATAAATGTTCAAAGAAGCTGGCTGAAGGAAAAACTTATAAAATCTATCCCTTCTCCAGCTACATCACTGTTATGATCTCTTAATATTTATAAGTATTTTAGTAATAAAATGTGCTTACAATATTCTCAATAGTAGCTCTAATAGTATTAGCAACAATAATAATAGTACTATTGATGCTACTAATGCTATATTAACAGCTATATAATATATCAAGATAGTTTCTCATATTCAGTGTAGACAATTTTCTTATGCAAAGGTTTGAATTGTTATGACAGTCAAACAGTCATAACAATAATAACTTTGCTGCCAACAGCGGATCACAAATAAAATACCAGACTTTTGTGATTAACAGAAAAGCAACATATTACGGGAAAAAAATTACAATTAGCACATCTATAATTGAACTCTACTCTGCATCCAGAACCAGAACCAAACATGGAGATCAGCATTCAGCTTCTATGCACCACAAATCTGGAGCAAACTTCTAGAAAACTGCAAAACAGCCGAAACACTGAGTTCATTTTAATCTAGACTAAAAACCCAGCTGCTGCTTTTGAACCATAATAAATGAAACATTGACTAACATTTTGATGCGTAATGACGGCACTTGTAACTTTTCAATTGTTGATATTTGTGTTTTTATGAAGTAAAGCACTTTGAACTGCCTTGTTGCTGAGATAGGCTATACAAACAAACCTGATTGATTGATTTATTGATTGATTAACAAGCAACAGTATTTTAAACTTTTAGTGATCATTAAAAAATACTTTCATATTCAGGCTGCTGTGGAGGCGCAGGGGAAAGCACAACGTCCTTGTCGCAGGTGCAAAACCCGGCCTGATGACCTTCCCTCTCTCATTACCTACTTTCCTGTCCTAGACTTTCAAATAAAGGCCACTAAAGCCAAAAAAAACCTAATAACTCATTTTCTGGCATCTGATTTCTGCTTTTGTGGAAAATATGTAAAATTTCTATGAATCAATTAATCAGATGATAAACTAAACAATTTATCTTTGAATAATAAATTCAAAGATATTAAGATAAAAATGATACAGGAAATATTAGAAAAACAGATCATTTTAGGTTTAACTAAAATTAAATTGAAAGCTTTTCTTAAAACATTATAGTTTCTGCATTATTTAGAAAACCTGTTCAAAATAAACTCAAAGTGACAACAAACTTCTACTTTCTTATTCAGTGTGAATTTTTTCCAAGATGCAAAACAGGTAGACTGTACATTCATATTTTGAGATACTCGCCTTATTGTTGACCTTCTTGTTGACCTTCTTGTCAGAATCATGTGACTTTCCTTTAGTTGGCTCCAGTTCATCTGGCATCTCAGCTTTTGTTGCTTCTGCTGCATCAGCAGACATTTTATAACGTCTTAGAAAAAACTGTGTGAAGTTCTTTTAACTAGGCAGAGAGGCAAACCAGAGTCCTTATGGATCACCTGCAGTCTGGATGAACGTCTGCTCAGTCAGAACGAACAGAAGGTGGGCTGTATTTATGAAGCTGCAGGGTGGGGAGGGGTCAAGAAAAAGAGAGAGAGGTTAGTTTGAACAGGAAGAAAATTAGAACAAGTCATGATTAACATGGCCAGCTGGACACCACACTATCTGCTGTTAAGAAACACTATTGCTACTTCTCATTGTTAGAACCTTTTCTGAAGTTGTCAGTCTCCTCCCTGCATTATGTGGCGCTATTGGATTGGTGTCTACATTTTGCATACATACAGATAAGTTAATCTCATACCCTGATGGTTAGCTTGAGCTCAGAGAGAACTAGATATTTGCTTTTTTTAAGAGCGTTACTATAAAATATATGTATATATTGGTTTGGGTGAATTGTGTGTGACCCAGCCATGTCAGGAAAACAATGACTGAACAACATACAGAACAAAAGAGACTAGCAAAAACTCTCAATCCCAGAATGTATGGCATTAAATTCTTTTCTGCAGTTCCCAGGATAGAATTTCACAAAATGACCATCTGACATCATTAAAAGTCTACTATTTGTGCAACTGGTGACTCTACCGATAAGGCTGGACCTGCTTAGCTCAAATGAGCTCCTGCAGAAAGAGACTCTTAAAGAACTGTACATTACCCAAGAAGAGACGGTATCTGATGATGTTGACAAAGCCGTTTTCCTTCCACTGCACTAAAGAATGAGCAGAGAAGAGCTGCCACCCTGAACTCATACCGCTCGCTCCAGTCCAAGCAGAAAGTTCTGCTGCTGCTGTTCACCAGAACAGCAACTCAATGGATTTCACTTTTTATTTTCATCAGAACTCTTGCAGCAAGTTTTTGGATCAGTTGAAGGCATTTATCTATACATTTTGAGAATTTCCTGATAGTAAAGAATGAAAGTAGTGAAGCCCTGAAGTACCAAATACATGGAAGTTTTCAGCATCACACATTGACAGGATATTTAAAATTTTTGCAATATTTCACAAGTGAAAGGAATATATTTCTAATGCTACTAATGACTTTTATAAGGTCCTTTTTATTAGTTTTATTAAGAATCAAACCTGGGCATCAAGGTCCACGGCCTTTTCACATGATCGGTTGGCCATTGGGAGGTCTGGGAGGTTTCCTGATGGCCAGTCTGATCCAGTCTGAACAAGCCAGTGTGTGCGTATGTGTTTTCTTTCTTCTTTTTTTTTATTTTACCTTAGAAATAAATCTTATCCTTGTGGCCACATTGGAACTTCATATGCAGTGAAACAACAGGCTGGGTGAGTCTGATAATTTGCATATAACTACTGGCTTCTCCCAATTTAAAAAAGAAAGAGACTGGGTTAAATTAGACAACTTACTAAAAAGAAAGGAGAAAGAAATATAAACAAAGTCCTTTCACCCTAACATATTCCAATATCAGCACATATCCACCTCAGACATATGGTTCATCTATAATCAGAGATTTTACTCAGATTAGATTCTGAGCAGACAAGAAGTCTGTCTCATTTTTTAAAATTTGTCTGAGACAGCTGGCTGTCTTTAAAAGATTCTCCATGAGACCTTGTACATCTAAACACAATTCCAGCCGGATCTGATCCTCACTAACAACCCAGGATGAAAATGACTGACGCAAGACTGCTGGCTAGTTAACTGCCAGGTTTCTCTGGGTGGGGAATCAGACCGGTGCAACATATTTAAAGAAGCTTAATTAAAAGCAGTGTGCTCCATCTAGTCTCTGCTGATACAATTAGAAAGCTTGTGCGTTTGTGTGGTAATGCTTTCTTTTCCTGTATTGTCTCTGTGCTGGGTCATTCTGTAACCACATGCTGGTTTTATATGTTTATTGTATTAACCTTTGCTCTTTCTACCTCAGTCATGTTGAAATCATTCATGTGGATAATAGATGTTGCAGTTAATTAGCTTTATGGAAAAAGTACCCTATTGTTTTTCATGGCATATAAATGACACAATTTAGAAGATCAAAATGGTACGTCCAAATATTTGCAATTGTTGTGTAGTCAAAATTTTACTACACAACAATATTTTACTATAAAATATTTTCCACGTATAAGAATTATCGACCGCAGAGAGAATATTGCTCAGAGATCTACCAACAGTTGATCCTTTCAAGTGTTCTGGAAACTTAATGCATTTCTCTCTTGGTTTTGAAATTCTTCTTCTGAAAGGTTTGAGTTTTGAAGATCACAGAAAAATGATAGATGGATTTCATCATATTTTTTAAAAAACAAATTGCACAATGGATGGAGAGCTGAATGAGATCTCTACTCAGTTTACCTTTGTAAATTATTATGAAGGTTTTCAATGTGAAAATTTTGGGAATTCTCACTTTCGAAATTAGATCAATCTTGCTCCTGCAGTGACAATGACAAATAATAACAATCTATCTAGAACAACCCTGAGTACAGCTGTTGCATTAAATGAGCTTACTGCTGTCTGAGACTGGTCTGCTAGTTTGGAACAATGAACACGTCGTTGGTAGGTTTTCAGTTGTGCCTATAGTTTGCATGTTGGATGATGGATCCCACACTGTTCTATGAGATGTCAAGGACTTGGAGAATTGTATTATGACGTAACCCTGGTCCAAAAGAAATCATTGCTGATATAAATTTGTTATAAAAGTATTACTGATTGCACTTTAAAAATTAGGTAACTTTATGTTACAGTAATGATTTCTTGGTTAATGTTAAGTTGTCATAACAAAGACATTTTGAATAATGTCAACTTTGTATTAAAAGTGTCATGATTTACCGAATGACACTTTATGACAACAGTCAAATATTCATGAAGACTTACTGATGTTCATGGCAGGTGTTATGTCATGTTTATGAAAGTGTCATGACAGTCTTATTCACACCCCTTCAAATAAAGTGTTACCGAAAGTTTGTCTAGCTTAATTCTTAATTATAAATGATTGTGAAGATTTTAAAAACAAGTATCCTGTGCTCTTCCGGAAATTCTCACGGTCAAACTGGCTTCTCTGTAGCTTAGTAGCAGCTGCAGTGTCCTAAACTGCTTGTGTGGAATGAAGCCCTGCGGGGTGTAGCCAGCGCTAAATGGAACGCAGCCGCAGTCAGTCTGGTTCCTGTTATTCAGCGCTTGCAGTACTAACTGTGTAGCAAAACAACTTTAACAAAGTTGCTCCTCATAACTGCGGTATCCTTCTTAGTCGCAGAAATAGTTCGCATTAAGACAGAGTGAACAAAATGCCCGCGGTCTCTAAAGGGGATGGAATGCGTGGTTTGGCTGTGTTCATTTCAGACATCAGGAACTGTAAGTTTGTTTTGAACCTTTGCGGAATTAAGCTAATGTAAAGTAGCCAGTGTAACGGAGGTGGACACTGCCAGCTCGGTATCTTCTTTTAGAGGTCATTTGAACAAGTGTTTGTACAAGCAGACTACACGTTGAGATAGAATGCTGTGTATTATATGTTACTCAGCAGTGTTAGCTGTTAGCTCCAAGTAGCTAACATTACGTTTAGGGCGTGGACCAAACCGCTGCCTGGAGATGATTCTTAACAAGCAAATAAAACTGGGCAGTTTAGAGATGGAGATTATACACACTGACTGGGATCGGGGTCAGAGGTTTTACCAGTAGTGTCTATCACAAACATAGTTGATTTATTTTATTTTATTTTTTATTTTTGATAGATGTTATCATTCAAAAATTGTAGTTAGAAGTTGCACCACATCTCGTCAGATAATAAATAAAAAATTCAAAATTATTTCTGGTGGCAGATTTAATCAACAAGACCTTCATATCATGAGCTGTTTCCCAAAACCTAAACAGGTAATTAAGCCAAGCTGCTCCTGAATTTGGTTTCACAACAGCAAAGACGCATTAGTTACCATGGTGATTTTCTACCAGGCCTGTCAATTAGAAAAAATTTGAACTGGCCTAACAATAAAGTGTTTATAGCAAAATAAAGCTTTATTTTTATTATTATGAATGATTTGTTAAACATATTTAAATGTTACAGAGTTGAGTCACTGCTTTACTAAAAATCCACCAATGCTGTTAAATTCTTGAGTTTACAGACAGGCGTAAATAAAATCCATCTGAAAAGAACTAAAAAATGTTTCACTTATCTTTCAGTATTTAGTTTTTACAAACCTCAAAATATAAAAGTGCCCCAAATCAGATAATTTCTTTTTTTTATCAAGTATATCCATTGAAAAATAAATAACACAATATTTGATAAAATAAATAAATAAATAAATAAATAAATAAATAAATAAATAGATTTGCTGCGCAGGCTGTTCAGAGTTAGGAAAATATGACATGGCAGTATTATCCTTAATAAGTTGAAAACTATATTAAAAAGCCTTCCTGCCATGATCTGTTGTTAATTATTTAAAATAGGTGTTGTCACTCTTTGCATGAGAGTGAGAGAGACACATTGGTGTCACACACTTCTGCAGGTCAACAAGATTTCACTGTTGTTTCCAAGCAATGACAAAATGATTTCAGACTTGATGTTTTAAGTTGTCCTTAGCAGGTTAGATTAGCCAGTTTTAGTAAGACTGCCCTTAAGATTTCCTAGGGTTAGAGTTAGGGACAGAACTGGACCAACTCATCAAAAGCATAAAACTGAGAAATTTAGAGAGACCTAACAGTCCTGTTTTTGGAGAGTGGGAGGAAACAGGAGTACCCAGAGAGCACACACATCAAGACTTTATGCAGAAAGACCCCAGTCTGGGGTTCAAAACTAGAAGGTTCTTTCTGTAATGCATCAGTGTAAACAGTTGCCTTACATTCATTATTTTTATTGTCATAACTTTTATTATTAAACAGTTAAAGAATTAAATTAAGGTTGGTTTTTAATAGTCTTTATAAGCAATTTGTTTTTTACAACCCTATATGAGCATATATCTACCTCAGACATATGGTTAATCTATAATCAGAGATTTTACTCAGATTAGATTCTGAGCAGACAAGAAGTCTGTGTCATTTTTTAAAAACATTAAAAAATGTATATGGTTGATTGAATCTCTTTGTTTGCAGGTAAAAGTAAGGAGGCAGAGGTGAAGAGGATAAACAAAGAGCTAGCCAACATCCGTTCCAAATTTAAAGGTAAGTGAGCAGTTGGGACAGTCTAACCCTGAAGAACAGGAAGTCATGCAACAGACTGCTCCAAGCTGAAGGGATTCAGTCTGCTGTTGTGATGAGCTTTATCTATGCCACAATGTGAAAGTCTCACACAACAAGATTGTGTTAGCTTAGGTTTAGGCTGAAGCTTTGATATCCTGAGCCACCAGGGTTTATCGCTGTTTTTGAAACATAATGATGTTCTCATACATCAATTAATAATTCCAAAAATGAAATATTTAGCTTTTCAAAGGCACTTTACGTCAATTTATGTTTTCTGTGTTGCTGTGGTAGGAGACAAGGCTTTGGACGGCTACAGTAAAAAGAAATATGTGTGCAAACTGCTCTTCATCTTCCTTCTGGGCCACGATATTGACTTTGGACACATGGAGGCTGTCAACCTGCTTAGCTCCAACAAATACACCGAAAAGCAAATTGTAAGTATTTCTTTCTTTTAATTGTTTGTTTTCACCTCACAGCTCAGTCTGACTGGAGCAAACATTATGACATGTCAAAGACGAAGCACATCCTCCGGCGGCGTTATTGGACCAGGACCCAGTCCATGATGCCGATGTAAAAAAAAATAAAAAATTTGATTCTGCAGCGCATCCTCACATGTATTGAACACTTGATTTGTAATGGTTAGAAAAGAATTGTCATAGTGAGATCATCCACTAATGTTAAAGAACATCATAGAACATCTTCAGAAGTCCAGCAGTGCACAAATCCTTTAAGATGAACCTAAGATGTTGTCTTCCTACATCAGTAAAATGCTTGTTGCTGTTTCAGCTTTGATAGAACAAGTGAGCAGCATCAACCCACCTTCTGCTGCGGTGGGTCCAGCTGGTTTAGGAACCATAATCAGGACAGATGAAGATGAAGAGGATTTTCAGAATGTTTTGTCATCTGGTGCCACTTCCTGCTTTTTCAGGGTTACTTGTTCATCTCCGTGCTGGTGAACTCCAACAGTGAACTCATCCGTCTGATCAACAACGCCATCAAGAACGACCTGGCCAGCCGCAACCCGACCTTCATGAACCTGGCCTTGCACTGCATCGCTAACGTGGGGAGCAGAGAGATGGCTGAGGCTTTTGCTTCGGACATTCCCAGAATCTTGGTTGCAGGGTTTGTACAAAATGATTCATTCATACACAAAAACTGATATTAATATTATTGTCTTTCACACTTGCTTTTTCTGGTTTGATGCTAGAAAGAGCTTTCTAGCCGATTCATGTTGCAACACTCTAAAAGACAAATCTCACAGCAGACAACTCTGGGAGAACGTTTAGGAGACATTTGAGACTTCTAGTTTGTCAGTTAACTGTTCAGTCTGTGTGTCGCTCCAGTGGGATGATAACCTGGTGAAGGCCGGTTCTCCTGCTCTCCACAGGCCTGTAGAAATTGTATTTGCAGGTTGCCTCAAGTCATGTGTTAGAAAAGGTAAATATTTGGAAGAAGACGCTCTAATCAGACAAAAACCAAAATTAAACATTTTGACATAAATGCAAAATGCCATGTGTTATAGAACAGTAGAGGTGTGTATCACACAGAGAGATGGGCTGGACACCCAGTAAACCCGACACACAGGACAACACAGCGACAAAAAGTTGGAAATTGTTGAACTTTTGTGTTGCGTTGTTAGCCTGAGTTCACGTTTACATGTACAAGATTGAAATTTTACATCCATGAATTTGACCAGTCGCTTGGCTGGAGGGGCAAGAGGCTTTCACCTCATCACACGAGTCTGGGCTGCTGCTAACGATTATTTTAGTAGTGAATTATTCTGACGATTTAGAGAACTTGAGCCAGGTGAAGCTTGTACTGTTTGGATAAAACATAATATTTACAAGCCAAGAGGGGTTTTATCTGAGTGTCTGTACATGCCAGTCAACAATTAATCAGTTACTAAGTTAGTTGATGATCATTTCAACCAGTTCATCAGGATTAATCTGATTGTTTTAGTCCTACACAAGTTCCATAGGAAATGAATGGAGAGTGAGGGACACTGCATGTGTTGTTGACCATGTGTTGAGCTCTTGACCCTTAATCCCACCTAAATGTGTTTTATTAAAGGGCCTATTGTTAAATTAAGTTTACAAATCAGCACCTAGATCCACTTCTTCTCCCTGGTTTTCTTCCTGGAAGGTTGCCGGTTGCCACGCTGGTGTTAGTAGCTGCTGGAGGAGATCATGTTTCAGGCTAACTAAGCTTTTCCAGTGTTGTCTAAGTGTTAGTATGAAAGCATGTTGAAGAGATGATTTTTGTTTCCAGGGACACCATGGACAGTGTGAAGCAGAGCGCTGCGCTGTGTCTGCTGCGGCTCAACAGGACTTCTCCTGACCTGGTGCCTATGGGGGAGTGGACAGCTCGGGTCGTCCACCTGCTCAATGATCAGCACCTGGTAAGACCTGTGCTAGTTTACTGCTTCAGAATCAGAACATCACTGCAGGGCGACTGTGGCTGTATGGGTAGTCTTCTTGCGATCGGAAGGTTGTAGGTTCGATTCCAGCTTCCTCCTACCACATGTCGATGTGCCCTTGGGCAAGGCACTTAGCCCCAAGTTGCTTACCGATCTGCGTATCGGTGTATAAATGTGTGAGCGTTTGTGAGTGCAAAAGGGTGAATGTGACTCTAGTGTGAAGAAGCGTTTTGAGTGGTCAAAAGGACTGGAAAAGCGCTATATAAGTTCAGTCCATTTACCATTTACAGCTGTGTTTAGGGCCTGTGCTATTTAAAAGTCTGGTTAGGTTTGAAAGTGAAACACACACATTGTTGCAGACACAAGGTTTTATGAAGATGTGCATCTGTCTGCACGACATGCTGGAACAAAACTTCTCCTTACGTCAGCTACTTACTCTCTGATGACTAAAGTCGATTAACATTCAGCCAGACGTAAGCAGACTGTGGTTGTCACATCCTGGTTGCTTGCTTACCTGGTTACCTTGGTTACGAGACGGTCAGAGGTCTTGGACCAGCAGCTGCATAGTCGAGGGTCTGCATGAGTGTTTTAGTTTGTCAATGCAGCTGAAGAACTGGGACATTACTTCCTATAGCTCCTTCACAATAAGAGCATTACTTCACGTTGTGCTCTGAACTTAAATTGAAATTATATGTTTAAAGATACACACAAACCTAACTATGCGCTTTGCACCTGAAAACGTTTTATTTACCAATTAAACTTTAAGGAACTTTTGACTGTTTTGTCGCAAATATCTGACCACATCTTAGATTTAGTGTTGTAAATTGATGCCTTTAATCATGGAAAATTATTTGTTTGTTCTTAAAAAGTTATGCCTTTTAGCATCAGACAATAATCACTTTTTTCTCATAAACATTGTCACCTTCCCAATATAATGGCCTAAGTGCCAAAGAAATTTTGGTAAAAAAAAAGAAAGAAGAAAAATCACCATCTCTTTCTTTCCCAAATATGTATCAGCCATAAAAATTACTTTTGGATGAAGCATATAGTAAGAATGTGACAATATATAAAATTCATCTGGAAAGTCTTTTTTTGACATAAAAGTACTTCTTTTTGTATTTTTGTTTATTTTCTACAGTGGCCCTGCCTCCATCATTCACTGATGTATTCATATTGACTGTGAAATCAGAATGTGTTATTAAAAGACAAATACTTTTTAAGGTGTCCAGTTTTTTTCCGTTGTAAGAAAAAGTAAAAATGTCAAGAAACAGTCTCCATCTATATCACAAAGTAGTGTCTTTGTGTGTGTGTGTGTTCCTGTTCTCAGGGAGTAGTCACAGCAGCCACCAGCCTCATCACCACTCTGGCCCAGAAGAGTCCAGACGACTTTAAGACGTCCGTGTCCCTGGCTGTGGCCAGACTCAGTAGGGTGGGTCTGGCTCTGATGCCCCTCATGGCGCTCTGCTCTGTCTCAGGCAGAGTCTTCACCGTCTCAATCTTCCTGTCTCACAGATTGTGACCTCTGCATCCATCGACCTGCAGGACTATACATACTACTTTGTTGCTGCGCCGTGGTTGTCTGTCAAACTGCTGCGCCTGCTGCAGTGCTACCCTCCACCTGGTATGCTACCATAAAGCATGAATTACTGGGACAAAGCTTACTTTTTGTTAAAAATAAAATAACCAGTAATCTGGTTATTTTTGTTAAAAATGCGACTGTTGCAGAGGACGCATCGCTGCGAAGTCGTCTGACCGAGTGTCTGGAGACCATCCTTAATAAAGCCCAGGAGCCGCCCAAGTCCAAGAAGGTGCAGCACTCTAATGCAAAAAACGCTGTTCTGTTTGAAGCCATCGCCC
The DNA here is from genome assembly GCF_904066995.2 of Poecilia reticulata. Lineage (NCBI taxonomy): Eukaryota > Metazoa > Chordata > Actinopteri > Cyprinodontiformes > Poeciliidae > Poecilia > Poecilia reticulata. The sequence continues at coordinate 1,046,512 of NC_088832.1, forward strand.
TCATCATCCACCATGACAGGTTGGTCACTTTCTGCTTCTTAACCTGCTCAGTTACCTAGGAAGAACTGAGATGTTTAACAATGCTGTCTCTACATGTTGAGGACTGAAATGCTGCAAGTCAATGACGTCACAATATAGTGTTGCTGGTCTAACTATAGATGAATGAGAGTATTACACCTGGACAAATGGAACCCTATGCCACTCCATTATGCTCTATCCTAAGCCCTACAATGCATCAGACTCAGCCAGCGCTCTTATTGCACTTTGCTACAATAAGAGAAAAGTGTATATTAGTATGTTGGGTAACACTTTATTTGAAGGGGGGTGAATAAGACTGACATGACACTGTCATAAACACATGTTATGAACATGAATAAGCCTTCATGAATCATTACTGATATAAATTTGTTATAAAAGTATTACTGATTGCGCTCTAAAAATTAGGTAACTTTATGTTATTAAAGGTAAAGTTTAAACAGTAATGATTTCTTGGTTAATGTCAAGTTGTCATAACAAAGACATTTTCAATAATGTCAACTTTGTATTAAAAGTGTCATGATTTACCAAATGACGCTTTATGACAACAGTCATAAATATTCATGAAGGCTTATTCATGTTCATGACAGGTGTTATGTCATGTTTATGACAGTGTCATGTCAGTCTTAAGCCGTTTTCGCACTGCAAGGTATGGAACGGAACGGTTCCAGCCCTGTTGTGTTTGCATATACACTGAGGGCGCCATCGAAGCGGTACCGGACATCATTAATTTTGAAACTAAACAATGGTCTCAATGTAGAGATGTGGTGGAAAACTTTTTCATTCCTCGTTGACCGATCTAAATCATTTTGTACTCGTTGATCAGCGAGTAAGCTTAGGAAAAAATTTACCTCATCATTAGACCAGGTGATTGCACTATATTGAGACGAATCCATTGCTAATTAAACTACTAATAAAAATATTGAAAAGAGCACTCTTTACAAAATGCAGTTTAGTGAGAGCCAGCTGTCAACGGAAAATCAACGTCTGACTCCATAACAACCAGCGGCCAATCAGCTGCTGATTCTAAGCAGAACCGCTTGGCCGGCCCAATTGGAACCACAGCTCTTGTGGTTCCAAGGGGTCGGGTGGAACCGGTCGCAAGTTCTAATGCAAACACGGTCGAAACCGTTCTGTTCCGTACCGTTCCTTGCAGTGCGAAAACGCCTTTATTCACCCCCTTCAAGTAAAGTGTTAGCGTATGTTGTATATTAGTGTCGGATTGTGAACTCAGTGCATGGGGATCTGAGTACTTCCTGTTGTCGTTGTGTGTTTTCCCTCAGTGAACCCAACTTGTTGGTGCGAGCCTGCAACCAGCTGGGCCAGTTCCTGCAGCACAGAGAAACTAACCTCCGTTACCTGGCCTTGGAGAGCATGTGCACGCTAGCCAGCTCCGAGTTCTCCCATGAAGCCGTGAAGACACACATCGAAACTGTCATCAGTGCCCTAAAGGTGAGTTTCTGGACCTCTGGTAGGAAATGTGATGACCCCATCAGTGTGGACATCTTCATGCCTGTTAGGGATGGAAAGCAGGAATGTTTCACGCTGCATTCATGCAGTAATTCATGCAAGAAAAAGAACGACCGAGTATTGAGTCCATAGAAATTTATATAATTCTCAGAAGCTCTAATTTTCTAAATTCTGAATATAATTTTCAGAATTTATCTAATATTCTAATTTTCTATACCACTCTATTTTAGCTTTATATTATCTGTAAGTCATAATCATCAGAATTACAAGAAAGAAAGGTTGTCTGTGCAGTGAATGTCATTATTGATGGTTGGTGAGGCCAGGGAAGATGCAGGCAGACCCAGGATGAAGATGAATGGTGGTTTTAATGATAAATCCAAATGAAATCCAACAATGGCAGCACAGGGAACACAAGGAACTGGCAGACGACATATGACGAACACACAACAATCTCACAACAGACAAAGACAACAGGTGGGACTAAATACACTGGGAGGGTAATCAAAGAAACGAGACACAGCTGGGACTAATAAACACAGAAACCCAATAAATAAATACACAGAAACACAGATCACCACAGTGAATCTACATGATGTAGAAGATTTACTTTCGGAAATACTGAACATTTTCACATTATTAAAATTTCTTTATATACCTGTATTTACTCCTTGTTTACTGTACAGTGAGACAGAAACAATATGAATCCATCAAACTAACAGAATAAGTAAATCATTTAACAAACCAAATGAACTCTACTTAGAAGCTCTGCAATAATCAGGGTGAAACATGAGACTAAGATTCCGATTACTGAATAAATGGAGATCATGGACTACTGGGCATTATCAATAATTAATATGGACAGTAATAAGAAGTGGTTGAAATGATAAGTGCCATTATATCAATGTGGATGTGTTGAGCGGTGAGGCAGTTTAATGGTCTTTAAACATGTCTGCAATTGACATGAACTCTAATGTATTTACTCAAGTCTAGAGAGTTATGAACAATGAAGGGGTAGAGCATGTGACCCACATATGGAGGCCTCAGGTTCCAGTCCTGACCTGATGACCATTGCCATACATCTTCCTTTTCTCTCACAACCTGCTTTCCTGTCTGACCACTCTCAAATAAAGACTAGAGCTGCTAAAACCTTAGAAAAACAACAAAAACACATTTATAGACAGATGAGTCCTTCTCAAAATCAGCAAGAACAACCTTAAAAACATTTAGTGACATCACCTTTAGTTCATGTAGTACTTCAACTGGTTCCAAGAAGATGGATGTAAGTTCAGTTCTGACTTTAGGCACCAAAAGTAAAAAAAAAAAAAGTTCTCACAATGAAGAGAGTATTCTCTGGTGGACTTTCTCAATCCTAAATATTTATACTGGGAGACTTTTTGAATTTTCAGACCTTCAGCTGCGGTAATGACTGGAGGAACTGTCGATTTGTCTACAAAGACAAGAGATGGCGGTGTTTAAAATCAACTTTTTTGAGCTTTACAATATGCTATATTGTTGTTCCCTCATCAAAAATATACATGGAGTGTTGACTTTATTCTTTCGTTCATGTTTGAGAAATCTTTTGATCTCCATGGCAACTGTGAAGTACTGTGAAGTACACCTAGGTGAACCAGTGCCCCCTTCAAGGAAACTGCAGCTCCTCCTCCAAGCTGCAGTTTCAAACTTTCTGAGCTTCTGCCTCACAGAGCGACTTTCCACCATGACTCCCCCACTCAGCTCCTTCAGACTAGCCAGCCGCAATTAGCAAACACCTGGTGTAACTGGATTTGCTGAGCTCATTACAGGAACTACTTCTCAGTGCAACACTGTTGTTAAAATGTTGTTAAAGGGTTAATAGAGGAGCCATGTTGTTACGACATCCTGCGGAGTTTCAGAAAGAGGAGGAGTTTCGTAAAGAGACAGAGGTTCAATTTCAAGGCTTTAAATTATGAAGTCAATTTTTTAAGGCGTATTTGACAACTGAAGGTAACATGGTTCCTTAATTGTGCTACAAAACAGCACTATGTGCCTGGGAAACACACAATACTGCTCCTTTTAATTTACTGGCCTATCATGTTTCTTTCCCATAGTCATATGGTAGTCATACTGTCCGGTTGAAGTCTCTACTTGGTGTGTCTGTGCAGACTGAGAGAGATGTGAGCGTGCGCCAGCGGGCCGTCGACCTTCTCTATGCCATGTGTGATCGCAGCAACTCCAAGCAGATTGTGGCGGAGATGCTGAGCTACTTGGAGACGGCAGACTACTCAATCAGAGAGGAGATTGTAGGCCGTCAACACACACATGCTCAGGTTTGAGTTTCGGGGAAAGATGTTCTCCTCAGCCACCGCGTTGTCGCCCACAGGTGTTGAAGGTGGCCATCCTGGCCGAGAAGTATGCAGTGGACTACACATGGTACGTGGACACCATCCTCAACCTGATCCGCATTGCCGGCGACTACGTGAGCGAGGAGGTGTGGTACCGCGTCATCCAGATTGTCATCAACCGGGACGACGTCCAAGGCTACGCTGCCAAGACAGTGTTTGAGGTGGGAACTGTGATTCATGTCGTCACTAATAATATTCACTTCTCATGTGTTTTTCTATGCGTCCTCCAGATATGAAGGGGGTAAAAAAATCTAAATATAAACATTATTTAAAAATTTTATTATCTATTGAGTAAAATCCTGTTTTACTTAATAGTATGTGTCTAATAGTATAATCTGAATTATTGATTCAATATTTAAACTAAAAGTTTGAGGAAAGATATTAATTTAGAATAATTTGGAACAAGACTGTAACATAACTAAATGTGGAAAAAGTGAAGAACTTTGAATACTTTCTGGATTCAGTCTGAAGTCAAAAGAAAATGTCAGTAAAATGTGGATTAATATTAATACCAGTTGCAGTATTAATCAATACCATCATTGCTAGAATAGTCATATGTATTATAATAAGTACAGTTGAAACCAGAAGTTTACAAACTGAAGTAAGTTTTGATCTGAAGTTAAATCAGACCAAGATTTTTCATGTTTTAATAAAAGAAAGATTATGCCATTATGTTATTTGATACTGTCTTAATACTTAATACCATAGGGGTGTAAAATATTTTTGTCATTATGTTGATGACATCCGTTTTCACTATGATATTAAAGAAGTTTTTTATTTTTTTATTTTTGACAAAAAAGCAAAATTTTGCTGACCACAAGTGATTTGTAAATCAATAAAATAGTCAAACATCTGAGGGCTGATTGGCCTGATTAATTAAAATAAAAATCAGATTTTTTTATTATTTTGCCTGTTCATCACCGATCATATAGCTATGTCAGCGACATCTGGCTGATTTGTGCATTTCTTTCTAAAATGAATTGAATCCGCCATTTTAAAGGTAGATTGGTACCAAACACTTAAGAAGTGAACAAACTGCATAAAGGTAAAAATTGCTGTCCAACAGAACCGAGTGCTTGTTGAATTCAGGTTTTATTAGATCTGATTAGACCAACGCTGTGACTTTAGTTGGATATACAGTTTGTGTGTGTTGTTTCTTACCTGACAGAAGCTGTTGTTCTTCTCCATGTGAATGTGTGCAGGCCCTCCAGGCTCCAGCCTGTCATGAGAACCTGGTGAAAGTGGGTGGCTACATTCTGGGAGAGTTTGGAAACCTGATTGCTGGTGACCCTCGCTCCAGGTGCTGAAAACTGACCCCGCTTCTGACCAAATGTTTGTAATCTTTGAAGGTTCAGCTCCTCATGACCTGTTCCTCTGCAGCCCTCTGGTCCAGTTCAACCTGCTTCACTCCAAGTTCCACCTGTGCTCAGTGCCGACCCGAGCCCTGCTGCTCTCCGCGTACATCAAGTTCATCAACTTGTTCCCGGAGGTGAAAGGCACAATCCAAGATGTCCTCCGCTCAGACAGCCAGCTTCGCAACGCCGATGTGGAGCTCCAGCAGAGGGCGGTGGAGTACCTGAGACTCAGCTGCATCGCCAGCACCGACATACTGGTCAGCACATCATTCAGCTAACCTGACTTTGAATGGGCCTGAAGCTTTAAGCAGAGCCTGAGTCCAAGGCAGGCACTTAGGATTGTACAGTGAGGGTGGATGTTTCTCTTCTTTATTAGGGCTTCTGCAGTATAGAGTGAATTTACTTCAGTTTCTCTGCAAAGTGAACACAACCCTCTTAAAATATCACGGATGTCTGAAAAAATTAGACAAATCATTTTATAACTTTTCCCACTTGTGACATTTGTCTGGTACAATTAGGCTCACGTGTTGAATTCAGTTATAAAAAAGAGGGGAAAATACAGATTTTTTAAAATATAGCAGAAATAAACTAGTTCAATTCATGTGAACACTCTTATACTGAGACTTTATTGATGCATTTTTTTAATTCAGTTTCAAGCTTCAGTCTTTGGTAGAAGTTTGTCTGCATGCCACAACCTGAGCAGATCATGAGGACATCTGTTGCTCACATTCCTCTTCAGGAAAATGAAGTCAAGTCAGCTTTAAGTGTGTAGAGCATCTCAGCAACAAGGCAGTTCAAAGTGCTTTACATCATAAAAACATTATATAGTCATCAGTTCTGAAACAAGCAACAAACTTTACATGTTGTCAAATGCCATCATCAAAATCATCAAGCAAATACACAGAAGATCAATGTTCCATTTACTACTAATCAAAAGTTATTTGAAAAAGGTGGGTTTTAATTCTTGATTTAAAGGAACTCAGTGTTTTAGTTTTGGTGAAAAGCTTTAAGTTTCCGGGCTGCACAGTGGCGCAGTTGGTAGAGCTGTTGCCTTGCAGCACGTAGGGTCTGGGTTCGATTCCCGGCCCCGGTCTCTCTGCATGGAGTTTGCATGTTCTCCCTGTGCATGCGTGGGTTTTCTCCGGGTACTCCGGTTTCCTCCCACATTACAAAAACATGACTGTCAGGTTAATTGGCCTTTCCAAATTGCCCCTAGGTGTGAGTGTGTGTGTGCATGGTTGTGTGTCCTGTGTGTCTCTGTGTTGCCCTGCGACAGACTGGCGACCTGTCCAGGGTGTACCCCGCCTCTATCCCGGAACGTTAGCTGGAGATGGGCACCAGCAACCCTCCCGACCCCACTGAGGGACAAGGGTGAAAGAAAATGGATGGATGGCTTTAAGTTTCCAAAGAAACATGAAGTTACCAAAGTTTCCTCAGGTTGCATGCAGAGCATTTGTTGTCCACTTCCTGTGGGTTTAGCGAGGTTTTCTCTCTGCCCCCAGGCCACCGTGTTAGAAGAAATGCCTCCGTTCCCAGAGAGAGAGTCGTCCATCCTGGCCAAGCTGAAGAAGAAGAAGGGCTCCAGCAAACTGCCCGACATGGACGATTCCCGAAAAAATGTCAATGGCAACACCGAGCACGCCGAGGACGCCGAAGTGGCCAGCAAGGTAGCATCATAGCTAAATCAGAAGAATGTAGAATCCATGGGGTTTGTGACCTGTCCTCCTCCTGGGTTTCCACCATTCTCCTCTGTTTTTTTAGTTTCTACCTTTGCATTGTTCTGCTCCTCTCCTCTTCTTTTCTGCACCTCAGACTCCTCAGTTTCTGTTGGAAGAGCTCATTTCCACAGACAGACCCCACCCCTCCTCTAGCGCCACCATGCTCCCCACCAGAACCATGGTACATGACAGGTTTATGTTTTCAATGCAGTTTGCATTTTGTTCCAGTGCTGCCATCTGCACGGAGGAGCAGGTGTTCCTGTTGCCTGGCAACAAGAAGATCCTGGGTTTGAATTCCAGCCTGGGCTCTTTATGCGTGAAGTTGCATGTTCTCTCTGTGCATGTGTGGGTTCTTCAAAATAGAAAAATCAGAGAACTGGAAATACAGTAAGGTTACATGTACAAAGAAAAAACTTTGTGGTGGAACAAAACCATAGAGAATACTTTATTAATTTAGGGAGAAATGTCTTAGTGTGTGAAATTGTACATAGTATAAGTATGACCTAAACATAAAATAAATATATAAAATGAAATAATAACAAGCATGCACATCTAAATCTAACTAACACTGTACGTTACCATTGACTGGCCATTCCCATGAGGAAGTATGGCGGTGTCAGCATTATGCTGTAGGGATGGTTACCTGCAGCAGGGAGCGGTTCCTCAGCTGAATGAAAGGTGAAGGTTCAACTCCCAACAGGAAAGAGGGCCTGACACAGCCAGAGAGAAGACAGAGGGAATGGTTCCTTAATTGCAGTCTCTGGCCATGAGAGACTCAGCAGCTAAAGTCTGTCCTCTGCCTTCATCTCCCAGAATGTTGTGTGGTTCTGGATTGGAGTTCAGTGAAATTATTGAAAATTCCATCAGATGTATTATCTATTGATGTTAATGATGTGTTTGTAGCGATATGCATTGGTATTGATCTGTTGTCCAGTACTTCCTGAAGTTTTTTTTTTTTTCTAAAGGTCTGACTAACGAGCCTCAGTGGAACACCTGTTGTAATTTTCTGAATGTGGCTGCATGCAGCTAAAACATCTTGGAAAAAAAGAACAACTTTTAAAAATTCCCCAGAAACTGGTTTGAAAATGGATTTTAAAAAGTCCCTAGAAACAGTTTGAAATATTTTTACAAAAGCCTCTCTAACGTCTGCTGAAGGACACTGAGGGACATTTGCTCTGTAAATGTGAGCTCCTAAATACAGCTGTGTTAAACTGATTCAATCATGTTCAAATCATAAATAATCTGCAGCCTCTGAACTGATGGGAGCACAAACATTAAAAAGAAAAGCTGAATCTACAGGATGTTTATCAGAGTGTGTGAACAGTGATTGGATGGTGTTTGTCCTGCAGGTTCCCAGCCACACCTTCACTGACAACCTGAATGTGAACTCAGCCCCATCCTCAGGAGCCAGCCTGCTGGTGGACGTCTTCTCTGACTTCAGCAGTGCTGCACCCACAGAGAGCTCAGATGAACACTTTCCCAGGTGACATTACCCACAGCTCATCTAATGAAAACACAATGTGAGCCGTCAGTGTTCTTGTTTTAATTAATGATCAAAGCAGAAGAAGAGTTATTTTACTGTAGGCCTGGGCTAAACGTGACAATAAGAACTATTATGTTTTTTTTTTTTAAGTAACTCAATGACAGTGAATGCATGGCACGACAATCAGAGCCCCACTAATATAATGACTTCTTTTGACAAACACTCTGACTTGTAATACACCTCTTCAGTCACATAAAGAAGTGACTTGTATCATTAAGCTGCACACAGTAAGCGTATTTAAAGGGGCAGTATTATCTAAACTGGACTTTATTAGCTTCACATCATGTTGTAATGTCATTCCCTCATCATAAACATACCAGAGTCAAGGTTTCCCCCAGAAAACTTGCTAAGCTTGGTGGTTGGGTGCTAGGCAGTCATTCATCCAGCAGGCCGTCGTGTTTTTGAGTTAAACATTTTTTAAGTTGACAGGAAATTTGAAAATATCACTTGATATTTATGTGTTATTGAAAGACTGGAAGATTAATACCTGGTCACTAAATATAAAGTCTTAAAAAATGCAAACATTTTAAAAAGACTTAAATAAATAAGCAATGCTAAGCCTGGTGGGGGTGCTAGTCAAACCTGGTGGTCTGTCAGGCTTATAATACACTGGGGGAAACCCTGCAGAGTGTTGTTATGATTCTTTCAGGCATGTTTGAGAAATCCTTTAATGTCCATGGCAACCATTCAGCTGTGCAAAACGCGTGGGTGGACCTAGTCCTGCCTTCAAGGCACAGTTTCTCCTCTGAGCTGCAGTTTCCAAGCTTCAGACTCACAGAGCAGTCTCCCACATGACGCCTTCACTCAGCTCCTTCAGACTAGCCAGCAGCAATTAGCAAACACCAGGTGGAACTGCACATCAGCTGAGCTCATTATAGGAGCTACTTCTCAGTTCAATGCTGGTAAAAATGTTGTCAGTGGGTTAATGGAGGAGCCATGTTGTGATGACTTCCTGAAACGGAGATTCAGAAAGAGCAGAAGTTTTTAAAGAGACAGAGGCCCAATTTGAAGGAGTTAATTTAAGAAGCCAAATTTTTTTTAAGTCATATTTGATATGTACAGCATAACGACTAAAGGTTATGCTGTAAGTAACTATGTTTTCATAGTTACCTGATTGTAACTATGAAAACACAATGTTTTTTCATTGTTACAATAAGAATAAATCTCATATTTTCTGATTTATTCATATTTATATGAAAATCAAAATTCTTCTGACAAGATATTTACCATAATAAATGATAAACAGTACAATAAATGCCCAGCTCTTCCGTACGGACCATTAGATTTATCTTTGACAGAAGACAACTTATGAATAACTGAGCACTGTTACAAATATTAACAATTTGCTAATTGTTAATATTTCAGGTTTGTATGCAAAAACAACGGTGTTATCTATGAGAACCAGCTTCTGCAGATTGGACTGAAGTCTGAGTACCGGCAGAACCTGGGTGAGCTTCTGCACTGTTCACTTCTCTGTGTTAGACTCTCAATTATGATTACAAGTTTATGTGAGAGATTGAAATGTGTTTGGAGGAGAGTGAACGAAATAAAATTCCTTCCTGCAGGTCGCATGTATGTGTTCTATGGCAACAAGACCTCCACACAGTTCCAGAGCTTCTCCACATCAGTGAGCAGTAATGACGTCCTCTGCTCTCATATCCTCTGCTCTGCTCCACTTCTGCCCGCCGAGTGATCTCCTGAGATGGTTTCTGTGCTGGATGCTTGTCTGAAACAAGACCTGCTGTTTGTCTTGTTGTTTTTAACAACTATGACTCTCTACTTCAGTTAAATCCGTTTCCACGCTGCAGTGATTATCACATGGGAGGAACGTAGCGGTTTGCTTTGTTAAATCCAGCTGAGTGGATGTTTTTCTTTGGTTTTAGTGTATATTTGAGCTGTTCCTGCTGTTTCTGTGAGTATCTGTGCAATCCTTGACCAGCAGCTTTACAGCTGAATGTCCAGGAAAAGCCAGTAGACCCGCTTATTGAGGCTGGAGCTCAGGTCCAGCAGATCCTCAACATTGAGTGTGTATCTGATTTCTCAGATACTCCTGTCCTCAACATTCAGTTCAGGTTGGTAAGACGGTATAGATCTGTTGTTTTATGTCTTGACTCTGTTATTGAGCTATTTATACGCAAACTTCATCCTGTATGTGCAGATATGGTGGAACATTGCAGAACATCGCAGTCAAACTCCCTGTAATGCTGAATAAGTTCTTCCAGCCCACAGAGATGATGTCCCAAGACTTCTTCCAGCGCTGGAAGCAGCTTGGAGCGTAAGCCTGACTTTACTTTCATTAAAGTAGTTTCAACTAGTTGGTTTTTAAAATCAGAAGTATCAGTTGACAACAGATTAATGTGAAAAGTTGAATGTCGGAAAAGGTTCATATAACAGCTCTTGTACTTGATGGTTCTTTCTATCTGTCTGCCTTTATTTTGAAGTTGATTATTTTTTTGTTTTTGGTGTCATCAGTCCTCAACAAGAGGTGCAGAAAATCTTCAAAGCCAAAAACCAGATGGACACAGATGTTACCAAAGCCAAGGTAAACAGTGAAGCCTTGGGTCAGTGTGAACATTTAGGACCATCTGTGACTGACCTCAGTTACTCAATAAACATGCAATCTGACTTTAGCTTTATGATTCTGTTGTTGCTTTGGTGTTTTTATGAATCTAGTCAACTTACTTCTCTGTGTTCTGTTGCGTTCACTCCTCCAGCTCTTAGGTTTCGGTGTAGCTCTGTTGGACGGTGTGGATCCTAATCCGGCGAACTTCGTTGGAGCTGGAATCATCCACACTAAGACCACTCAGGTGGGCTGCCTGCTCAGGCTGGAGCCCAACGCACAAGCACAGGTAAACACACACATACACTGAAATAAAGGCTGTGCTTTGCAACATGTGTTTTATTGTTTTCCAGAAGGTGACAGAATTGAATTGGAAAGAAAAAGACTCATGGTTTACAAATTGACAAAATTCCATGTTTTATAATTGTGCACTACCTTGTTGGTCAGTCACAAACAATCCCTTTAAATTACTTTGATGTTTGGGGTTGTAACATGACAAAATGTGAATAGGGATGACAACACTGCAAGATGGCTCTAAACTCAGTGTTGTCAGCCCAGTGTGGGACCTGCATCAATCAGGGCCTCCTGTTCTGACCAGCTTCCACACATGACAGTGTAACAGACTGTGTGTGGATATTTGTACCACCTGTTTGAAAAGTTACTGCTTTGCAAATAAACTTTTCCTATTTGTAGCCACAGCTCACATTTATTGTTCTGGACCCAGCGTGATGCATTAGTGTTTGATTTAAGTACAAAATATAATGATGACAAAAATCAGTAGATTTACTTGCGGTTACCTTCATGCAGATGAATATGTCATAGTGTTCAGCTGCTGCCATTTCTCCATCTTTTCAATTTTTCCAGACTCTGTTTGGGTTTTGGAATAAACTTTATATTTATTCCTAAATAAATATAATAAGTGTGAGGAGGTAGCTGCACCCTGCTACCTCCTCACCCTTAATGCTCTTTGTAAAGCTGGGATCAAGACCCGGTTGGATTGACTGACAGTTGTCATCATGTCCATTGAATTGGATCTGATTGTCTCATAAAGTGCCTTGTAATGACATTTGTAGCAAATAGATGCTACAGAAATCAACAGATTTGAACTGAATGAACATTCCCGTTGGGGCCATCATACAGATGCTAACTGGTACAGATGCTAACTGGTTGATTCATTTCTGTTTCTTCCAGATGTACCGCCTCACCTTGCGGACCAGCAAGGAGTCCGTATCTCAGCGGCTGTGCGAGCTGCTGTCAGAACAGTTTTAGCCTCCACACAGCGCCTGCATTTTTACACTTTCTTACTCTCACTTCAAATCAAAAAAAGATGTATTGTACAGTGTACATTTTTTGTTTTACTTACATGCTTTATATCCTAGTGAGAGGGAAAGGTCTTTTTTGCACATAACTCTAGTAATGCCTCACTGCTTTAAAGCTGCGTCTTGTCTGTCCTCACACTGTGATGAGGCTCATGGTTTGGCCTGGCAGCCTGAGCCGCCGGTACTGAGAGTCCGGGTCGTTGGTCTGGGAGTGTTTCACACAATCATTCTGTACTTGTTGGCTTAAAAAATAGATTACACAAGTCGCTCACAGAGAACGCCAACACTTCAGCTGTTTGTTACATGTCGTCTCAGGAGGAACAATCCCTCTTTGGTATTTATAAAAAAAACATGTTTTTGTATGTGTGGGTTTTGTTTCTAGTAAGGGAGTTTTCTAACACCCACAGCTGTTTTCTAGAATCATCTTACAGGGACTGTGATTGAAATAACATGTTTATGTCTAAATAGAGAACTCCCAGGTCACATTTGAGAAATACTTCACAGACGATACGATGGTCTATTTCTAAAGGGATAATTCAGAGTTTTTTGAAGATGGGTTCTATTGAGAAGTTTTGAGCAGTCAATGTTTTACCTGCCTTAGATAATTGTCAGCGTTTGTGTTTTGCCAATATACTGACGTGTTTTTTTTAACAACGTAGACAAGTAACACTGCAGCTAGATTTTTTTTTAACGTCTGTGGCTTGAGCTTTTCACCTCTAGACACTTTATGTAGCAACACATGCACCAGTGATACGGAGTTTAAGTTGTTGCTAACTCAAAGTAGCTTCAGGTTGTTGGTCTGTTCTGACGAGTTTTATCAGAGTTTTCTCCTGACTGCCTTTAAACGTTTTTAAAAAACGCTTTTAAAAAAACCTCAACTCTATTTTTATTCTATAAATGTTTGCTCACACCAAGAACAGGAACTCTGCTGGTCATGAAAAGTCGATTAGAGAGGTGGACCATCAACAGCACACTGTAACAGTTATGTCACTGCCGTATATTAGACTTTTCTAGCTGTGTTTTAAATCAACCAACCACATTGTTGGATGCCTTTATGCCTTTTCTGATGTTGAAATAACAGTTTCCAGTGAAATCACTGGAGTTGGTTGTTGGTGAGAACAGCATTTAAAGCACTGGCACATTCTTTTTATTTTGTCCTAAAGCATTTCTTTTTAATGTCCAACTAGAAATATTTCTCCATTAGTCACTGTTTGCTTGTCTGTTTTTATATTTGCTTAAAAAATGCCTATTTTTACACCTTTTTTAATAAAAAAAAAAAACTCTTTAATTGCAGCTCTACAGGAAAATTTCGCCCTAATAATTTTATGCCATATCTCATTCTTAGCTCCACTTTTTTCACCACTCAGCTAAACTAGAATTGCTGCTGCCTTTTGCTCCTGGCTGGATTAGAAAGTGACGTTAACCTTGGAGAAGAAACAGTCAGACTACCTGACTTCTCTTGAAATCAGCCTCCAGACGTTGTCTGGTTGTTCTGATCCATGAAATCAAAGCCTGAAGCCAGACCGGATGAGCTCACTGTCATGTTATGACATGTGTTGAAAACAGCTGGACATTAGAGAACCAGGGAGACCAGTGACCTCTGACCTCTAAGTAATGTGACTGCAGCACTGCAGCTTTTCCACCTGTAGCCTTAAACTTTTTCACATACTCTCTGATTCTGTTGTTTCCAACGTGAACATTGTTTGTTTATGCTGTGAATTGGAGTTTTAATGCCATACTATTCAATTGGTGATTTATTAAGCAAATGACGTCTGATCAGTTTTGCCGTTTACTTGCATCATTTCAGCTCCACATACATTGTGAATTTAATCAGCATTGTCGTTATTTTAATGTTGGTGACGCTGAAGTAAAAGTGCTGCCGTTACCCATAACCCCCTGCTGCACCCTGCTACCTCCTCACAGTAGTTGCTCCTTTGTAATTTTGCTTGTTTCCCACTCGGGATTCTCATTTTGTACAAACCGCGCATCATATTTATATGACTTTAATAAATAACACCTACCTGGTGTAGGTCAGGATTATGGGGGTTTGATCACAAACTCACAATTATAAGAAATAGAATGTCACAAATTACAGTTTTATAATTATTTCTCATCATGAGTCATTAAAAATATTTTAACTCTAAAGACAAATTGTTAAAGTAGATAACTGAGGTACGCATTGTTAGATTAGGGTTGAACAGATCCTCCTCCTTCCAACGATAAACAGTTCAGTTCATAAAGTTCTGAATATTTTAAATGAGAAAAACTAAATATGTCACTAAAGTGTGATAGGTGATGACTGATGAATTAGATCCAGACATATTGTAGCAGGTGTCCAGCTGTCTTGAGTTACAAATTCATAAGTTGTGTGTTTCAGGTATTGGTTTCAGTGATTCACTCCACTGGTTTGGAGATTAGCTGAAGCTTTGAACTCTGGGTAGGTTTCATGTGTAGAGTTGCCTTGTAGTCAGTAAACTGAGTGAAGATACTTTCTACAGTGGTGTTTGTTTAGTTGTGTTAAAGGTTTAAAGAAGCACTGTGATCCAGTTTGACACTGATCCCGTTTTCCCGTCTCTTCTTCGTTCTACAGAACATCAAGGGGAACATTAGGTCCATTTAATACTGCAGATCAGGCCAGATAACATCCTCCCCCCACACACACAGTGCCAGTCTGTTACTGCAGGGCCTTTTAGCTTATTCTTGTCACTTTTCTACATTTTGTCATTCCCACACAGACTTTATTTAAAGGGGCAGTATTATGTAAATTGACGTTTTTAAGCTTCACATCATGTAATGTTATTCCCTCACCATAAACACACTTGAAGTGTTGTCTTGATTCTTTCATGCATGTTTGAGAAATCCTTTAATCTCCATGGCAACCATTCAGCTGTTCAAAACGTGAGTGGACCTAGTCCCGCCTTAGAGGCACAGCTCCTCCTCAGAGCTGCAATTTACAAGCTTCTGCTTCACAGAGCAGCCCTCTGCCACTACTGCTCTACTCAGCTCCTTCAGACTAGCCAGCAGCAATTAGTAAACACCTGGTTCAACTGTGCATCTGCTGAGAAGCTGATATAAAGAGCTTAGCCTGAGCTCATTATATCAGCTTCTTCTTAGTTACCAACTGAGGCAAAAATGTTGTTAAAGGGTTAATAGAGCAGCCATGTTGTGATGACTTCCTGAAGGCAGAGTTTTTAAAGAGACAGAGGCCCAATTTCAAAGCAATACATTATGAAGCCAATTTTCCTTCAAGTCATATTTGATATGCATAGTACTTTTTAGCTTCTTGATTGCTCTACATGTGCCCAAAAAACACAATACTGCCCCTTTAATGTTAGGATTTCATGCAACAATATGTCCCATTAAAAATCTGAAGTGTGATGTGCATTTGTATTCAACCCCTTTGAGTCAATACTTGTGTTTTGCTGCAATTCCAAACCTCTACCAGTTTTGCACATCTACAGAATGTTTGTTTTCCAGTATTAATACAAATGTATTAATACAAATACTACAAATGTGAACTTGTGTCATGGTTTCCAGTACATTAGCTTTTTCATTAATATCATCTGACTGAACCTCTTGTTTTTTGGCCATGTGTGTCTCTTTCAGAGCTCTGAGGTGAGAATTCCTCTGATGTTGATCAAATGTCAGAGAAATGAGTTTCAGGAAGAGAACGCCTGATGACTGGGTTAAAATCAATCAAATCAAATCAGTGTGGTTGAATAAAACCTACCAGTATGTCTGACAACTGAATCATTTTCAATTTAAAGTAAAAAACAAGAACTAATCATTTCCATATTGATGTCAGCAGGAGTCCAGCTAAGTCCAGAGGCAACTTTTTTTTTATTTTACGTTCAGGTTGGCAAACATTTGCATATGTTCACCTGAAACCTAATGTACAACGCCAAACTATGTGATAATTAAATTTCATGAGTGCTGCTTTATTGTGAGCTTCATTTTGTGCCTTATCAATAGAATTCTGTTGCCATGTTTTGTGCCTGACAAAAAAGGGCTGTTTCTAGAAAAAAAAGTCAGGATTTGCAGTTATGTTTAAATGTCATTGCGTTGTGTTTTACCAAATAAAGTTTTGAAAACAAATTCCACGCATATCTCGTATTCTACTGCCCTCTACTAGATGAAGACTGATCTGTCCAAAGGAAAAAAAATATTTATGCCAACAAGTTTTATGTCCAAGAAGAAAGAAACACAATCAAAACTTAAAAACGTGCATCAGTTTTGAAAAAATAAGTTTTATTTAGTTTGAGCAAAAAAGGCACATCAAAAATAATTTCTACCCTTTTCAATAATCAACAGAGAAATCAAGTATGATGTTTTTTTCCTATTTCATTATTTATTTCTGATGCCTTCCAGGTCTTTGAGGTTGGAAGGCCTCTTTACCATCACCCTAACCTTTAGGCTCAGGACTGTCTGGGCCGATCCAGAACATTCATAAACATTAACATGACTTTCAGCCAGAAGGCACATGAGATCACTTTAAGCTTAGATGCACTTGTGGTTTGAATAATTTCAGCTTGAACTGCATATTCATTTTGTTATTTAGATAAAAGAAGCTTGATCATAACAGTCTTTACTTTCTAACTTTGGAGTGAATGCTGTGAATTCTTGCTTTGTTCTTTATTTATCAACCTGAGTTACTGATGATCACTGATTTTTTTATTTTAACTTTTTATTTTTTTTAAATGAAGGTGACCTTGAACTGAAATAATAAAAACTTGACACTTCAAATAAACAAAAGTCCGCATAGTTTGAAATAGGAAAAATGTGGGATTAAATCAACAAGATGTAAAAACATTAGGAATGAAGTTTGCACAGAAAACATCATTTTGTTTTCCTACAGTACTAACAGGCTGAGGCAGCCATTGTTCCCAGTGTCTCCCTGAACACCAGCATCTGCCACCGGGAATGCCTGAGGTCCGTGTTGAGCCCCAGCTCAGTCCCCATACCGCACCTCCGCTCTGAGTTCCTTTGAGACGTAGTTGAGCAGGGCGGCAGTGACCTGCTGCTGCAGTGTGGCGTTGCCCGTCACCAGGGCGATGAGCTGGGCTGCATCCATCCAGTCCAGGCTGCCCAGGACGCCGTTGATGTCCCGATAGAGTTGCTCCCTCTGATTGGGCGGCAGCTCCATCAGGATCTGAGGCAGAGGCCTGAACTGACCGCTGGTTAGCCAGCTGCCCAGCAGACCCCCCACCGCCCCGCCTCACAGACACACAGAGGGTTGGTTACACCGTTAGTAACACTAATATGCAAACAAACACTAATGTTTTAAGTTCTTCAAAATAGGTTCATAAAAACTCCATCTTAGCTTTGGAACCATGGAAAGCTAACCTTTGTCATGTGACTTCCTTCTTTGCGCTTAGTAACAGACACATTTCCTGTCTGCATCTCTGACTGGGTTTGGATGAACACCGAAATGTTTTGTACCATTTTAAATCATTTTTATTTTAAGTCTTTATGACTGAAGACCATTGAGACTTTAAAGCTGTATGCAAACTTTTGACTTATTTCTGTTACAATGTTCTAGCATTTAGTATATTTATCCAAGTACAGCATAAGAGAATAATTGACACATGATTACATTTAATATGGCACAATAAAAAATGTTTTCCAGTGCACATTTAATTTGTGGTATTACTCCTGTTAAACTTAATCATTTATCATGTAGAACAGAAACCATAAAGTGTTTTTGTTTCTGAGATATGCAGTTTTAATTCTGAAGATGTTCACGTTCCTTTGACCTGTTTTTGATAAGTTGAAGACACAATTTGTTTACGTTTTCATGAGTAGATGCAAACTGCTTCCTTTATCATTTTTGACAAAGAAGGATTCTTTGTTTACATTTTTCAGACACATTTTCCTCTCATTTTCTTTTCAACTACAAAAGCTTGATTTCTAGAGGCTCTTGAAATGCACATATTTAATCATTTAAATGTGTATTTGTAATACACTGTATTGTATTTTATATTTTCTCAACATTCTGCCTTGTAATTCATTACAAGACAGTGTAGTGTACATACAGTGTGGGTTAACTTCAGTACAGTAAAAGGTATATTTAGCATGTAAATAATATACAACAAATATGTTAAGTGAACTTACAAGTATACATAAAGTAATAAACTATTAAAATAGCAAGAAATACCTCTGCCAAAAGTAGCACACTTTTGGCCAGGTTAACGGCCGTTTGGTTATTTATTGTAAATACTTGACTTCTATCTCTTTTAAGTGAATGAAAATGAAAGTGAAATGTGCCCAACAGTCTCTCCAGGATGAAGTACTTCTTTGTCAAAAATGATGAGGGGAAGAGTTTGTATTTGCTTATGAAATATAAACAAATTGTGTCTCCAATAGAGAACCGAGATCCTTCCTCATCAGGAAAACGTCAAAGGTAAGTGCACATGCTCAAAAGCAAATATAAAAATCTCTAGAAACAAAATTGCTTTTATGACTTCTCAATGCTATATGATCTTTAACTTGCCAGTTTATAACAGGGGTATAGGGGTGTGTAGTGGGAAACATTGTTATCGTGCCATATTAAATGTAAACACAAGTAAATGACTCCCTAATTCTGTACTTGGATAGATAATACTAAGTACGTAGAAAAAGTATATTAAAGTACAGGAATAAGCTTCAGTGTTTAAAGTATAAGTTTAATATTGATATACTTATTCTTAGAATTATCTTTATACTTGTCAGTACAAGTCAAGTATACTTCACTATTCTGTTTTTACGTATGTAAAATGTAATTTATAAAATATATTAACTAAGTACACAGTCATATTTTTAGCATAAAATAAGCATACTCTGTACACTTGAATAAAAGACTTTTTGCAAAGGGATATCACTAGCAGCAGCCAAGTCATTTCATCACACTTCTAAGAAGGCCACTGATTTCGAAATTTTTAAGTTTGCATATTCTAAGGATTTAAGTTTGTTTGTTATTACTGTTGTGTTTTAATGGTAAATGGATGCAGTGTATTGTTGCTACCACCAGGCGGCGCTGTTCAGCGTTACCACATTATTTATCACCGTACAACGTGTCAATGTGTACAGAGCAAAACATTCAGCTGAAGCTTCGGGTTCTGTTTAAGAAAAGACATTTCTACGATAAGAGAAAAGTCATAGCTGCGCTGCTTCAGCATGTTGTCTAGAAGTCGGGGATAACACAATGGCAATTCACAGAATGGGATACAAACTGAAAAGAAATAAGTATCATCGTTTTCCCTCTTTATAATTGTTGTGGCCTGTCCAGTTTGCTGTCTGACCCAGATAAGCCCCATCATGCTTTATAGGTAAAATGTTCCATTTTCCAATTTGTCTAGAGCAAATCTGCCAGACACTTCAAGGCAGGCAAATCACTCCTACTATTTTATACTATTCAAAAGGGGTGAATTTTAATTAAAAAAAAATAAAAAAAACGACTCCTGTTTTGTTTCCTGTGTTCTGGTCCTTACCGACAGCAATCCCCGCGGGTCCACCGAGCAGCCCGCCGACGAACGCCGTCCCCCCCGCCACCGCCGCTCCTTTGACGGAGCTTTTCACCGCCACTTTGATCTGATCATGAGCCGAAATTTCACAGCACAGGCGCATGACGTCATCCATACGAGGTGCCATCCGTGCGCTGAAGCACAGCGGTGGTAAAACAGAGCCTGAAAATATAGAACAAATATGAAAACGGAATGTAATTTACTTTACTTCAGTCACAACAAACACAGCAAGAGTAGTTGAAAAAGAGGGATATAGAGGTGTGTGTATCAGTTTTCCGAGCAACAACCTGAAGACAACTTTTGGTTTCATTTTAACAAAAAACATGAAACTCTGACTTTAAACATAATAATAATAATAATAATAAAAACAGACACATTAACGTGTATTTAAAATTAAAAGCATAAAAAACGTATAGAATGACGCTTCATCTTTTAACATTTTTCTTTTATGCCGGTATGAATGAACTCACATTAGGTTTTTTCTGTTTACACCGACATTAGAGTTTCATTGTGTTCCGGATTGAAACCGAGCCTGAGCCGCTCTAAACTAAAAGGACCAACCGGCTGAAGAGGCTTCTCCTCTGCTGCTCCTCTGCTTCTCCTCTGCTTCTCCTCTGCTGCTCCTCTGCTTCTCCTCTGCTTCTCCTCTGCTGCTCCTCTGCTGCTCCTCTGCTTCTCCTCTGCTGCTCCTCTGCTGCTCCTCTGCTTCTCCTCTGCTGCTCCTCTGCTGCTCCTCTGCTTCTCCTCTGCTGCTCCTCTTCAGCTCCTCTTCAGCTGGTTTCGTACCTTTAGCTTAGCCTAGCAGCCAGCGCTTCTGTCTCCAGTGAGACAAACACACGAGCTGCTTTGTGCTCCCCCCTCCGACTCCGAACGTTTGGTTGCTCTTTCGATGTCCTGATTGATCTGTCACTTCCTGTACATCAGTGGGTGCGCACCATTTGTAACCCGACAAGTGAATTTATGTGCAAGGTTTAAAATGAGGCGTACCCCAGAGTCCCCGCTAAGATGTGACTGAAACGAACAGCAGTCAGTTTGTCTGTTAGGAATTTGCAATCTCATTTCATCTCTTCCTGTATCTACTTCGTGTCTGTGAACAAATAACTGAATAAAGAGAATTTCTGTCAGATTATTTTCAGTTGTTGGCTGTCAAAATGAGTTTTTATGATTTATTGGTTTGGCAATAGAAACTCTCAAATCAAACTCAAATCAATCTTACAAATTATCAGCTGGAACAATTGCACGAAAACGATCGGTGCGAAATGGCCAGAAATTCAACTAAGTACTCACAAATTGTGTTCCACTTTAAGGGATATTGTTTTTGTTTCTACCCTGGCTCTAAATATCCATCCATCCATCCATCCATTTTCTTTACACCCTTGTCCCTTAGTGGGGTCGAGAGGTTGGCTCTAAATATGTATTTTACAAATATTTTCACCAACCTCAGACAAAATAGCCATACAGCAACAAAAATCCTTTATAAACGCAGTAATTTTTAAGCTAAATACTTTTTAGTTCGCTAAAGAAAACATGGGTCGGCCCCATATCAGCATGCCGCCGCCTGAAGTTTGCAACCACCGCCAACAATGCACCGCACCGCCATTTCCGCTTAGAATTTTGTTTCCTACACAAAATTGTCGCTAAATCCCACAAATTAGAAAGAGCTCGACAATGTTGGAAATGCGGAGATAGCAAAACTAAACGATAAGACTGCTTCTGATATCTGCAAAGAATTTCTTGTTTATTCATTTCCGACGAACCGAATGCACTTAAAAACAGCTTTGAAAAGCTAAAACTGCTATTGACAAACTATTTTCAGCATGAAAATGGAGCATTTTCAAACATCTTTTGTCCATTTTTTCTATTTTTCATTGTTTTATTAAACTTTCAAATTGCTACGTAAGTCAAGGACGTTTTGACTAGACAGAATGCTAATTCAAGATATCACTAATGTCATTCTGACTAGTCGGAATAGATATCTTAAATAGAAAAGCTGTGTAATTCAAGATATCTCTAATTCATTTAGAAATATCTTAAAATAAATTTTGACTAGTCAAAATTACAATTCAAGATATCTTTAATTTAGTTCTGCCTAGTCATTATTTGCTTTTAAGATATCTATAACGTAGTTTTCACTAGTCAAAACTACATTTCTCATATCCAAAAATACATTTAAGATATCTTGAATTATACAGTCATTAGAGATATCTTTAATTAGAATTATGACTAGTCAAAATCAAAATCGAGATATCTTGAATTTTCTTTAAGACTCGTCATAATTTAATTGTAGATATCTGAAATGAGTGTTTCAGATAGTCAGCAATTAATTTTAGATATCTTGAATTGAAGTCTCCATACAAGTCAATGGTATTTGAGATATCTCTAATTACCTTCTGACGTCATTTCGACTAGTCAGAAGGTAATTAGAGATATCTCAAATAGCTATTTTGTTTAGTCAAAATATAATTAGAGATATCTTAAATCGCTGAAACGTCTAGTCACAAAACAATTTGATTTATCTGGAACGTAAGGGCAGTTAAACCGAATTTATGTTTAAACGGCTTGCCATACTGGAACAAATTTGCGATAGCATAGTCGCTCCTCATTGGCTGAGACGCAGTGACGAGGCAGCCCAATAGCGACCGCCCCCCCGCTCTCATAAACAATTTTTTTGATCACAACAGACTCAGAGAAAAGAAAGCAGCGACATCTTCACCGTGCTGGAGAAACATCAACTTTCTAAACCAGTAAGTGACTCAGAGTTTGTGAATGAACATTTAAACTTTGATCTCATTTTATTTGCTTTACCGACGAACTGACTAATCACTCACATTTTTCTCGGAGTTACAGATCAGAGTGGGTGAGGGGCTGATGACTCTGAACTAGAAAGTAGATGTTTTACCGTTCAGGCAGTGTACAGTAATGATCAGAGTGTTTTGGCAGTAAGATAGTACAGGAATTGATATACTGCATATTTGCACATTTATTCATTTATTGTAATAAACTAAAACTACAGTTGTTCTGTATATGAGTGGCGCTTTATAAATAAATTTGCCTTGACTTTCATTGCCTGGATGACGTGGAGAGCGTCATATAAATATGTGCGCATTGTGCAATAAGTTGGTGTTGGACGTCGTGTACCAAGTTTGCGTCAGTTCTTGACCTCTAAGGGGAACGTTTCATTTCATACCACATGTAATAACAGACAATTTAATGTGTTTTCCCATATTGAAATAAATAATAGAATGTCCTTCAGGTTGGATTTGAGGTTAAGAATATGAAAATCTGTCAGATTGAATTAGAATCAAGTAGTTTGTACAAAAATGAGAAAAAAAATCAAACAAATAAAATGTAATGTACATTTTCTGATAATTTTCAGTTATATTAATTTACTAGTGATTTGAGCTTTTAAGCTGCAGTATGTAGCTTTTACAAAGAGCAGGATTATTTTACATATTTATTAAAACTGCCAAACAATCACTGCCTTTCCCCTGTGGTCCTACTGCCATCTGCAGAGCTCAGGCAGAAACAACCAATCAGAGCCAGGAGGAGGGTCTCTGTACTGTTAGTCACCCTCCTGTACACGCTGCTCACAGGAGCAGCGTATACAAGTGCATGATTGACAGCGCTACACTTGTAAACATTTTGTGTACAGGTGAGGAATGGAGGTGGGAAGAGATGAATGTGTGAAGGGGCAAATGAACCTGTTCTGTGTAAACGTTCTTGGTATGTTTTGAGGGATAAAGAGAAGTTTTCCTGTTCTGACCCGATTGGTTCAGACACTGAGTTACCTAAACTTTGAAGTCATACTCTGATTGTGTAATCTTTTGCATACATCCCAACTTGTCTGCTGCAAAACAATCATAAATTAACAAGAAGATGTAAAATGAAGGTTGTTCAAATGACTTTGAACAAGGTTAAGTGTAAGGCAAGAGTGTTTCTGTTTTGTTTCCTTGAAGCACATGCCATTATATTTAGTTAGTTGTTTAAGAATCCTTGCTGCTGTAGGTCACTATGAACAGTGTTGATTTTATGCTATTTCAGTCAGTGTCTTGTGATTAATGTTTTAACGTCTTCTTTAAAGTAGTGTCAAAATCTGGACACACAGTGTTGCATTTTCAACTTAAGACTGACAAACGTAAATGTTACCTAAACTTTAGATGCCCTCATTTATTCAGCTCATTTTAGTTTATTAGTGTGTAAAAAGTGCATCTTACTTAAAAACATATTTTAGGAGTTCATCTGACCCAGATAACTGATTCTTCCATCCTTAAAAATAGAAGAGCGTGCGGTTTATTTTTGCCGTCGCTCTAGTTGGTAATTCCGTCTTGGTCGGGACTCAGCTGATGAGCTTCTAAAAAGAATCTGTTCCCCAACATTACACTGATGTAACCACCCAGCCAGCTGATAGAGTGTAATAGGAGCAGCTTCTGTAAAGAGTGAGCTGCTGGTGTGTAGGAACAGCCTGGAGAGGGCGCTGTTTCTCTCTATCAGAGACCTGTGTAGGAACAGCCTGGAGAGGGCGCTGTTTCTCTCTATCAGAGACCTGTGTAGGAACAGCCTGGAGAGGGCGCTGTTTCTCTCTATCAGAGACCTGTGTAGGAACAGCCTGGAGAGGGCGCTGTTTCTCTCTATCAGAGACCTGTGTAGGAACAGCCTGAAGAGGGCGCTGTTTCTCTCTATCAGAGACCTAGATTCCATGGTTGAAGTGATGAGAGGTTTTTATTCCCAACAAGCAAACTTCCTGTACGCAGACCTGAACCTGTAAGGTGTTTGTTCTCATGACTGCTCTTTCCGTTTTTACGTTCCAGGGTCACAACGAGACTTGGAGAATGATTGGGAAGATTCTTTCTCATTTGCTTGGAAACGCTGGAGAGGAGTCTGAAGCAGCAGGTGGCGCCAACGAGGAGCTCCTGGAGTTTGAAGAGGAGGAATGGGTCATTGTTAACGTCCCAGGTGAGAGACGAAACCATGATTCACAACAATAACAACAAGTTTACTTTTCAGGTTGTCATGGTTCCTGGTGATAATGGGAGGTTGTTTTATCTGGAAACAGAGAGCGGACCCCTGCCATCCCCTGATGTGGACCCTCTGGAGAACCTGCTGATCGAGCATCCCAGCATGTCTGTTTACCAGATAAGATACAGGATGGAGGGAGCACAGGAGGAGGAGAAGGAGCTAGCCTCAGATGATGGTGAAGAGGAAACCTCTAGGTAACTTTATGTCACTGAGATAGGAAGCTTTATCTCTCAGCAAGTCAGTGTGTGTGTACCAAGTCTTCCACCAATGGCTGTTGATGGGTAATGGATGAATCAATCAGAGATCTTTAAACCAAAGTTAAGAACTTTAAACCAAAGTTCCTATACATGAAGTCTCATACTTTCAAAGTCAGCGGGTTTTAACAAATTGCAGGGAAAACATTATGTCAGTCCAACCTTCACTCATAATGCTCTAACATCATGTGTTTATTCAGGCCGCTGGCTGTGAGGCGCCACATCTCCTGGCATCTGGCTGCCTGGGGGAATCCCCTGCCATGTGGCCTCCAGCTGCTGGCCATGCAGAGAGCCAGGAGCCAGGCCCAGAGAAAGAAGCTGAGTCACAGCGCCCTCCACAGGCATAACATGACTAAGACTCAGCTCTCACCAAAGGGGAAAGGACATGGCAACATAAGGCGTCCTTCCCCGCGCCTCTACAACTACTGACCTGCAGGGATCAACCTAGACAGGATGCATGAGAACCGGCCTTGACCTCCAATCATCAACTCAGTATGGCTCTGAATTACTCAGGTTCTCTGTCATTACCCCACCTTAATCCACTCTGCATATGCCTCATAACTGCATAGCAAGACATTTAAGGTCCTCTGCCTCAAAGATGAAGCCATGAGAGTTTGCTGTAGGGAGCTGTGCACTGCTGCCATAAGGTCTATTAACTAATAACCTCAGCCTCAACACATGTAGTTGCAATGCATCTTTAGAAAGTTATTTTTCAGAAAATTTTAGAAATGTCAACTGTCTGATTATGGATAAGTGTGTTATGTGTGTTTGAAAAGTTATTTGTATAATTAACGATTGGAGCTTGTGACAATGTTCCAAATATGAAAAGGTGGAACCTGTAGAAGGTTTTTTTTTTTTTCCAGAAATGAAACATTTAAGATTTATTATGTATTGCAGTGACTTGTTCTTTGATAGTGTGTTCGTTTTCTAAGTGTATTGACCTGTACAGTATTCATGTGAAAAATAACATAAAAATGAATAAATGTTTTTATACTTTTTACCTGATGGTTTATTAACGACAGAACAATTGTTGTCTTACCAATCTGATTGTCTATGCTGGGGGTGGGCATTCCTGGTCCTCGAGTGTCAGTGTCCTGCAACTCTTAGATGTCTCCTTGGCCCAACACTTCAATCCAACAGCTGAATCACCTCCTAAGTGGAGTCAAGTTCTCCAGAGTCCTGCTAACGACCTCATTATTTCACTCAGGTGTGTTGAAGTTGAGACACATCTAAAAGTTGCAGGAGACCGGCCCTCGAGGCCTGGAGTTGCTCATCCCTGGTCTATGCATATGACAGGAGCTTTGGAAAAACACGAAAACCCATTTGTAGTTTTCCAACAGCCACTTAGGGCGCACATAAACAGCTAGAAGAGGGATCAGCAACCTCCACAGCCCAAACAGCCGGTTTTCCCTTTGGTCCAGAATAACAAATTTTGTTAAGAGTCAAAAAGCTACATGAAACAAATTAGTTTATTTAGCTTAGGTTATTAAAATCCTTTAACATTTAAATTAAAGAAAATCACTTTCATTTTTGTTGTTAGGTTTTAAAATAAACAGTTATCTTTATTTTAGCTATGAAACTTGTTTACATAAAAGCAATGAACACAGTTTTTCAATGGAATGTAAGATATTGGATCGACGGCTGGATGGATGGACAGATGGGTGGATAAGCACATACTTTGCAGCTAAAAGAGAAAAATATATGCTTTTTAACCATCTTATGGTCTTTAGAGAAAGGGTCCACTAGACCCTGTGAACCTTTTACCCTGTGTGCAGTTTGGTGGGGTTGCACTAACCCTTTTACAAGGTTTTCCTTTGTGTGTATGTGGTTTAGGGAACTGACAGTCTGATAGGACCTCAGCCCTCTTCCTCTCTGCTGTCGGACTGTGACATCTGCCACGCTCCTCCTGAGCATCCCACTAAGATCACAGGAGGGTTAAAAAAATATGCTCTACATTGTTACATGAAAACAGCTAGCATTTTTAAAGACCTTTAAATTTTAAAGCATTATGTCTTTAGTATTTTTGGCCAAAGTTATTAAGTGCCACAGTGGATGATATAAAGAGCCACATGTGGCTCTGGAGCTGCAGGTTGCAGACCCTCATCTGGAAGAAGGTGCTCTGGTTAGATGGGATTAAACTAATAAAGCACATTTAAGCCAGACAAACAGGAAGTAATCTAATCTGCCTTTATTGTCAATCAGCAGTTTAGTGGTGGTGAGAACTAGCTCTGTTGCTTTCGTAGGTGATGTATTTTTGCCATGAACCTCTTGACTCTCTCTGGATCAATTGCATTGGCCCAGTGGCCACCATGTTTAAAATGAGATCCAATGATCATTCCACTGGCATCCAGGAAGTTTTCAACGTTGTCGTATGTCACTCCAGAACCGATGAGCACTGGGATTTTCACAGACTGGGAGACCTCTGCAAAGGCAAAACACAGCAGGAGAACTCGGCTTTGATTCATTCATAAATTAACCGTGACCTCTGTCTAGTTTTACACGGTTTTATAGAATTTCCCAGCTTTTGTCTTATCAACTTCCAGCACAGATCATAAAACATCCTGTCCTGCAGAGTGGACTTGCAGAAAATATTTGGGAGTGAAAAAGAGCAACAAAACAGGAAAGATGTGACAAAATGACACCAGGAACTCTTCTTGGTCTATCTAAGGTTTTTACATTTTGAAATGTGGTGACTTAAATACTCAACTACAAGAATAAAAGGTTACATGAAATATTTCTTATTTTATAAAATATTGTACTTACCATTAAGTTCCAACTTTTTATGCAAAAAAATACAACAAAAAATTGCTAAAATTAACATTATTTGAAGTATAGGGGAAGAAACTGGTGTATTGTGTTGCCTCAGGTTGAAATTGTTCTTGTTTTCTAAAGTGACAGAGCAGAGGGAGCGGTGCCTTCATGAACCATGAAATAAGTGAGGGCAGATCAGCCCAAGTGAACTTTGAACAGGGTGAAGGCTGAACTCCACGCCGACACGACCGGCATCTTTCTGTCTGAGCCTACTCAGTTCACAGACAAATCATATGTGTGTGTGCGTGTGTATGTGCATGTGTGTGCGTGTGTGTGTGTGTGTGTGTGTGTGAGGAAAAAAGCAGCAAGTGTGTGTCCTGTTCTGTATTTCAGCACTCATGAGACCCTCAGCTATGTGACTGGTCAACGTCTGGCTGAGTTCTGACAGTATTAGTTGGACACTGTGATAAAATTAGACACGGTGGTGTTTCTGGGTGAGGACTCTCACACCACATTACACTCTCACGAGAATCTTTAAAATAGAAAAGTGGGACAAAAAACATTCCTTTTTTTGGGCAAGAGAAACAAACAATACCCAGGTATTCAGTACTGATGTTTAAATTGCTCTAAGCTGAAATCCCTGCTCCCACAGGCATGAAGGAGAATAATCTTATCATTCCTTTGTTTTCTGTTTACTTTAAACCATTTAAATCTCTAAAGTGAAATAATTTTTGTAGCTCTAGTGACTTCTCCCCATTAATATCTGTATCTGGTGCGCCTGCCATTAACTGAGCTACGTGGATCCCAAAAATCAACTAACTTTTTATATAGCGTTTGGAAACCCCCCAGAATTAGTTAAAATCATAACCAGGAGAGACATCAGTGCTGGGGAGAAAAGAGACATATTGGTACATTACTCACTCCTTACTGACTCGCTGCCGCACTACTGTTAGAGCCTGCTGTGAATGCTAAGGCTAAGCATGGCAGATAGACAGTTGTCATATAATGGTGAGTTGTTTCTCTGCCAATAGCACATTGAGCAGCCCATAAATAAGTGCGATTGAAAACCTCATTGTTTATAAAAGTTACATACTGCAGCTTTACCATGGCTATTCTTCTCATGTAAAAAATTTGAATATCTATTGAAAGCAATTTAGCCGCAGAGAAACAAATCAATGATGTCTCAAATCACATTAAATGTTCATACTGCCACATTTCCAATGCAGCTATAACACTCAAAATGTTGAAAATATGTGTCTGTCATCTCTCGAGCATAAAACCTGAGATAAAGAGCATACAGTTCACATGTTCTTACCCAGGGGACTTGTAGAGTTTAAATTATTGTACGCATATTAAATACTTTTACATGGTGGGTACCATAAATTAAAGCAACGTAAATGAATATGCATTGTTAATTTCAACTATTGTTCCCCATCTTGGTAAAATATCAACTCTTCGCTGCAACAGTGCCCTCTGCTGCTCACATCATCTAACAGCATCTAAAATGAGTTGCATTCTGAGGCACTTTCTTTTTGCTCAATCTAAATAATCAGTGGAATGATCTGTCCTTCATCACAAAGTCAGAGTAGAAACATACTGATTTGTTTAGTTCTGCATCTTGTTTCAAGGAAGTGATTGAGTGTGAAACAATGATGCTCCATACTGTCTTCACATTGCAGAAGCTTCCAGCTGAACAAAGTGCACCAGTACCTGTGAGCTCCCATGGGTCAGCCTGATCTCCGGTTGCTGCCCCAGTGATGACGACTCCATCTGAGAGGAAGAACTCCGCAGCTCGGGCCGTCTCCTTTATAGTCACATCAGCTGTCAGAGCATGAGAGCTGCAGACACACAGGCAGCAAGCTGAGCAACAAACAGCATGGCTCACTTCTGACCCACAGAACTAGATAACTCATGAGATATTAGGATTAGTAATTATTGTACTGTATTAATATAGATAAAGTATACACTGTAAATTGTATTTCATTAAAAATGATAAGTGGATATAACTTCACTGGTCATGCTTTTGCTAACACACACTCAATTAAAATAAACCTACACTGTCAAACATTTGAGACACATTAAGTTGTGTCAGGCTGCTTCTACTATGTCAGTCAAAGAAATCTTACAATTTTTAGATTTTGAACTTAAATGTGAGTTTTTATGTCTGACTGATTAACTTCAGTTGTGTGACGTTTGTATTCATTTTGTCATGTCTCCAAAAGTTGAATAAATGTGAATTTTTGAGTAAACACTTTAAAAAAAACTGAAAGAAGAAAAAGGTGGAAGTGGGAACTATTTCTCAGGACGCTTAGTGGCATGTTGTTGGTTTTTTTTCACAGAGTGAGATGGAAGTGTGTTATATTGACCTGCCTCTTGTGTGTCATTAAGGCAAACATTCATTTTAAAGCAAAAAGTCAACACTATTAACTAATTGGGTAACTTCTTAAGGCAGTAAATTGCATTGGTTTTAACTGGAGGGTATCTAATTCAGAGGAGGGGTTGAATACAATTGATTCCCATTTAGGAGCATTTTTTAGACCCTACTTACAATTTAACTAGTTTCCATATGTATTTGTAACTTTTATAAGTAACAAGGTTTTATTTGTTCTTTTTTTTTTTTTTTTTTTACATATTTGTTAAAACGGTCACTAAGTTTTGATCTTATGTGTTCCCTGTGCTCCTACTGGAATCTGCAAAAATGCACCGCTCTGGGTCAGAAACAACTAATCAGAGACGGGAGATGAGCCTTAGTGCTGTCAATCACCCTCATGTATGCATTGCTCGATGTGCTAATAATGGAGAAATTACCTATCATTCCAGGACAGCTGTTTATCTATTGCTGGCCATACTAACTAGCCTGAACACCTGTGCTGAAGCAGGTGTAGCGTAGCAGAGAGAATGGGGGAGGCTATGAGCAGAGTATACAGGAAGGTGATTAACAGCATTAAGACCCTCCTCCTGGCTCTCATTGCTTGTTTCTGATCCAGAGCGGTGCATTTTAGAAAGCTAGCAACAGGAACACAGGAAGAAAGCAGAGGAGCTTGATTTTTTCACAGATTATCTGTCTCATGTTATACTGTCATGATGTACTGACATTGCAACAAATATATAAAAAACATATTGTTTATAAATCTTACATTCTGCAGCTTTACTGGTGTCCTTATGGGCCCGCTGACTAACATGTGAGCGTTTTGGGGACGACAGTTCAGGAATTTAATTGAACAGATGGTCACTTCACCTGTGCTTCTTCTTGATGTCGGTAAAGATCTGAACCCCATCAGCTCCAATCTGCTTGCGATATCTCAAAAGGTCCCCGGCACAGGCATTCAAAAGACCCTCGTCCGCCACATGAGAAAAGACAAAACCCTCTGCTCTGATGAAATCCAGACCTGAAAAACATACACACATCAAAGTGGTTGAAGAGTTGATCGGAACAAAAAAACATGCCGTTCTGAACTCAAGAGTAAAAACACCCAACATGAACTGGGAAATTTTCTGATTAGCTGATGAAAAGCTGAACCTGAAGCCAAAGCTACAGCTAGCGCTTGCTGGTTAGCAGAAGATAGGATCTGGACTCCAAGGGGCAGAGTGGGGCAGACATGTCTGACAGCAGAGCAGACCGCAGTCATACAGGCGGACACTTCAGGGCCCAAGTTGAACGAGTAGGGGACATCGTGCATGTTTTCAATGATCAAGCCATCCTGGATGAGATATTTATGAGTTCCTCTCTCATTTATAAGAGAAGATTTCAGCTGTGCTAATGTGATGTGTAGAAACTTACAATGCCTGCTTCAAGGTAGACCTCTGCCTCATGGCATGCTTCTTTGACAATCTGCAACATATTTAAACAACCCAGAGGAGTACCTGGAATAAGGAACAAGGACCAGTTTAAAAAGAATTACAATTGTTTGCTAATCCCTCCAACACAATATAAAATGTGATTATTGCAAAACACTTCAGCATATGCAATGCTAATTTGTTGGGAGTTAAAGAGTAAATGTGTAAAATCTTTCCAGAGTCATTCAGCAGCAGG
Organism: Poecilia reticulata; assembly: GCF_904066995.2. Classification (NCBI taxonomy): domain Eukaryota; kingdom Metazoa; phylum Chordata; class Actinopteri; order Cyprinodontiformes; family Poeciliidae; genus Poecilia; species Poecilia reticulata. The sequence continues at coordinate 1,078,447 of NC_088832.1, forward strand.
AGCTCCTGCTCCATGAACAATAAAAAAGTGAACAGTAAAACATTAGAGAAGAAAGATTATAAAAATATTAAGCTACCTGGCAATGCTTTGGCATGAATCATACCAATAACAACAGATTTTAAGGATCCAAAAAGGCTCTGAAACTTCATTTTGTAGTTTGCCTGGAGCCACAAAGCTGCAGAGACTAAACAAAGTTAGTTTTCCTTTGCACTGGAATGAGGCACATGTGACTGACTGAGCAAGGTTCAAAGACAAAAATCAATGAAAGGCTGGAAAAAAAAGTTATTAAATAAATTTGTTCAAAGAGTCTACGACTGGTTAGCTGATGTTGTGATATAATTCATTAACACTTCCGAAAGCTCTGCAGAATGGAAATCATGAAATAAGAAAATAAATCCGGAATATTTTTTTATTATTTAATTATATAATTACTTAAAGTTGTAATCAAAGAATTTTACATGTATTTGTGTAATAATGTATATAGATGTATGTCTCATAGATTTTTGACACACTTTATGGGATACATTTATTAACTAATAAATCTATTCCATATTTTTTTCCAATTTATTTTTCATTATGAAATTAATAAATAATTATCGAATGGTTTATATACAATTTTGATAGTTCAAGCCATAAGGGAGATAAAAGCTTAAACAAATAATTACATGATCTTTATGTTGAATAAAATATCAATAGCCCAATGAAAAGACTTAAATGTAGTATTTGTAATTATTTATCAATGTGGTAAAAATGTTGAAGTACATCTAGATTTTACTGTTTGGATTAACATCTAAATCTTTTCTTTATTGGTAAAATATAATAGAATCCTTTTTGCTGCTGCAAAATATTTTTAATGGTGGCATCAATAAGCTGTGGCACTTCCAGTAGTACCTGCAACACAGATCAACAGCTAAATGATTGAAATTTGAACACAAGTGATGCACCAATAGGGCATTAAAACTAACAGTCACATTAACACATATAAAACTGGCAAAACACTAAGCTTTTGTAATGGCCTTAACCTTAAACCTTCTGGAGGACTATGCTCAAAAGCCGTCTGTTCCAGAAATCATAACAGTTTAACTTAACTGTCGCAGTTTATATTCAGGTAAAATTTAGCAAGAGACTTGGTGAGGACTACATAAAATGTATTGAAAATGTTCAACTCGCTAAGGGTCATGAAATCCAATATAAATTAGCCTAAGTAGCTGTTCTGTTTGCTACAATTCAGCCTCTCTAATATGGCGGCGTAGGTAACGTATGACAAAACAAATAGAGCGGCGAATGTCTCTCGGTCGGTGTTTCTGGCAGGTAATGGTTAAATTGCCGCTGCCATCTGCATAACCTTCTGTGACAACAATGTAAGACATTCACAGAAAGAAAATACGCTTAAGTGCTACAAATATTTTATGATTTTGTTCACATTTTTTGGTTTAATCTAAAAGACCGGAGGTTTGTTTACATCTGACAAGCAAGCCACGCGGTATCTGGACACTTCCTGCTGCGAAAACACCGCCCCTGCAGCTGTCACCGCAGCAGTCACGCCTTCTGTTAACTGACTTCACTGCAAACTTACATTTGTGCTTCTTTTAACAAAGTGTAAAAATACCATCGTGATAATGTAAAGGCTAGGCATTTCAACTGCATCACACGAAGGTGAGAAGAGTGAAAATAGTCACGTAAAAAGCGGCTTGGTGTGGAGATTTAGCCCCAATTTAAATGAACTCCTGACTGACGTCACAGCGTCGACTCATCTGTTCTGTGCAAGGCGCGAGCTCAGCTCAGACTACCGAACAAAGCGGCCAGAAGTCCGAGCAGCAGCCACGCGCTCATATTTAATATCTGACACTGAGAAGAGTGAACTTCAAGGGCAGAGACCTGAGGTGAGCTGCTTCAATCGCAACCGTCACTGCAGCGAGTTAAAACAGTTTCAGCTCACACTTCTGAAAACTCAGCTGACTTACCCAAACTGCAACAAGTTGGGATACCCGCTGTTTCTAATAATCATTAAAAAGTCGGGGTGTTGCTATTGTTAACTTCAGGCCTAATATTGTTTGTTTGTTTGTTTATTCGACTTGTTAAACAAGTTCTCAAGCGTGTCTGATGATGTACTGATTGTTCGGCCATTATGTGAAAAGCAGCTGTCCAAAGTTAGCGAGGTGCATGAAGTGGAGTTTACCTTAAAATTGGCGACGGCGTGAAGCGTTACAAACACTGTATCATCTGGAGTTTGTCACAAAATGACTTCATGTTCAGATTTGCTTGTTGGGCCTGTTTTCGCAGAGCCCTAGCTCTGCGTACTGTACCAGTTTACCCGCGCCTGGCTCAGTTTGGCTTTGTCGGAAGGAGGGAGCTCAGCGTGGGGGTTGGGGATTTATGAATGTGTAGTTTTCTTTTTAAAAAATCTCCTAACCTGACTTGTTTTCCGTCTTAGGTTTGCTCTGAACGTTTGAGCGGCCTTTGAGAGGATAATGCGGGGACAACAGTGAGTCTGACATTGAGTTTATGAATGAGTTCGAAACTAGTGTCTGAGTGTGACGACAGAAAGTTACAGAGCCTTAGCCATCCGGCTAATCTGTGGCCTGTTGTCACAGGACTTTATCAGGACTTTATTTGGGCCACAATAACATGTTAATGCAGGCTTGTTCCACGATGTTACGTTGACACATGAGAGTTAATATCCCGTTTCCTTATGTGCTTATTTTACAGGGAAGACAAGGAACCGAAGTCTGCCGCAGTCGGAGCTCCCAAAGTGAATACAGTACGAACGAGAAAGAGGAAGGCAGATGTTGCTATTGTAAGGATCATTGAGAGCCTGTTTGTCTTTACTGCTGAGTCTAAACGGGAATACACCTTTAGTTCCAACTCTTTAAAAAAAAAAAGTTTTTATGAAGTTTTCTTTTTACACTGATCTCACAAATGTCCATTGATTCTGCTTCCTTTTGTCAGTTAGCAGTAGATGTTACTCTGTTTTATTGCTTGTGATACTGCTTGTTCTTTATCACTATTCAGTTTATTCTTGAGCTCTATGGTACGTTCAGAAGTTTTCTTTAACACCATGGATATGAACCTCATTAACTGGGAGATTTGTGAATATTGGTCCAACATAAAATAACATTTTTTTATTATTCCTAATCAATGCAAAGACCATATATACAGATTAAAATTTATTGGTTAACATGAAATGCTAAGTTTCTGATTCTAGAAGAATGTCTTTTGAATTTTGGTTTAAGTTATTGTATCTGATCAATTAACTTCAGCTCTCCTCTTGGGTGAAGGATTCTGCTTACTCCCATTAGCTGGATGGACAAACAATGAGAGTCTGTGGGAGTTTTATCAAGATGTAAGAGGGGGGAAGTGTAGATTTAAAACACTCAGCAAGTCTTTATGTGCCATTCCAGGATCAACTGTAGCCTAGTACAAGTCTACTAGGATGGATGTGTTCCCATTTCAGATCAGATGATCAGGGTGGTCAGAAAATTTATGAAAATCACAAAAGCTCAATCCTGCCATGAACTCTGAAGCCAGTTTAACATCAACATGAACTGAGAGAATGGCAGGAAAGTATTTTTTTATGTGAAATTGATACATTCATGCTCAGCTTAAATGTGCAAGTTCCCACAAGGATAAATCAAATTCCTTCAGGAGAAAATTAATATAGAGCAATTGACTGCAATGACAAGTATGTTTCAGTCCCTGTAGGATGTAGCTGTTCATTTTTTGTGATTGCTGCAGCCTAACATTACTGATGTTGCAGCATAATTTTCGAAAAGTAGCAAGTTTTGTGTAAGCTTTATTTTTCTAAAGCATGGTCTTGCGAAAAAATTAAATTAGCCGCAGATGACTTTCACAATAAAGACGGAATTTGAACAGTTATTAAAGTGAAAATAATATTTTCAAGTACCTTCTTGAAAAAACCCACTTAATGCAAATCAAATCATGTCCTGAGGAGATGTCAAAGTGCAAAAGAAGAATTCCACATTGGTCAGTCAAGTTAACAAACGGTTTACACAGTATATGCGAATCCTACAGAAAGTTTCAAGATGGCTTTTGCTAGAGATGTGCCGATCATGTTTTCCTGCCAATACCGATCACCCTTGAGGGCCGATCACCAATACCGATCACATAATTATTATGTTTTTAGTCACAAACACTACCGGTTACATTATGTGGAAAAAGGAACCATGAATTCACCTTAATTTAGACAAAAACTTGTTTTTAATAACTTTTTCCAAGAAGAAAACTAAACAAAACAGGCATTGTGCAAATTGTACTGCTATCGGTAATACTATCTTTAACAGACTGATAACATATGAAGGCTCTGAAGAGGCTAAATAATGCAAAGAGCCAAAATAAAACCTCTCAACATTGCCAAAAAAATTCAAGTATAAAACTTAACATTCAAAGGCAAATACAGGTTCCATTACAATAAACAATCCTGCTAGTTCTGAGTGGCTGTTTCTGACTGAGCAGAGTAATTATGCAGAACAGGGAGGAGATCGATAATTTTTTTAGAGATGATCTGTCTCATGTTAGGACAGCGAAAGTTTTAATACGTATGTAAAATGTATTTTTTTTTAGGTTAGATGCCGCAGCTTTAAACAGAGGTTCGGTGTGAGAGTCACTACCAGGTGGAGCAGAAGCGGCGCTCTGTCTGTGAAATATTACTACCTGTATCGCGTAGCAGCGGTTCAACAGCGAGAACAGAAAAACATCGCAGCTCGAAGACTGAAATAATTTTGCGGGTTATTTGTTTAGCTTTCTGACCGTCATGCTAATCCGGGTGAGTGTTTGTAGCTGTGCGCTGCTTTACCTGCTATCCTACCTTCCATATGTCTTTTTTACTGCAGTGAGCCTCGATGTAGCCAAACTCCGTCAAGTATGGCATTGTTTTTATGTTTTATTAGCTTCGTTGTGTTGATGCATTTTGACGTGCTTCAATTTTCCGCCGCAACATGCAAACTTCCCCATTCACTCAGTGCGTCATAACGCACTGAGTGCGTGATGCTCATGAGTGTATATACAATTGTCTGCGTTTGCGCAGTGTGAAGGAAAGAGGAGACCAGCTGCACAGGCAGGTTGCGAAATGAGATGCAGGTGATCGGTTTGTGTGATCGGCAACAAGAGACCGTGATCATCGATCACCGATCATACACTTCTTCAGGGAAATCGGTCGATTATGATCGGTGACCGGTCGATCGGCACACCTCTAGTTTTTGCACAAATGAAAAAAGGTAAATGTTACTGTTTAGCGTCACACATGCTTCCATCTTGCTGGTTCGGCTTTCAGTGACATTGTGAAACAGGAAGTTAAATTAGGAGGTTCAGGAGATTTGCAGAAATATAGCTGCGTTGCAGTGATTGGTCAGAAAAGGAAATACAAAAAACATTTCCACAGATTTGTGGAAAAGTTCAGATGACTGGTGAAAATTTGCGAATGAATGAATTTGCATTAATAGTTGCGATCACATCTCAACTTCCTGGAGGAACTGATATTTGAAGGAGTTAAATGGAGGTGTAACGGCACTGGACCAGTCATGGTGGTAGAAGCATCATGATGTGTGACTTTTTTTTTTTTTTCCTGCTACTTTTGCTAAAAATTGGGACACATTTAAGTGCCTTAACAGATCAATGATTTCAAACAGACCTCAGAACTGGTTTTTGATGTGTTGGTAATGGATAAGGTAGGGCAACATTAAACTTCTTTATTGGCATGGACCTTAACTCTGTTTATGAACTATAGGTCTGTTCCAGGCAAGCAGGGAGGTTTAAGACAGGAGTGCTCACATATTTTCAGAATTCAGCAAGAAGCTTCTTGATGACTGAAAAGAACCGTGTGATTTCCACAGTTCTTGGTTAAATGGGTAAATGCTAAGAGACATTTAACCAAGTCTTCCTTGGTGTGTATGTCTATATTTGTGGTGGTATATGTAGTTCTCACCTTGTAGGGATCAGAGAAAAGCTTATGTGAGGGGGTCCACCTAACTTGGTTTAAGAAATTAAAGACACAAATATAATAATTTCTCCCTGGAAAATTGTTGAAAGTTGTAGTTGAAATAAATTATTAAACAGCTCCTAATTGGTCATTGATGCTCATGAGTGTATATACAATTGTCTGCATTTGCTCTGTATTCTGAGCCTTGATTGAAATCTGTTCATGCATTCTTTTTGTCTTGGATTTGTAGTTTTTACCAGACCCGGATGAAGAGGTAGATGAGATGACAAAGAAAAAGCACCGTGAGTCTGAGGTAAGTTTATTTTTCTGGCTGCCTTCAAAATGCTCTGAGAGGAAGTTTAAACTGGAAGCTTTTCTTTCCATCAACTGGCCTTATAGGAAGGACTGTTAACCCACAGTTCAGGCTCTATCCATTCAGATGAGGTTTGTTTGTCTTTAAATAAAAAGCTGGGAATAATATGAATAAAAATTTCACAGAAATGATATTAGGAAGTTAATCAAATGTAATATGTTTTACATTTCACCACATAATACTTTGTGTGCGCGCAGAAATTGTCAGACCAACGTAAGTAACCAACGTAATTGTGAAGTGGAGGGAAAACAATTTATGAATTTCAAATTCGTCTCACAAATGAAAATATGAAAAGTGTGGTGTGCATTTCTAATCTGCTTCTGTGAGAACACCTTTTAGAAATGATGCAGCTGGAAGTTGTTTAGAATTTCTTCAGTTTGATTTGGATCCGAACTTTGACTAGGCAATTCAAATTAATAAATAATTGTGCATCTTCTGTACCATATTTCTATCAGAGGTGATCATTTGTTGCAGTAAGCCTCTATTGCAGCAAATGATATTGCAAGAACAAACAAATATTGCATTTGTAGTGTTAATATTATCTTATTTATATCTTATCAGAATATTTTATGGTAGTATTACTATAATGATAAAAATGAAACTACTTATTACTTCATGTTTAGGTAACAGTGTGGCTATAATGGTCCTGAAAAACATTTTCATTTGAAATGAGCTTCTCCAGGAAGCGACTTCAAGATGTTTGATTTATTTCCACACATAAACAGCGCTCGATCCATTTTTTTAAATTTACCAATATTTATTGATGCTTTCATGGAACAAACAGAGAAAATAGAAAATAATTTATTAAGACTCATAAGAAACACAAGCATAAATTATTCACACCATTGTTCAGACCATGTATGATATATGTTTATCATATCATAAGTGGTATGATAAACACCCACCTGTAGTTGATCTGAGCTCCTTTTGTTTTTGATCGTCCCTCAGGAAAGTCATTCCTAACTGTAAAACACATTGTGTTATTTTGCTTGCATCTTGTCTTCCTAGCAGGTGAGCTGCAGTCTTGAGGTGGATTGCAGAAATCCTCGCAGCTGGACCTCTACTCCGCCTCAGGAGGAGGACCAGCAGGGCTCCCTGACCAGTGCGGGCCTCTTTCACTACAACTTCCACAACATCTTTGTAACGCCGGTTCACTGCACTCCGCTCCCCACGCTGTGGTGAGTTCTGTTCAGTGGTTGATTGTTCTGAGCTTTGGGAGCCCAGTTTGGTGCCATCTGGGCACATCAAGGGGTGAGCTTCTAAAAGCCATCCATCTATTTTCTATATCTACCTAATCCACTCAGGGTGGCTGGGACATTTCAAAATGGGAACCTAAAACTTGGAGTTGCTGACAACTGCTGAGTTCAGTGCACAAAGTAGAGTCTGTCCTTAATGCTTCGTTAAAAGGCAGCACATCTGGCTGATTATGGTTGACCTAGAAAAATATGTTAACAGTTTTACTGTGTTTTTAGCTTCTGAAGGAACAAGGTCTAGGGCATGTTGTCTTTTACAGCATTTATTTTCCAATTGTTTCCTCCAGTTTTTCCATTGGATTGATTTTGAGTTGATGCTTCTGTATTTGTCAGCTGGGCCAGTAAGGATGTGGTGTGGAGCAACATGCTGAAGAAGGACAAGACCTACTCCAGGGATATCCACATGCTGGAGAAGCATCCTCATCTGGAGCCCAAGATGAGGGCCATCCTGTTGGACTGGCTTATGGAGGTCAGTAAGGTGGCAACACCCTGGAGGTCTACCTTTTGCTGGTCAAGATGGCTGAAAAACACATCGTTTTCATATCAGCATTTCATAAGCATTTCATATCAGTTGATATCAATAACTATTATTTTCTGTTAAGTATACCTGTATTTTCTTCAAGCAATTCCTCTTGAGTACCCAGAGAGAACCGATGTATGCACAGGGAGAACATGCAGACTCCATGCAGAAAGACCCCGGGCAACAGTGCTACGAACTGTGCAGCCCGCTGATCAGCATTCTATCAGATGTATTTTCTGTTGATATTGATCACATGTCTGTTGTGATATGGTGGTTTTTTTTATCGCCCAGCCCTAGATGTAGCGGCGGAGAGCATCATGTGACAGATGTCTAAGGGAGCTGGCTCAAATGTTTGCAAAATACAGATAAAAGCTTAATTAAGATTCATCTAGTGGTCCTTATTAATGCAAACAAATTATAAAGCTCTTTGAGTTTAAAATATTTGCGTGCACTTAGGCCTGTCGTGATAAATGATAAATCAATTAATCGCACGATAAATTAAACCTATCGACCTCATTTTAATTATCGCCTTTATTGTCTCTTCCTGCCTTTTTTTCTTTCTCTTGATGACACTGAATGAAAAAAGGCTCAACTCCGGTGCTCTCCACTGACCCTCCCTTCCTCATTTCCTTAGTGTAATGTCCAGCGCACACTACAGGAGTTGTCGACCGATTGTCGGCCCATTTTCAAAACCTGCAACCACACATTAGCCGACAGAAATCCTAGGTATAACGGTTCGATCGGGTTCGTCGTGCCGTGTGGTGTCCAGCCACATGGGCACAAAATAATGGCTACAAGTCCAGTTAACTAATTTTAAAATCAGGCATTAATCAATGCTTTACTAGAATCTACCTGTGATGCATGTGGCTAGAGTCAGCGTAAAGTCCTGACTGAATGAAAATCATTATAACCTATTTATGTCACTTTAACTTAGAACAGCTGAAAACTTACCGGGTTTATCAACTGCGGTAGCAATTTGGCTCCAACTCCTCCCCTTGTCATTTTTATATTCTTTGCACAAAATATTAATGTTGTTTCCACGTATCATCTCCGATGTCCGCTGGACTTCGGGTTGCGCCGTGTCAGCTGTTTGAGATTCCCTTCCGTAATTTTCCCTCAGAAAGCACGGAGGAGAATCCGCTCTTTCTGATTGGCTAGCTGTCACATTCAGCGTTAAACTCCCAGCCGGGGAAAAACCCTGATTTAGATCGGAGCGGCCACAACGATCTACCGTAACACACCACACACTGCAGGATGATCGGTTACGAAATCACCAGCGACAATCTTGGATCGGCCAACGATCTAAGATTGTCATAAGGGGAAAATAGGGGCAAAAAAATCGTGTAGTCTGAACTACTGCGTTAGGTAGTTGGATGTGCCCATCTTCTCTATTTAAATCTAGTGATTACTGAAGGGCAATATAATATACAGACTTCATAATCTGCACTCTTTCGGTTGAATGCAGTATTTTTTCCACTTTGGCTTATTGTTGCTTAGTTTTTATTCAAGTACGTTTTTTGTTAATGGAGACTGAGAATCCATTTTGTTTTTGTTTCTGGTTGTTTTGTTTATTTAGTTTCAGTTCCAGTGTTATGTGTTATTTTGAAAATAAAGTGCATCAATCTATGGCAGGAAATCGCATAAATCATTTCCATTAAATCAGTGTCAAAAGGTCTTGAAACAATATTATTATCGCAATAATTTTTTAGACAATCACTCAGCAAAATTTATCGTGACAGGCCTACGTGCACTAAGTGCTTTGTAGGAAGCCCTTCAACTTCTTTTTCCTCTTTTTGAATGGATTTTAGGTAAGCGAGGTGTACAAACTGCACAGAGAGACGTATCACCTCGCTCAGGACTACTTTGATCGCTTCATGGCCACACAGAGGAACCTCTTCAAATCCACACTGCAACTCATTGGCATTACGTGTCTTTTCATTGCTGCCAAAGTGGAGGTTAGAGCTGTTACTCTGTTTTCCATCATTATGGTGGCTTTTGCTGATGCAGTCCTCATCTCATGATTTTTGTTTTTCCAGGAGATGTATCCTCCAAAAATCCACCAGTTTGCCTACGTTACAGACGAAGCCTGCACAGAAGATGAGATTCTCAATATGGAGATCATTATCATGAAGGTAAGCAACACTCCAAGATGTCCCATAAAATGTTCTGCATGCCAACAGGTAAAGTTAGCAACACGTCTTTTCCATAGATAAAAAAAAAATGAATATAGTTCAATAACATTTACAATTTTTCTTAAAACTTTGAGAATTTATAGTTGGTATGTATTGACATAGTTGCTTGTATTCTTTAGCTCCGTATTCTAGGTCTTGGAAAAGGAAAGACCATCTTAGAAATTAGCTTCATAAGTCACACACAAAGGTCCATAAAGTAACTGTAGATAAACAAATGCAGAGATAAATGGATGAAAAAGATCTATCATTGGTTAGTTCTGAAATGTTAGAAAATACACATATGGACGAATCTATTGGCATCCCTTGTGAATGTGTGTAATTGGCCCTAAAATAAATTTGTCTTGATGGACATTTCCATGCAGGAATCTTTCCCAAGATCCAGGATGCTTCTCTGGGGGCTTTATCTTACCCCCTGGGGTTCCACTGCATTTAGTTCTAAAAGAATTTGCCATCCCAGCTTAACTGTAATAGTTGTTACAGTTAAGCTGTAACAACTTAAGATCATTCACTATTTTTTTTCAGCCAAAGAGGACTAGGAAAGAGGACTTGTAATATTTTAGTTTGAACTCATTTATGTTTGGAAACAAAAATAAATTAAAACACACCCCCAGTTTTGGGGTCAACAGGTTTTTAACAGATGAGATACTGCTGTGTGTCTGTGTGGTTTCTGCTCCTTTGCAACGCCTCTCTCTGGTTTTGTGAAATATCTGCAAATGTTACAAACTTCCTCTAACTTTGAAATGATTATAATACAGTTCATTACTGATTTATAATTTACACAGCCATTTAAAACATTTTTTGCTATGTAAAGTTGTTGCTGTTCTCTTCTCCTCTATTGTTGCTTAAAAAGCAACAGATCACAGAAGTTTGCAATAGTAAAATCCCTTTAGGTTTTTGTAGTTAGAACTTTTAAGGTGTAGCTATTAATTTATGCTTTTTTAACATGTGACAAATGTTATGTTGTACATGTTAAGTGTTGTTTGCCTATTGAAAGTAAAGCTTAGTCTTAAAATGATGTTCATAAGTGGTAGTGCGAACAGTGGCTAATTGAGTGTCACCATGTTGAAATCCTGACTTGTCCGACTCCAGTTATGTTAACTGGAATGCTGTTACCTCGGTTGTGACGTCAAACCCAGCTAACTGGAACACAGCATTTATTCAGCAGATTTCTGTAGATACAAACAATCATACCAACTATGTTTAAAAATGCTTAACATGGGGGTGCAATGAAGGCACAGGGGAAAAGCACGACCCATGTATGGCATCCTTAGTCCTCAATGCAGCTGTCACAGGTTTGAATCCCAGCCTGATGACCAGCTGGGATTTGAACCCGGGTCTCATAATCCACCTTCCTGTCTGACCACTCTCAAAGGCCACCAAAGCAAAAAAAAGTTTTAAAAAAAGGTTAACATGGTATTTCTTTTCTCCACTAAATGACAATAAAATTAAATGTTACATATGAAGTATATTTTAAAAAATAGAATATTGTGGAAAAAGTTGTACTTCTTGTCACCCATTTCAGAAAGTAAAATTTATATATTAGATTAAATATACAGAGAGATTTCAAAGCTCAATGTTTCGTAATTTTGACATTTATTACTTACAGATACTGAATATAAAAATGGCAGCGTTTCAGAAGATTTGAAAATTGTGAAAAGTTAAATATTGGAAATTCACGTTGTCATGCCTTTATCAACTAGTTAACTCAAAACACCTGTAAAGCCTTCAGCTGCTCTCAATTTGGGTCAGTCAGACACTAAGGAAGTTCTAGAGCCCTTCATGCTTCCTTATGCTGATTTAATTTTTCACCAAGATTTGGCACCTGCTCACACTAGCAAAAGATACCAAAAGCTGCTTCAATCACTGTGGAATTCCTGTTCTTGATGAGACTGTCAAACTGACCTGACCTGATCTGATCGCACTCGGTGTCTATAGAGTCAAGAGGAAGACGAATCACACACCAGACCCAACAATGCAGATGAACTGAAGGCTGCTATCAAAGCACCCTGGGTTTCCGTTACACCCAGCAGAACCACAGGTTGATGATCTCTGTGCCAGAACTTGTGGTTTTCATAATCTGTAAGCCACAATCATCACAACATTTGGTGTAGCAAATCTGAAGAACACCATTTTCACTTTGTGAAATGAGTAATAAAATATCAAACTTTGGGCGAATCACAAGAGGAAGGATCATTGTGTAAGATCATTCGGCTCTATTCACCTGGATCTGATAATTTACAAATTTTAACACTATTATTCAAATAGCATATGGGTTTACATTCCACAGTATGATGTAAAGGATTAATATTTGTAGAATTTTTTTTCTGTAATTAATCAAAACTGAAGCATTAAAGTAAAAGGACAATCAAATACTTAATAGTGGTATATTTCTGCAGTGGAAGTTTTGCAGACATGGCCTACATTATCCATATGCAGGTTATGTGGATAATGGCTTTATCACTTTACTACCCTCTTCTAAAATGTAATGGTGCATAAAAAAACAAGAGTCACCAAATATATTGGTAGCAGAGATTTTGAATACATGGTACTTTAATAATTGGCTAATGTTAGCTAGCAGTTCTTTGTGATTTTGCATGGATTGATATTTCAGTAACATTAAATTTGTGCTATATTGTGAATCACAGATATGAGTAGGACTGGCCAATAAATCAATGACATTATATATTGAGAATAGACACATAATCAATATCAATAGACAACACATCTGATAAGTTTTTAAATTTCCATTGAACTCTGATCCAGAACCACACAGCATTCTGGGGGATGTAGGCAGAGGAAAGACTTTAGCTGCTCAACCTAGCTAAGCTAGGTGGATGACGTCAACTAACTCACTCACTCTTTGGTTACCTAGCAACAACCTTGTTGAGTAACTTGGTACAGCAGCAGTTTCAGATTTTGCCACCAGGCCTCATAACTGCTTAAAAATAAACTACAGCCTGGATAAATGAGGAAAAGTCTCACCACCAGTGTAGCAGCATTTCAGATATTCAAAACAAAAAAACGAATCTATAAATTATCTACAGACTGACATGAAACCTTTATTTTATGATGCATATTACAGCCATATTGTCCAGCTCTAGATATAAGATGGCTTTCTAGCAGGAAGTGATGTTTCTGATGTGTTGCTTCTCTTTACTCACAGGAGTTGAACTGGAGTCTCAGCCCACAGACTCCCATCTCCTGGCTCAACGTCTACATGCAGGTGGCCTACCTGAAGGACACCGAGGAGCTGCTGATCCCCAGATATCCTCAGGAGACCTTCACACAGATCGCTGAGGTGTGTTTCTATGTGACTTTGATGTCACATGAGGCTTCATCGGTGTCTGGAAACAAAAGAAACCAGATTTTCTCCAAACAAGCTGACACTCGGAGGGTCAAAAATGTAGAAACCATTGTAAAACATATTTAATAAGTGTTTGCAATAACCGTTTATTTTACTTAGCATGAAAATGTGATAGTTCTGCTTCAGCATGTCCTCTCATTTCCTTTCAGTTGCTGGATCTGTGTATGCTTGATGTGAGGTGCCTCGAGTTTTCCAATGGCATCCTTGCTGCGTCTGCACTGTTTCACTTTTCCTCACTGGAGCTAGTGGAAAATGTCTCAGGTGAGGAGAACATGACTTTCTAACATGCAGAAAGAAGTTTAATTAAAAACATGTTGAGGTTTGTCATTGAACAGCTGAATATGTGGAGCCTCATTTGGGATTTGAAGGTGTCTGTATCTTGGGCCAAAGGTTTTGGCAGTGACACAAATACTGTGTTACTGCCTGTTATATAAAAATAATTTTATTTGCGTTAAGAGTTCTATTTCAAGAAGTCCTTAAAAATGTTATTTGCATTTTAAATATTAAATTGTTAAAATCATGTCATATTTAGGAAGGTTATGTGCAGCAATTTAAACTTTTTTGTAAGACCATATTTTGTCAAAAATAAAGCTAAAGAAATTTCAACTTTGACCACAACATTTTGAAAAAGTTGTCACAACATCATTCATTTTAAGCTGCAACAATCACAAAAAACGCTACAGGGCCAGCCGGCCAATAAGAGCGGAGATCAGAAAAGCCTGTCACAATGAGGCCAGGCAAACAAAACAATCAGCTGTGGAGCTTATTTAAAAACTCGGGTTACTAAACGGAAAGCTTGCTCCCTACTGGAGCCAAATATCTCTCTATGGTACTGCTCCCTAGTAGTGCCACATAAATAAAATCTCCCTGTTTATCTCAATGTGTAGTGCAGCGACTTTAGCTTGTCATGCAGGCCCGGCCCAAGGTTACATGGGGCCTTGAGCAGAATTTGATTTAGGGGCCCCTATTCCTGCTAACCACATCAGCCACACTAAGGGCGTTTCAATACAGATTTAGTGGTATGTGGGAGAGAGGGGTTAAATTAGCTGAGCTTAAAAGTAACCAGTGATGATTATAATTTACAGAGATGTATTTGTGAACAGAGTTGAAACTCGGAGATTAATCTCATAGCATCAGATTGTAGCTATGGTAACAAAACTAAGTACAAAGATTGTTCTTTGTACTTTCCAGCTCGTTAAAATCTTAAATTTAAATATTGAACAATTTTAAATCTTTTAATTTATCTCTGAAACAATTAAATCAAATTTAACAACATTGTCATTCTCGATAAACAAATGTTATAAGTCCTGGATCTATGGTTTAAGTTCAGATGTTAGCATTTGAACATAAGGGCTGGGGATCTTAACCAGCTGCTAAGTTCATCTATTCTTTGGGTCAACTCTAAATGTCACCAGCATCAGAGCATTTTTAGACCACTGGCTGATTACTTAAATGGGATTTAACAGAAATACAAAAAATTTATATTTATTTGTATATTTTGTGTTAAGACTCTAGTTGTACCTTTAAGTATTAAGTACATAATTAAGCCAATCTACATGAGCAACTAGGCGTGTCTTTTTCCAGATATTGTATTTTTGCTTATTTTCATTTTCTACAATAATGAGTTTCGCTCCTTGAATTTTATGCAGCTCTCAAGAGGGTGGAGGTGGAGGAGTGTGTGAGGTGGATGGTCCCGTTTGCCATGGTGCTGCGAGAGGCCGGCGGCTCACCAATGAAAACCTTCACTGGGATCGCTGCAGACGACATGCACAACATCCAGAGCCACTCGTCATTCCTTTCATTGCTGGTAATTATTATTTTAAATTCTAGTACAAACCAGATGCATCCAGGGCGAGAAGATGTAAATCTTTAAATAGTTTGTTTCTGCTAGGTCTGTCAACATTAACATATGCAAATAATCTGAAAATTTTAACACATCAGTATTGCATAATTCAGATTAATCAAACTACTTATTTTGACCTAAAAGCATCTCTCCCACAACTGCTGTTGTTGGTGATGAACAACAGTGACAGATTAAAGTTTTCTACAGTAGCAGACGGCAACAAAAGTTGAAAATTTTTCAGCTTACTTTTGTTACGTCGGTATGCTGCATGTACACATTTACATGTACGAGATCGAAAGTTCACATGTACAAATTACGCTGGTCACTCTGCTGGATGACAAGTGACTGTCACCTCATCGTACAAGTTTCATAGTAAATGAATGGAGAAAGACATTTTTCATTTAACATTTAAAGCAAAATGAATTCCTTTGAACCTTCCTGAAATATATATATATATATATATATATATATATATATATATATATATATGAATATGATTTGGAGCAATAAAACATTTTCTTAAACTGTTTTTGTAAACATGCAGTGGTGGTGTTTGATATGGGCTGTTGAGGCAGTTGCCCTGGGTGACATCAGAAGGGGGTGAGGCACCCAAGAACTAGAAAATAAAATATATCATCACCTTCCTACATTAATGTCCTAGTCATATTATTTTGTCAAAATTTTTCTTTTTGCCTAAAACATCATTTGGAAAGGGATTAGATTTTTTTTTTTTTTTTTGTCAAAAAATGAATTGGACATTTTTTATCTGTCAGTTGTCCCCTGAACAAGTGTGCTGCTACTTGTATGCATGTGTGGTGGAGTAATGCTGATGAGAAATTGGAGTCTAAATTGCCTGTTTTTTGCTACAAAAAGTATCAGATAATTGCTTAATTTTAATTGGCGTGCAGCAGAAGGAGAGGCTTGCCCAGGTCACCATTTCTACAAGAACCTCAACTCTGTACATATTTATATTCAAGCTTACAAAGTTAGACATAGTGTGACTTTTCAGATTACAGGTTTTTAATTGATTGAAAGCAGTAGTTTCTCCACACACAAACTGTGCTGGGTACAGATTGAGATCTTATTATTAGTGTTTTATTCCATTGTGTTGTGGTTGTGTGCAGACCAAGGCCCAGTCCTGCCACAGCGTGGACCTGAAGCATCCCAGCAGCTGTCCCGTTCCCTCTGGCGTCCTGACTCCGCCTCTGAGCAGTGAAAAAACTGACGAGCTTAATGGAGCCGAAGCTTCAGGACCCACAGTCAGGCCACGGATGTACACGCCTCCCCTCCAGACACATCTGCCAGAGTAGAAAACACTTCAGCCTGGACCTGAAAGACGGACAGATTGCCAACCTATCCTGTTTAGGACACAGGATTTTCTCAGTGCTTCTGTAGACAGGTTGGCTTCAGTTAAAGATGAGGTAGAAGCTCCCTGACCTGCAGCAACGTCACCGACTCAACCCTTCCTTCAGTCTGCAAGCAGAGACGATGTGAGGCAATCTGTTAGGTTCCTATGCTTGTTTCCTATGCAGGGACAATATAGAGGTGACATTTTACAGATTCTATACTTGATTGTGTGCATGTGTTTTAACAGTGATTGGTGTGTGCATAATTGTTTTTTTCTATTATATATATTTTTACCATTTTTCGTCTCATTCGCCCAATAACTATTTCTAGGGTCATATTTGGTCCTATGTGCTGCTATGAAGTGGGCTTTGCATGATGGGAAATGTTTGTGTGCAAGAAATGGCATGTTCTTTAGTTTCCTTCTCTGGTGTTGTCGGCTGAAATGTGATCAGTGGCCGTGTCTTTGGGACCAGTAGCTTGGCTACCTCAAAGTGAACCAACCAGGCTTTAAAAGCTACAACATTGATTGTATTTAATGTTTTTTTCTCACACTTTGCAGTTTATTTTTCTCCCCGTCAAAATGTCAGATTTCTATTTTTCTTCATATATAAAATGCTGCTACATGTTTTACATTAAAGGTTAAGATTTTTGTGATATCCATGGATTAGCCTTTTCTAAAGGCACTTTTTTAAAAGGTTATACAGTTTTGAAAATCTGTTTAAATGTAAAAGGCATTTGGTTTTTGTCTGCCTGTTTGTTCTAGAATCACAAGACGGCTTGATTCCACTAGGTGTCAGTCATGCTTTTAGAATTCATATTCCATTCACAGTAACTTAATGTACTCTTAAAAAAATTTTAACAAAATATGTTCAGATAATTATTTCTTTAATCCAATTTTTTTAGCATTATAGTAAAGTTTTCCAATATATCTTAAATGTCATGCTTAGTAAATCATGAAAATGGCCCAAAGCATTTTCTGCAAGTAAAAATGTTGGGTTTTTCTCAGAAATGGCAACTCAAAAATTAAACACTTGTCTGAATCTCAAATGCCTTTATTATTGGTTTGCCTTGTAAACTGAAACTGACCTCAGTGGCAAAGACAGGACAAGGTTTGAATTTCTACAAAAAACTTTTTTATTTTTTATTTTTACTATTGTATAAAAAATCTAGGCAACTCATTTGATGTAATAAATCTCCTTCAATTATGGAATCACTGATAATTGTGCAGAAATGTCCAGGCTTGGTTAGTGAAGTGGTTATGACATCACCTTTCATGGTCCTTCATTCCTGTTGAACATTTCTACATTTTGTCTATCAACAACCACAGACTTGAATGTATTTTTATTGGAGTTTAGTGTGAGGATACATGGGTTATCAAGTTTCTACAAATAGAAATCTGGAAAGTGTGGCATGCATTTGTTTTCAATGCCTTTTACTCTGATTCCCCTAACTTTTTTAAAATTTTCCTTTTAATTTAGAAGTTCCGTTTTAAATTAAGAAACGCAAATCAGATTTTAAAGTTTCAGCACAATACCAGCCTAAGCTGACATCGTTTTAATAAAACATTGGCGTAATAAAACATGAGTCTGTAAACTGTTTAGAACCACATAAATGGAGAGTATCAAACAAAAGCTCATTGACAGTCAGGATTCTGGTGGAAAACTTTGGATGTTGACTTCAGTTTGGTTCTTTGCTGTTCACCAGTTGGATTCATTCGCCCTATGTCATAATGGGCACTCGTGTGCCCATTATGAATTTTGCCTAGACAAAATTCAGAACTAAATCTGAGGTTATTGGGACAAGAGATCTCACAATTTGATATATCTTGAAAACCTTTTCTAGGTATTGTGAGAAAATGATGTCAGCAGTGATGCTGATGGACTCTTACCAAACACTTCACCAAAGTGTTTGAGGTGGTGCACACTTATTCGAGCGATTTATTGCACCTCGTTTGTTCTTTACAAATTATTAGATTCTTTTTTTTTCTAACATTATCAAAGTTCATTCATCTATCTCTGAGGGTTAGGGTTTTGGTTTTTACAATGAAGAATGAAGCTTGTTTCTTTAAATGTCCATTTTTGTAAAACCAGCTTCATCAAACATGATGTTGAGAATAAGCAACATGCAGGCAGTCTTGGTAACCACCCGCATAGATCCAGGCTTCTCAGTGTCTCCAGAGGAGTGTTTC
The DNA here is from genome assembly GCF_904066995.2 of Poecilia reticulata. Classification (NCBI taxonomy): domain Eukaryota; kingdom Metazoa; phylum Chordata; class Actinopteri; order Cyprinodontiformes; family Poeciliidae; genus Poecilia; species Poecilia reticulata. The sequence goes on from NC_088832.1 coordinate 1,097,462, forward strand.
CTGTCTGCATGTGTGTAAATGGCAGCAGCACTGTTTGCTCTAGCTAAGCAAAGTTAGAACCAGGACAGACCTCCCTCAGGGCCTTGCCACCATCCCATGTAAACAACTCGCACCAGTGTATATTAGACACTTTGATGTTACCAGCTGACTTAGTTTCTGTTCTCTTACTCCTAAATATTTTATTGATGCAGGCTTATTTACAACTGGGGAAGAAGATATTGACAATGTGTGACTTCTGCTTATCAAAAACTCTGAGGAACAAAGTTATCCTCTGGTTTCATGGCAGCAGCTACTAATAATTAGCATACAGGACAGGAGTGAAACTTGTGCATCAACTTCTGCAAGAGGGTTTATACCCCCCACCAAACCCACCAAGCCCACCAGATCTCAAGACCCTGGACAGCACCTATGAGGTAAATGAAATTATTTCAAGTATGTTTTTGTCTCCTGGTGAATCCAGTTAACTGTGCCCTTGTTGGCTCTGGTCTGGGATAAGATGTTGGCTTCAACTTCTGAGATAATAATCTGTATTAAAGTCAAGACAAAGAGAGTTATCAGCTTCTTTGTTTATAACCTAATCACAGAACCCAATACTAAAAAAAAAAAGAGACTTATGTTCTATTTTATTAGAACCAGTCTGATCCAATTTAGTTGACTTGGTTCAATCAAAGCCAAACTGAGTTATGGAATAGGGTCAATCAGTCCTTCATTTATCCAGCCATTTCTGGCAAGGTGCAGTTCCAGTCAGGAGTTTACATACAGTCATTATCATTCATTTGGGGCTTTAAAGTTTTATTTTTTTTATGTATAATGTACAACTTTTCTTGAAAATTATTTGGGTGGAATTTGTTGGATTTTTTTCAATAAAAAATTCCAATGCTGACAGTGTCAGGTTTGCAGGAGGTGTGTTCTGTTTTGCTGAGCTGGTGATGTGTGGATTCCAGTTCCTTTAAGCACTTCAAACCAGTTGAGAAAAACTGCAATAAATGAACCAAATCTATTGCAGTGTAGCAAACCTGACAAATGACAATAGTGTGTTGTTGTCTGATTTTAAAGTTGGCATCATTGCTAAAGTAACCAGATGCTGTGTACACACTATTCATGAACCGTAGAGCTGTTGTAGATTAAACACAATGTATGGATTGAGCCTTTTTTTTTATAACCCAAGTACAAAAAGCTCAGTGTTATTTTAAGTCTTTATGGGATTTCATAATGTGTGTTTGTGTGTGGCATGGTTTCCTGTCAATACTACAGCACACATTTCTGGTTCCCTCTTCCATTGTAATTCATTTAATTAAAGAGATTTTATTCACAGGCACACAGCTGGCGACGGCTACTTTCTATTAGCCATCTGAGTGGACGCTCGGTTCGGCGGGAGGACGTGCTCTGGGGCTGCTTCCTATGGAGCTCACAATGCTATTTTCATCTCCCAGCTGAGTTTGTTGTGTGTTTTGAATTTATTAATCATTGATTTTAATGTGCTGCCTCTTGACAGTGGCAGCTACCCACGCATTAATTAATTCTTGCTTCCCAGCCTTACAAAATGGCATTTAAGAAACAATGAGAGGTCGGCTGGTGTTTCCTCTGACCTATAAATGGAAGGCATCAAATAGCAAAATGTCAAAATTTGCTTTTATTTGTTCTCTTCTTGGCAGATTTTATTGCCTCCCTTTATTTGATAGAGCATGATTTAAAAAATGAGGTTATTTTAAGTCTGATGAAATGATGTGTAAATACAGTTGTGTCATCTTTAATATTCAGCTCGTCTTTTTGGGAGGTTGTGAAATGCAATAATGTCTCTTTTGTTAGGCGTGTTTTTCTCGGCGCACCTGCTTTGCATACGGCATCTAGCAGGAGCACTCTCAAAGGAACTGTGGGTCTTAAGTTGAGGATGAAGGTTCTTTGCCATCAACAATAGGTAGTCTGTGTTTATCCTTTGGGTTTTTAAACAACTATGTGTACAAAGATTTGCTTTCAGTGAACTGGTGGAAATAGAAAAAATGAGATTAGATCTTAAATTAAGCATATGGTACTAGAATTTGAATGGAGTTGGGATTTGAATGTATTTATGAAAGAATATTCTTTTTATATTTATTGAGCATACCTGAATTGTTCATCCATTTAAATGAGTGACTGGTCCCTGTGTTTGAAGAGATAAAAGCTTCCTCTCATAATCCTTATTGACTCTCTGGGACGCATAAAGACAGCTATTGGTAAGTCCCTGCAGTGCCCTGCCCCACAGAAAAGGCCTCATCCCGTTCACAGCAGCTTGTTTAAAGCTAAAGATTTTTCTGACAGATTGTTCTCTGCAGATTGATTTGCACATGTGAGAGAGACAACTTCCCAAACTGGCTTTGAGCTGCTTTTGTAGGCCTGCGTGTTGGTGGGTGTATGCTGGTGCTTTTCCGTATTTGCCTACAACCTCAGATTGATAGGCAGCGGCAGACAAAGCGAGACTGGCAGAGAGCTTATTACATGAATCAAAACCCATTTCTTTTAATTTTTAACAGCGGTAACCTGGTGTCATTTTGAGGGAGCACAAACCAAACTCTGCTTTTCAGGTGACTTTTGTAGTTTTCCAGCAGCAGTAATGTGAAAAGCAAAGATGAGTGTGATAGACTGGGTCTATTCTGCACAAACCTGCTTTTAATGTCCACAAAAAAATAGATCCATTCATCCAGATGTCACTTCATAGTAATGTGTCCTGGATTAACAAAGTGCATTAGCACTGCTAATCCAGCTCCTTTCCTTTTCCCACTTCTCTTTAACAGTGCATTCATACCAGATACATTTAGTCCACTTTAATCAGTCCAGTCCGTCTGCCTAGAAAGTCCAGTTTGTTTGGGGAGGTGTGAATGCCTAATCTAAACAGTGAACTCTGGTCCACCTACAAACCTCGGTCTGGTTTCGATTGAAGTGAACTCTGATGTGGTTCGAATGAATATGTGAACGCCATGCAGATCAGACCACTCCAAAAGCAGGAAGCAAACTACAACACAAGGCATTCCGGGTAAATATAACCAAACAAAACACCATGAGACCATGAGAAATGGCTCATGGTCTTTTACCAAAGACAAAAGAGAAATCCTACAACCACTGAAATCTGGTGCCACTTCATTTTTGCTTGTATTTTAGTTGTTCAGTGTCTTCTGAAGTTTTCATGTCGTTTTCTTCAGTGATTCTTGATGCAGCGCCATCACAGGTGAGGGGAGGAACAGGTTTTGCAAAAGGTTGGGTTCATTTGAAACAGTTGAGTGAGAAACAGAACCACAGCAGCTGAAAATGTAACAAATGGACCCCAATCAAAGTGAGTCTAACGATCAGGTGTGAAAGCACCATAAATGTCTGCTCATATAGTCAGGAAGCCCGGCAGCTTCCTGACTATATGGAGTCGGGGATATATGGAGTCGGGGATATGATCCTGCAACCATGTTTCAGAAAAACTCACAATACTGCATGTCTGATACTCTAGTTGAGTCCTTCTCAGACTTTGGAGTTCATCAAACTTGTTAGCCAGTGATCTCCCATTGCCCACTGTGATTGATGGAAGAAATGGTTTGAACATCCTTTGTCTCTTCCTCCTCACTGCTCTTACTCCATGATGCCTACTTTTCACTTCTGGAATTTCTGGCTCCAGGTGGGGTATTATTTCAGCCTTTGCCATGTTAATCAGCTGCTCCCTGATAAACACAATGCTTATCCTGGTGGGAGCACATGTAAAGTCTGGTGGCCCGCCAGGCTTGTATTACACTGGGGGAATCCCTGACTTTGCTGCCCAAAGTATTCTATTGTTTTATCAAACATTTCAATTCAAATTTAAAAACAATTTATTAATCTCAAAGATAAATTAAATAATGATAATAACAACAATAATAACAACAACAATAATAATAATTACTAAATATTAAATAATAATATTTGAGTGACCTCTCATCGCTAATCTACAGGGTTTATTATGATGTTGTCCCACACAATGCAGTTAAAGCTCAAGCCACATTTTCACAAAGTTTGTTTGTTGAGAATTTTGAAAAAGAAAAGAAAAAAAAGTTCAGTAGCCCAAATACTCTGCTGGACAAATGGGCTACTGACACAACCAGAAAACTATTAATTACTACATAGTTGTAGATATGCCTCCATTTAAGAAACCCATTTCTAACTGCACTCATGGTGCAAGTCTGGGTTTGTGGTGGGTAACATATCCACTCTCATTGCCCCGTGTGAGTATTGAGCTGCTGCTCTTCAGTACAGATGTGAGACTGCTGGCTCAGCATGACAACAAAGAAAAACAATCATTCCCATGCAAATGCACTGTTTGACATGTTCAATTAGACCCTTGAGTGGGAAACAATCAGAGCTTTAAAGAGATACTGTTACTGCTGTTAGTGCACCTATGAAGCCCCTAGCAGCTTGGCCTTTCTCCTCCAACTGCTCTCTCTCTCTCGCCGTCCTCCCGTTCTGGTCTTCCATTCCCGTTTCTGGCCCTCTGAGGGGAGAGAGGGAAATCCATTCATCAGTGGCAATCGTTCAGCGCCAACCCTGCCTCCTGCCTTGCATTGTTTCTATCTCATCTCGCAACCCTGTTGCCATGGCACTGAAGATGGCACTTCAACCCTTGTGCTTAATGATCTCTTGGATGATAGCCCACTTGTCAGACATTCATGCCCTATTCTGTTGAAATACAAGACACAGAGGAATGAGCTGCAGCTTGCAAAAAAAAGGAGTGTGGTTATTTGAGCATTTTTATCCAAGCATAACTGGTGGTGATCATGGTGTTAGAGAGTTATTTACCAAAAGGCCTGCCTTAAACACTTGTTTTATTTCCACTTGCTTATCGTGTCCCTGGGTAAACAGTGAGCCTCCATCTTTCCTTTCACTTTTTTTTAAAGCAGTTTCTTCTCTGACAGTTTGATGCCGGCTCAGAGATTATTGCTCATATAAATAGCTATCACTGATTTGACTAACAGAACACTTTTGCATCATTACGAAAGCAGAAAATCCTAATTGGGAAAATGGGAACACAAAAAAGAGCTGAGCATTCAATTCACATCCATAATCCTGCCACGTTGCATGAAATTAAGGGTGTCGCATTACAATGCTCGATTTTAGTCATCTCTACGACTGAGACAAAGGTAGCGCCGGGAGCCATCATGCGGTGCTACTCAGTAAGGGAATGTGTTGTGTTCTAAGCTTTTTACTTGGCAGCGTCTGTGTGGAGGCCAGAGAGGGGAAGGTTATTACCCCGACAGACTGGGGCAAGACACTGACAGTCATCACCAAACTCAGACAAAACAGGGGAATTATTAGAAGGATGTATATTGAAATAAAACGGTGAAATAAAAACGGTGTCTAATCAAATCTAATCTGAAGAAGATGGAATGTGGAACAAAGTCTGCTTCCCTTTATTATTTAAAACTGGATTCAGGAGACTGTTTCAGTCAGAAAGCTGTTTTTCGTCAAATCTAGTCTTATACTTTATGTGCAGTTGGACCTGTTAGTGTTATGATGTCATGATTGTACATCTGATTACAATCGCATTAAAAATGACTAATTTGGGTGTTTCTTTTCTCCTGTTCTTCTTTCAGAGAACGATTTCATTTTGAACTGTTCAGAAAGCTCCAATGAAATGATTAAAAGGAACTGGTAACTTCTGGGTATAACTTCAACATATTGAGAGCATAAAGAGATATGAAACATGGCAGCAGACTGAGTTTAGTTAAATGTGTTAGGCTGTGTTTTGCCTCCTGAGCGCAGACAGGCAGCAATATGAAGCGACTTAATCCTCTCTTCCCTTCCAGAAAGAACACAATAAGAAACACACTCCTTTTTTATCTGACTTTATCTCCCTTTGTGGTGAAGGGCTTTAAAGAATCCACATCTTAATCTGTCTCCTCTTCCCTTAATGTAATTGGGAGAATGCTTCCTGTGTGTCATAAATAGGTATTGAAAGGTTCAATTGAATTAAACTAAAAGATCTGAGGAGAAAATGGGAAGTAGTCTCACTTTTCCTCTCTTGTTTTTTTTTTTTTTTTTTTTACAGTGTGAATTTCTGTAAGTCGACCCTGAAACGATCTGTCTCATCTTAGACTCCTTTCCTTCCCTCCATGCCTGCTCACTCTCAGCTCCTAAAGCCTCTCTCGTACAGTCCATTGTCTGGACTCTTTGCTTCTCGTTGTCACGTTGACTTATTGAACGTACCCTATCAAACTCTTGATTGGTGTATGATACAGAATGGATCAAATAATTGGAACACACACTCTGCATACTGTAAGGAAACGTCTCAAGAAAAAAAAAAATGTCTCTCATTATCTCTGCTTTCAACATTTTATGTTTTTGTCTAAACGACTCTTAGTGCTCCCTGATGATAATTGCCTATTATGTATTTAATGGCAATTCAATTTATTCAATTCAGATAAGTTCAACTTAATTCGGTTCAATGAATTGAGGTAACAATTGTTTTTTTATTTTCTAGTTCTAAAGTGCCTCAACCCTTTCTGATGCCGCCCAGGGCATCTGCCCATACAGCCCATGTAACAGACCTTCACTCACTATTTAGGTTTTCAAAAAATGTTGAAGAAAATGTTTTACTGTCTCAAACTAAACATGTCTAAGGATTGTCAGTTTTCCAGATTTTCATATTGAGGAAGGTGTAAGGAAGTCATTTGAGAAATTTGGAGCTCCTACACAAGAATGCGGTCCATCGATGCAACACAAGAAAGTTGAAAATGTTCTGATGCTGTTGTTTGTCAAGGCATAACACGCTGAACTAGCTAACCGTCTACTGGACAGAAGCTTTTAGGTCAAAATAGGTAGTTTGATTAATCTATAGTATGTAATATTAACATGTTAAAGTTTTCAGGTTAATTGCTTATATACAAACTGGATGTAATGATCATGTAAAGTCTCTTGAAATGACATTGGCTGTAAACTAGTGACATACAAATTTATTGAATTGCAATAAAACCAAAGTTTGTTGTGAAAACGTGTATAAAAATAATTTTCTTTCTGATGCAAGGATGTGTAACTTTTCATAACAAAGTCAAGTATTCCAAAAGTAAGTGTGTTGCATTGTAAAGTTCCACTCATGAAATGTGGGTTAGATATTTCACAGACTTTACATCAGTGTTTAGAGATTGTTATTACTGATAGAGAGTAGCATTATGGGATTCTCCTCCTCTGAATGGCAACTGTCAGGACTGTCTTTGGTGCGTCACAAAAAAGAGAAATGTCTTGAATACACATGTTATTAATAATTAACTCTGTTCTTAATTCCCCTTTGAAAGTTATTATGCAAAATTAATATTTCATTTGCGTACAGGCCCTACATGACAAGCGAAAGGAAAGTAATTGTACAAAGTTTGACAACTCTGTCTGGGCCTGCTCCAAAATTATTGCCCTCCATCTTATATTTAGCATTCAAGAGATGCCATGAGATGAATCTCTATTTTTGTTTCACTTTCTTATTCATGAATTATTCTTTCCCACCCCCTTGTGCAAAGCTTTCCTTTTTGAATGAACACACTCTGTGGAAAGACTCCCCTTTGGAGACTGTTACTCTCATTACTCCGTCAGGATAAGCAAGCTGTTTTTGTTATCAACTTTGGTCCTTTAACGGTTAGACCCTGCAGCCGTGTCAGAGAGGAGAGGCAGCTTCCTCCCCACCTCCAGCAGCAGCAGCAGCAGCAGCAGCAGCTCCGCCTCTGTTACTCTTTAGGGACAATCTATCATCAGCATCTGGTTATAACGGTGCTACCTTTTCTTGTGATTGCAGTATTTTGTTATGAGGCAATGCACTGAAATAAAGACACAAACGATAAAACAAAAGGTTACTGACTGGGAAGACCACGCACAGAGGGATACAGATCTATCCAGATGTTTGTCATATGGCTGATTCCAGTTGTTCAGAGCTGGTGTCCAACATGTGTCCCTGCTCCAACACAGCTGGATTAATAGATGAATTACCTTCTCAGTTTGTCATTAAGTTCTGCAGAGGCCCCGTAATGAATCATTCATTTTATTAAGAGGTGCTGAACATCTAAAGCATGCCAGACGCTGGCTCTTGAGGACTGGAGTCGGCTAGCCACCTCTGTGTTAAATACATACAGTAATCCATATGTGAATAAAGAGCTCTATTGATTTAGCTTCTGATAAGCTCACCATCCAATAAATAAAAGCACTGGTGGAGAAACTTTATTTATTGGACACAATTATACCAGTCCCTAAAGAAAAAGACCGGCTTCCAGAGTGTAAGAACATAGAATTTCAATCTTATTGATGGTCTATAAGCAGACCATCAGCAGCAGAGTCGGCTCTAGCTGCTTTTGGAAGCCTAGGTGAGATTAAAGTTTGATGCCACTCATGGCTGCACATTTTCACCATTATTTATTTTATTCTGTCTTCTCTCTTTCTGCTTTTTTTCTTTATCAGTAGCTTCCATTACAAATGTGTACAAACCCTTGTCTATATTCTGCTAATGTCTAAAAGTCATGATTTTGCCACTGCTGAGTTTCCATTAAATAAGAAATGAAATTCAAATCACACATGAATAAGCTTGTCCACACAATAAGTCATTAAAAATCATGGCAGCAACAGGTCTAAACAGTTACATGAGATATATTAATAATTCAGACAGGCTGATCATTTATCAGCCAATGAGAGGAGAGATGTCAACTTCTTATTCAGGCATTGCAGTGACAAGCCCCACCTACTTTAGAGCAGCTACAGATGCTCCCAAGGTGTTGGATTGACGCATAATTTTTTATGAACTATGATGCTGTCAGAGTTCTGGTGGAGCTGCACATCCTTCCTATCAACATCTTTGTCGTTTTCGCCAGTAGTAACATCTGTGTGTTGATCATGTGACTCGTGTGATCTGATTTTTTTTTGATACGGCTGAAAAATCACCTTATTCTAGTGCAAAAACCTTTTATCGGAAAAGTGAGTTTTCTCAAAATTAGCATTTGCATTAAGCAAATTTATTTTTGTAATTTCAATTTACGCAATTTTAAGATTAATAGAAATGCAGCGAGTAGTGGTGCAGCAGTGTTTCCTTCACTTAGAGCAGTTATAAGTAATTATTTTAGATCATCAAGTAACTTGGACTAATTGAATAAAAAAATTGTCACGTTATGAAACTAGCTACCACCAGCATAGTAGCTAAAATAAGAGAAAGAAAAATTAAGGAGAAAATGCTAGTGAAAAACAATTCCGTTCTTTTTATTAACCAGAAAATTGACTTAGTGATTTACAGCTGAAAATACTTCAGCATTCCTTTATCATATGGGTACAGGTTAATCATTGGTAGCTTACCCCTGTAATAAATTAAATATTCATTCAAAAGCAAGATTTTATATTAATGTTGGTTGTTTTTTTGTATGAAATTAGAATTTGTTTGATCTTGAGCATGTATGTGTGATAAAAGCAAAAACAGAAAAAGTTTACAAGATGGTAAATACTTCCTCTCTGATCTACAGGTCAGCAGTTTGTCTGAAATGTTTTCAGTATCAGATGATTGTCACATCCATGGAGCTGTGAAATAGTCTTGGCTTTAACATGTCTAATGTCATAAGAGCTGAAGGAACTAAAGTAAAGGTCGTGTTGTTGCACAAACAGACCACCATGCAGCTCCTGCTTTTATTTCACTCAAGCCTTTGCCTCGCCATTCTTTCTGGCCCTCTCCCACCTTTGGTCCTTCTCTTTTCCATCCTCCCCTCTTGTCTGACTCTCTTGACTCATGATATGCCACAGAGAGACACAATTATCCACTTCATTTGAGTCATGCTGCTAATGGTGGCCTCTTAGGGAGTTGGGTGATAGGTAGCAGTAATTGTAAATGGTGTAATGAGTGTGGAATGGCCACAATGTAACGCTTCACTATTACAGGTGACTGGCTCCTGTACACCCCTTCACCCCCTCCACCCCCTTCCCTCAACATCATAACAACGACAGAGTGAGCCCCCCACCCTCCCTCCTCCTCTCTCCTTCAGGGTTCAGCAGAGACACAAAAAATATTAGCTTCACAGGCCATTAGTCCCAAGTGTTTTGGCTACTGCTCTTTAGTGGCTAGTTTTTCCTGAGCATCTCCCTCATCTGTTGGTTTCCTAATTTTAGTTTCTTGTTTCATTATTATTTTTTTCTGTTCCTCAACTTCGCAAGTCCAGACCTTCAGCTGTTTTTTTAAATAATGAAAAATACCATCAAAGTTATATCTATATACCTAAGAGATTTATCAGAGTACATAGCAGAAAAGAAGATGTTTTTACAAAGTGATAACTACACTTTTCACAAAAACTAATAACACATATAGTAGATCAAATGATAGAAAGACACAAAAACCATAAACAATAAGGTAATTAGTAACAAAAGGTGTAGCTTAGATCAAAATGACCAAGTTGTGGCCCTACCTGATTATGATAAAGTAATAACCAAAGTAGTAGTAGTTATTAAATAATAACAGATACAATTTTAAGTTTAGCACCGATCTTCTCAAACATCAAGGCCATGCAGACATGGTGACACTTTTTTATTAGACATGAAAAGTTTTGAGGCTAGAGCTCTGCAAAATTGGTTTTGATTGCTGAACAATAATTATTGCATTAGTAATGGAAGTCTATTTTTCCAGAAATGTGGACACTGACGATTCTGATTTTATTAACAAACATAAAAACTCTATTATTTTAATAATGTATCTTTTGAAGTACTAGATTGGCAGATTTAATAAAACTAAAATTATTTTCATTTAAAAACAAGTGGAAGATTATCTTACCGGATGGAAATCTCTACCCATATCACTCATAGGGAAGTTGCTTCAGCAAAAGTTATGGTTTTGCCAAGAATCAATAAATGTTTTTCAATGATCCCAAACAAATAATCTTCTGACTGGGTAGATCTTTAGAAAGACAAAACCAGCTGTAGGTTAAAATCCCTACAGCTGACCAAAGACAGAGGTGGACTAGATCAGCCTAACTTTCAGCATTACTTATTAGCCAACAGGTTTCAATAAGTCTCAAATGGTTCAAACATATCCGTCTGGACAGAACAGACATGCAATCATAAAAAACAAACAAACAAACAAAAAAAAAAAACATTTACTAGCTCAAACATAAAACTTCATGTAGACTTTATAAACATAAAAATCACCTAATTTCTGACAGTTTCTAAAACTGCCATCTGGATCAACCATGAGATGCTAAAAAAATTACATGATAAATTTCCCAGATTAGTGGAATAAAGGAATTGAATGTCTGGAACATATATGTGAAGGAATTTATCACTTTAAAATTGTTTGTCAATATGAGATCAACAAGGATAATTTTATATAATATGAAGAAATTAAGTCCATAATAAAAAAAATTAGGTTTAATAAAGTTGGGTTACAAATGCCATAAAATATATTAGATTCTCAACAAACCCCCGCATGTGCTACACTCCTGCACCACCCCAAAGATTTCCAAAATCTTAGGGTGGGTGTAGTTTTTCTTCTGTAGGGGTTTTAGGTGGATGGTCTTGGGCTCTATGGAGTTGACGGTGATGCCACCGTGGACCCTGAATGAAGCAAATGCTGTCGCTTCACTTCCTCCTCCTCTGGATGTCTCAGACACACAGCCTGGGAATCTCCGCCTCCTTGTCCTGTGATCATGCGACTTGACTTTGTTTTCCTGTCTTTATTATTTAGCACTACTAAATGTTTGAGATGTCTCCTTGCTGCTACACACCTGGCTAAAATGAATGGGTGATTAACAGGCTAATGCAGCATTTACTAGATGGCTAAAGAGAAGGCCATTTGAATCAGTGTGCTGGAATAGAGACACATCTAAACCATTCAGGACAGTGGTTCCCAACCCCGGTCCTCTGGAAAAACGTTTTGATTAGATTTAGCTGCTCAAAAGTCTGTTTATTCATTTTTAGCTAGTTTCACTGCACAGTCACATTTGGCAAACAGAAAAAGTGCCAAGCTGCCAAATACACAAAATAAACTTACTAACAACATTTAGATTCCCATACCCCAACAGATGCACACAGACCTGAGATATATTCAGGATGCTTTGACAGAGAAGACCATTTTTTCTGCAGTTTTGTTAATATTAAAAAGGGGGGGGGTTAATAAAAAGTGAAATAATTTCTAAAAAATTTATTACTCAAAGAAAAACATTCTGCAAAAAAAAAAAAGGGTCTACATTAGGGTCTTAGCCCACGATCTCTCAGTAGACCATTGGACTGAAAAAGAATTCTGTATAGAATTTACTTTATCTTCAGTATATCATATTCATTTATATGTTCAGAATTAATTTGTGGATCTGTCATAATGAGATCTAATGATTACAAAAAAAACTCCACAAGGTTCATTTGCTTTTCCACTTCCATCACACTTTACATGAAAAGTTACCTTATAGTGTGTATCGGCTCTAAGACCCGTCCTCAGGAAGGCCCAGTTTGATTGGAAAATGTTTTGGTTCAGAGGACAAAGTGCAATAGGGTAGCTCATTCTTTACTTGAGTTGGGCAAAAACAAACATACAGCAGTATGCAAATTCCTTTTTTTTTTTTTTTTAATGGCGATGTTGTGTAGCAACAGTGGGGAAACAGATAAGCTGTTTAAAGCTGTTCAGTGGTAGGATTTCCCTTTGATGTGTGTGTCTGTCACTGCTAACTGTATAACTGAGATATGCTTTCCTTGTCACTAGCGATCGCTGAATGTTAAATATGTTTTAGGTTCCACAGTGATCTGCAGCTGTGTGTTTGTGGACTTTAAGATAACTACAATAGAGATTAAAAAAACAGATCAGGGGCCTGGAGGAGCTGATGGAGTAACACAAATGTTTCCTAACATTTGAAAAGCAAAAGATTATTAACGCTCTTTTAATATATTTTTTAAATAGGTTAGACAAACCTTCCTAAAACTAAATATTGGTATGTTTTTTTTGCTATTAATTTAGCCACAATTCAGGTAACATTGGATCAACATTTTGTGGGCCTGGCAACCAAAAATATTACAATTTAAATCTGCCTCATGAAGTGTCCTGTGAGGACATTTATTTTGAAGAGAAGTCTATATAAATACTGAGAACGGAATTCATTTTAAAGGAGATCGTCATCTAGAGAGAAATAAACTCTTAATGAGGAGGAATGTGTGAAGCATTAACATGCTGCAGGAACAACCATTATCAACAGTCATGACCAGAGTTGGAAAATCACAGTCAGGAGACCAGAAATTTGATTCTAACGTCACCACCCATTACCAGAGCTTGTTGTACCTACAACTTATTTTCAAATCTTGGTTGTTTAGATTCACATTTAATTTATGTGATACCAGTTTAAACGTGATCGGACATGAGGAAGAAATCCAGATTCTCAATAGAGCCCTAGAATAATAACATACAATAAGTAAAAAATATAATATAGTGTTGAAGAAAAAAATACTTAAGTTTCTGACTAACCTTTTTAGCGCTTTCACTGATTCCTAAGAATTGTGCCCCTCTGCTGTCACTTATGGGACAGAGCGCAAGGCACTGGCAAGTTTCCCCCAGCAGGGGGTGCTATTGGCACTTGTTTCTCAGCTGCGGCCTTTTGAGAGAGCCAGCTGAAATGCCAACACTGTCTACAGAGACAGAAGGATAGAGAGGTGGTGTGTGTGTGTGTGTGTGTGTGTGTGTGTGTGTGTGTGTGTGTGTGGAGGGGGGGTCTAAACGGCCCAGCAGTATCAAGTATGTAGTTGTAGCAGTCAGGAGGAGCTGATTGTTATTCAAAGTTCTGCATGTCAGGGTCGTTAAATGACTCTATGACGAGGTTTTAGTTCAGAGAAAGATGGAGCACATCGTCTGTCTCAGGTCCCACAGCAAAGGGGGTCGAATGGGAAATAAATCACGGTTCATCACCGGTGTTTTAGTCTCTCCTCATGCTCATTTTTGTTTTCTCTCGATTCATTTCGTTGTTGTCGTTCTTATTTCTGATTCCAGGCCTTTATCCCATTATACCATCAAAGCTTTCACAGAAAACTCTGTTTAACAAAAGCTGCCATGATTCAAAAGAACGAAAAATGATCTACAGTTTATATAAAATTAGTGTTTCATTTTTTTTTTTTAAGTAATCCTTCCAGGGGATTTAAAGCCAGTCATGAACATTTTGAGGCTGGGCCCAGCTGAGCAGAAACATTCCATAACCCCGTCCTCCCCGCTGACCCCTCCCTCGCTTTTAACAACTGCCGACATAGTTTGGCTCTGTTGTGTGATCATGCTTGGATGAAATCTGTCAAACAGCTCCCTGAGTTATTAGGCTGTCTGTGCCTGACCTTTCCGCAATCAAAGATATATGACTTTAGGGCCCGGATTTGCCATGGCAACGGCTCCAATTTGCCGCCGTGAGAAAAGGTCTAATTGTTGCAGAAATTTAATGATCTAGCCCCAACATCAGGGGCTGTGAGATTTTATGAACTGTTTACGCTATAATTTTCTTTTGTTAATGCATTCCGCCTTAACCCCTTCCCCGCTGGCTGCCTGCAGGGATGGGAGGAGAGAGAGAGCAAGTGCATGGATGTGTCTGTTGAAGTGTGTGTGTGTATTGGAGGAAGGAAGGGGCTGGGGGGGTGATGATGATGAGACGGAGGGTGTTTTCTGCCCCCAACCTGTTAGCTCTTGTCTGGCGCCTCTTTAAAAAGGGCAGTTTTGTCTTTAAGAAAAGCAGCTGCCTCCCGCATTATCTGCTTTCAGCAATGTAGACATCACTAATATATTCTACAAGGTCAAAGACAACTGAAATTAAAATGTCTAATCAGTTAATTTGTTTTATTGAGAAGGACTGCCGTGTGATTGGACTCAGAGATACAGAGGGAGAGGAAGAAAACGAGTGCGATGTGGAGGAGGGGGCCACATTTGCACATTGGTATTTTGACTGAGCTTGATAGGGGAAAATATGGCCGTGCCACTCATTTATAGCATGTTGATGAAGCTTTGACACCCTTTGTTTTTCTCCCACGTCCCCCCCACCCCCCCATCCTCCTCCCCTCTTCTCTCTTGTCTTGGCCTCTCTAACTATTCATTTTCAATCTGCGGCACATTCATACAAGACTGATTTTATTAGTGGCTGAAATAGACTTATATTTTATATCTCATTAAATATTCAAAATAAATTCAGCATATTTGAGCTGTTCATACATATTCAGTTTCTGTAACTAGGATCAGAAAATTTTGATTGAGCTCCGTACAGCAGAGACACTTTGAATTTCTTTTTTGTGTGCAGATAATTCCATTCGGAGGAATGAGTTGAATCACAATTGATCTCATTGTTTTCCACTTACAATTAAATGAGCAGGAATGCATCGCTGTGGAGAAAGTGACTGCAGAAGGTGCTGGTTTGTGCAGGATAGCACATTCGCTAGTTTCACTTCAGCATCAAAAAATACCTCCAGAATTAAGACAGCGGCATTAAATCTGCTGATAATATGAGCATGTGCAATATATGGAAAGTAGGGGTAACGTCAATTAGGACATGGAATCATAAGCATTGCTGTAATGACCTTTAATGCCTCATAATGTCCCGATAAAATCATGTGAGGGAGTGCTGCGATGGAGCATTGGAAAAGGAATTTAACAAAATAAGATTTTAAAGGTTATGTGTTATAGCGTCAACTTTCTAAAGGTAAAAACAGACAGCTTTACAGCTTGAAGCTTTACAGCTTGAATTGCATGTTTTACATTTCTACGCAAACACACAAAGACAAAACTGAGACTTTGCTCTTATAAAACAAAGGAGATAAATAATGATTATTAACAATTGGAAGGACAGGGAACAAATGACCAACAAAAAGAAAAAAGGAATATTAATAGTTTGTTTGTTTGAACTTTTTTAATCAACTAAAAATATATCTGATAACCATACAGTCAAGTAATTTCTAAATAGTTTCGACAGTAATTCATTTGATTCTATATACAATTTTAATGGCTCATGTACGGTCATTTGAAAAAAATACTTTAAAAAAATGTTTATATGTTCATGTCTGTTTTTTTTATCTCTGCAAAAGGTGAACTTGTTGCACTAAATAAAAAATAAGCATGTTTTTACACCATAAGCAAAAGATATAAAGAATAAAATGTTTACTACCAGCTTGAAGCGTTTAAATGCCCTAATAGCTAATCTTACCCTTAGCTGAAATTAGTTCTGGAGAGTTTCCTGCAGCCGTCTACCAGACACTGACTGAAAGTTTGTCCCCTCTTCAGATGTTTGGAGGGTTTCCTGGATTTACATTTCAACCCCACATAATTTCTAAAGGTTATATATTTCAGGTTTAACTCTGCCCAAGACTTTCCATTTTCTATTTCTCTTTGATGGATTTACTGATACGTTTTGGGTCTTTGTCATGTTACAGGATCCTGTTCTGTTTCAGCTTTATTTATTTCGTAAAGACATTCTCCCGTTTTCCTCAAGCACTCTGCTTCATGGTTCTCTGTAGCCCAGGTCAGGCGCTTCTGCCGCTGTTTCTGGTTCAAAAGTGGCTTGACCTTTGACCTGGGGAATGCAGCACCTGTAGCCCATTTCCTGCACACGCCTGTGCACGGTGGCTCTGGATGTTTCTACTCCAGACTCAGTCCACTGGTTCCACTGGTCCCCCAAGGTCTGGAATCGGCCCTTCTCCACAATCTTCCTCAGGGTCCGGTCATCTCTTCTCGTTGTGCAGCATTTTCTGCCACATTTTTTCCTTCCCACTGAGCTGCCTTGATACAGCTCTCTGGGAACAGCCTATTCGTTCAGAAATTTCTTTCCGTGTCTCACTCTCTTGCTTGAGGGTGTCAATGATGGCCTTCTGGACAGCAGTCAGGTCAGCAGACTTACCCATGATTGTGGTTTTGAGTAATGAACCAGGCTGGGAGTTTTTAAAAGCCTCAGGAATCTTTTGCAGGTGTTTAGAGTTACTTTGTTGATTCAGATGATGAGGTTAACGGCTCGTTCAGAGAATCTTTTCATGATATGCTAATTTTTTGAGACAAGGATTTTGGGTTTTCATGAGCTGTTTGCCAAAATCATCAGTATTAAAACAATAAAAGACCTGAAATATTTCAGTTGGTGTGTAATGAATCTAAAATATATGACAGTTTAATTTTTATCATTAAATTATGGAAAATAATGGACTTTATCACAATATGCACATTTTTTGAGAAGGACCTGTACACCAAAATCTTCTGTTTTGATGTCCACATACTTACAGTTTAGAATCACCTGTCCTCTTTTGATATTTTCTTGCTGACAAATTTAGTCTGGATGTTTTTCTTAAAGAGCAACAGTTTCCTACAGCATTTCCTCCCATGGGAGTTAAACCTGTGCAGTCCTTTACAGACTATTGTCACATGTTTTTATGTGAACAGTTGCCAAAGCCTGTTGTTGATCCAGTGATAATATTTAATTCCTTTTTGGACATTTTTCTTTTTTTTTTGGTAGACTTACTTGGACAGCCAGACCTGCTCATGTCAGCAGCTGGGTCTTTAGGTTTTTGGGTTTCTCTAGTTGTGGTATTTTTTGATCACTCATTTATTTTTACTCTGCCTTTGTTAATATTTGTTTTCTATTTCTGCCACCATTGCTTTAGCTTTAAGTTTACTTCAGACCTTCGCAAGAAAAAAAAAACAATCAGATGAAAAGACAACGAAGCAGAATCAGCAAGATAAATGACATAAATATATAAATCTTCAAGACATCCACTCTGCTTTTTTTCACCAGTTCTTTGTCTGAAAAGGATCAGATAAAAGTCAACACTAATATAATTCCACCGTTTATCCCTGTAAACTTCTTTCCTCTACTCAAACAAAATGCCATTTAAAGCAATAACAATAAACAACCAATAAATTACATTGCAAATGAAATAATTGTATATAATACTTCTATTTAACATTTTATTTTTAAGATTATTACAACACATCATGTAAAAATAATCTTTATCAATAATTTGTCAACCACACTTTTTAAGGTGATCTGGTTTGAATGTTTTAAAGTTTTTCTTGTTTGTTTTTGCATATTTGTGTTCATCTTTTTTTCCCTGCAGGCATGTGAGTAACTGTGTGTCTGAATGTGACCTCCGCTGGGAGCAGCTGAGGAGATCCATCCAGTGGGCAGTTTGTTTTCCACAGAGGTGCAGCAGTGGTGAGCAGCAATTGATTTATTAGAACTATGAGCCTAGTGACCATGATAAAGTGGATTTCCATTTTAAAAGACTATACAGCTTCATCTGGCGTAGGGGGAGAAAGGAAGTTAAAGAGCACAGAATGGCTCATCATGAGAGCGACACAGACTGCTGAGATGCAATCATCACTTAGACAAGAATGACTGAGCGACAGATCAGAGAAAATGCGTAAACTAGAAAAAAAGCATTTTGATCTTTATTTACATTAAAACATAAACACAAGTAAAAATAAATAAATTATTACATTTGCTTTTTTTTTTTTTACATAAAACTCATGAACCATGGTTTCTAAATCCAGAGAGGAATGTTTTTTTTTCCTCAGAGGACATTAGATATTTAATCCTGTGTAAAGTTGTTAACATACAGTAATTCCTTATTCATAAGCAAAAACATTTTCAGTTAGTCTGTGCCAAACTTCACAAACATGCAAGGGTTGTGTAATGAAAGCAGGGCTTTGCCAACGCAAGGGTGACGAGTCTCAACAGAAACATGGCAATTTTGCTTTTAGAGGTTTTTTTTTTTAAATGAGTAGTTTTATTCAAAAACATCAAAGTCAGGATCAGGCCAAAGACTCTTTGGGTTGTGTTTGTTTTTTTTTTTTCAAACACTGAGTTTGGCCGCTGAGTGTGGGCTCATCCTTCAGAGGGCGTACACCAAAAAAAGGCTCTCATCTGGAGAAGTGATGAAGTGTTTTTTAAATGAAAATACACCTGTCTTTAGGACAAATATGTGCCACTAATTACCTGTCTAACCTAAATCTCCGGGTGCCAGATGTTGCAGAAATTCAGAGAGACAGAGACAAATTGCGGCAAGCTGTACAGGCCCTGCACGTAAATATAGTAGTGGCTTAAATCATCTTTTCCTTGACCCTGTTATACAAGTTGTTCAATGTGATTTTGGAGTGTGTTGAGCCTGTAGGGTACTAATTGTAAAGATATGCTAAGGTATCACAGTATCACATAATCTCTTGTGCTCTCTCTCCCCTCTGTCATGGCTCCTCTCTCTCATCTTAGCTTGACTGAGCCATAAGCAGGATTACATTTTGATCTGTATCCTTGCCTCCAATTCAGATTTCCATTTCAGTTATGTAGACTTCTCCTGTCCTGTTCCTCCTCCTCTTTAGCTCCAGTCTTGAAGAGATAAGTCGAGGTACAACCATCTGTGTCTGATGACTTAGAAACAGAACTTGAGAAGACCTTGAGAAACTTTTCACACATAACCAGCTAGCTGAGTGAAGATGTTCATAAGGGTGGCCGCACCAGGCCAACTTAGGTTTTCTGGGGGACTGTTTGGCTGAGTGCCTCCTTTTATAAATGAAATATGAATTTCTTGTCTGCTGTTGTATGAATTGAACATGATTCCCTGGGGTGCCAGTGAGGTGGTCAGGATTGTTCAAGGAAGCTTTTCTTCTCTTCACTTTAAAACAGATCATTTTCTATGGTATTATGAACACAAGTTTGAATTTATATTTGAAGCATTTTCTTCAGTTTCTTACTGTAAACATACCTCACACTAGGAATTAAAACAAAATGAGTGAAGCTCAGTGTACAGAGAGAAGGAATAGTGAATATCTGAATGAACAGAACAAGACATTCTTTTATTTTGATAAGCAAGAAAGTATTTTGTTCTAAAATGATCCAAAGTTGTTTAGTACAATGTTCAAGTGGAGAAACATCCATAAGGTCATTAATGTGATGCCGAGCAGACATGAACAAACACCAACGGCCCTCAGCTAACAGACATAATAATGGTTACTAATTCTGGTACACTTACTCCTTCTCTTGAACAAGTTGACAATTTCTGTCACACGTCTACGTAACTAAAATCAGATTTTGGCACTTATGAAGTATTTGTGACATTGTGTGATAATAGTGTGA